>NW_022103898.1:4222491-4231904 GCF_000313985.2 Echinops telfairi | reverse complement strand
AAACGAGACCAGCACAGGAGCCAGGAGACAGAGCCAGGGGCGGGGCCAGGAGTCAGTGGTAGGGCCTTGGGGCGGGTGCACCCACCACTGGCCTTTTTGTTAACCAGAGAATGCCTGCTGTGAGGGGTCGGGGATGTGGGTGAGTGGTTACTCTGTGAGTGGGAGCACCCTTCCTGGGCGCTGCGTCACCTCTGACACTCTGTGGAGGGCGGGCCCCTGCCGTGGGGGCTGCAGCATCTCAGGGGCACAGCGTGCCACACTCAGCAGGTTGCCAAGGTAGGATGCTCCTTCTGACATGGGGACCCACACATGTCTGACTCTCAGCAAGGGGTCAGGGTTTCCTGGGTCCTGTGTCTGAGCCCTGTCACCTTCCAGTGTCCAGGATACAAACTCCTTCCATGTGTGGAGCTGGATGGGGCGCAGTGCTGGCCACTGGCCCTCAGGGACCCCATGGACGAGTGTTCGTTCCCAACATACATCGGCCTCCTACACATATCTGTCTGTGCATGTGTGTCTGTGTGTGCAGGCCTAGCTGCCTATATGCCTTGACATGCATACACCCGCATGCAAGCTCACAGGTTTGTGCACGTGTGTGTGCCGGCATAGCTGCATGTACGTGCCTTGGTGTACACATACACACATACACACACACACATGCACGCCCCTGTGAGTATGATTGCGTGTGAATGGCTGGACAGCTGTATCCATGTATGCACATCTCGAGTACGTGTCCCAGTGTGCACACACACACACACACACACACACATACACACACCCATGCATATGTGAATACACAGCTGTACATGTGGCCAAGACCAGCACCCCACAGGGAGTGGGCAGCGGTGTGACAGGCCTGGCATGAAGGTCTCAGACACTGGTGTCCTGGTATCTGACACAGACACGCCTGCTCCTGAGGCGGGTGGCCACCCTCGCCCCTCGCCCTCGCCCCACTCACGGCATGGAATGATTCCAGAACACGCAGGTGGGCTTGGTGCGCTCCTCCGTCTCCAGCAGGGGGAACTCCACCAAGATGGGCTGCGCCAGGGGGCTGGGGAGCGCCCGGCCCTCACTGTACAGGGCTGTGCTCACCACCGCTGTGTTGATGACTGGCCGGCTGGGCAGCCTGTGGGCACGAGGAAGGACAGGGCTGGGAGGCTAGAGGAGGGGGCCGGCCTGCTTTCTGTGAGTGCCTGGCTGCCGGGCAGGGCTGCACCTCGAGGGACGGTGGGTGTCACGCACCGTGTGGGCCAAAGCAACCCTCAGACGATCCGAAAGGAAAGGAAAAGCAGGCACACCTGCCCACAGGGCGCCATGCCCATGCTGGATACAGTGAGGCTGGTGAGGGCAGGAGGCTGGCTGAGCAGGCTGCGGGGTAACCCTGGGGGGCCCGCATTGGCCTTACCTGAGGCTGCGGCGGTCGGGGTCATAGTGCTCAGGCAGCAGCTGCCCCAGAGTCCGGTAAATGATGACCAGGGCGATGGCAAACTGGCCAGGCTCCTCTGGGGCTCTCCTTGTCCTCTCGGTGCTGGGCCACTCGGGGGGCTTCCGGCTGGGGGGCCTCGCTGTGGGGCCTTCTGCAATGTGGGCACAGAGGGTGAGGCCAGGGTATCCCGTGGGGTCCCACCAGGCCTGTCACAGGGTGGCAGGCCCCCAAATGACATATGCCTGTTGAGGGGTCAGTGATGAGGGCAGTACTGCCTGCGATGAAGCCTTTCCCGAAGGCCTGGGAAAGGATACTCGGAGAAACGGGGATGCCACAGAGAGCTGGGACACGGGAGCTTGGGGGGGATGCAGAAGCAGGGGGGGCCCTGCTTGTCACCTGTCCTAAGTGTGCCAACCGAAAACCTGAACACCCAAACCCATGTCACCAAGGCGATTCCAACTGGGGCAGCCCACATGTGCAGGGCAGGGATGCTCGGGCTTTCCCAGCTGCAGTCCCGGGAGGCTGTCCACCGGGCCTTGTCCCCCAGCACTGCCCTGAGGCTGGGGGCCCAGCGTGCACCCACCATCGGAGGCACTCAGAGGCCCGGATGGCAACTGTCTTTATAGCTCGTCCCCAGGCTCTCACACGGAAAAGGGTTTTACAAATCGGAATTTGAGTAGGTTCATTAAACAAAAAATAAAAGGAGTCACTGATAGATTTGCTAAGGAGCCAACACAACCAGCAATTCCACCGAAAACATTTCGAGTCATCAACGGCCCCTTGCTGACTGTCGAGGAGTCCCTGGATGGTGACACACTTGGCTGCTACTCACAGGACGGAGGTTCGAATCCACCCCGAGGCATCTCGGAAGACAGGCCTGGTGATCTCCTCTCCCAAAGCCAGGCTCTGCAGACCCTCTAAGGAGCGCCGGTAGAGTAATGGGTGCTAGCTAAGTGCAAGGTGGTCAGCAGTTCAAAACCACCGAGGTTTCTCCAGGGGAGAAAGACAGGCTTTCTGCTCCTCTAATGACATGACAGTCTCAGGGCCAGGTCTACCCTGTCCTGGAAGGTCGCTGAGAGTCAGAACTGACCCCCTGGGGCACAGCTCTCCCCTGACTCATGGCACCCATGAGTCGGCTGCTGCTCTGGGAAGGGCTCCTCGATGGGATGGACCCAGGAAACAGTGTCTCACAAGGACTGACCTTGATTCAGGCTCCCTGTGGCCCCATCCCACCCCATGTGGGGAATTATGGCACCGGCAGTCCAGTTTTTAGAGCCTGGGAGGCCGGCCCTCCTGTTACTGTCCCTTGTGCCAAATGCCTGAACCCAGCACTAACACAAATTCCACCTGCGCATGCTGACTGAGTTCTGACTCATGGGGACCCCGCGTGTGGGCAGCCCCTCCATCCCCAGGTGGGCTGCGGTGGGGACAGTCGGTCGGTTCCCGAGGCCTCCAGTGGAGCACCGAATCTAGTCCCTGCCACGGGCATCTCCCAGGGTGCGGGGCCGGTCACCTTTCTGCCTCTCGGCCTGTGAGAAGAAGTCGGCGGGGAAGACGACGGAGGAGCCCAGTTCCTGGGGGTACTCCTGGCGAAGGTCCTGGAACCTCGGCACCTGGGCGCCCGTGAAGTTGGACTTGTCGACGACGTCCACGGCCAGGACTGTGGAGACGGTGGGCCTCCATTGCACACACACCCCTCCGCTCAGGGGCTCCGGGGACCCCCGCTGCCCGCCCCAGCCGGTATGCTCAGCACAGGGCCACACGCAGCATCCTGTGTCTCCGTGAAGCTCAGCGTTACAGAGCATGGTGCAGAGCAAAGTGGGGGTGGGGGTGGGGGGTGGGCACAACTAACCCCCTTGCTAGGGCGGCCTCCAGGGGCACCGGCCCTCTGGGCAGGAACTGAGGGTCCCTCCCAGGTCAGTTGTCCAAAGGCTGTTTCTAGGGCGGGGAGGGGCTGTGTTAGGGACCAGGCCCCTCCCTTGATGAACACAGGGTCTGTTGAGATCAGGGCCCCAGGTCCACCCCTACCCCCATCTCCCGCCCCCTGAGGACCTCTCCTGCTCTTCCTGGATGGATGGTGAGTTAGTTAATTGTGCCAGCCTGGCCGATAATCACATGTGGTGCTGGTTGAAAGGCGGAGAGATAAATGGGTGGTGAAGCCTCGCCTTTCTAGTTCTCGGGTCTCTTGTTTTGTGATGGTTGCACCGGGTGCAGCTGCCTTAGCAGTTCCCTGCTTCAGCTTGCAAGATGGACTTCCTACAAGATATCCCCAAGGAGAAGCTGCATGGATCTATCCCGATGCAGCCCTGGGTGCTGGAGCAGCCGTGTGGAGACCCCTGCCAGTGCTGAGATGCTTACACGTTCACTGACTCAGCTTTCCTCCTGCAGTCGGCATTATTGCCTCTGTTTTGTGAGGTGAAGGACTTTGTGGACTGGTGTTGGGTTAATGGGTTAATGTTGGACTTGTGGGCTTGGGCAGCATTGGGTTGGGATGTTTTCGTGATGCACATTTTCTTTGCATAAAACTCTCTCTTATACGTGAGTTGCTGTGGATTTGTTTCTCCAAAGTACCCAGACTAATACAGTTGGCGTCTGGTTCTACCATGGGGGTGGCAGTGGGAGGTGCTACTGCTCTGCCAGACACTCCAATTCCCCCTCAGGGAGGCCCTGGGTCCTGACAGGGAGTACCACCCGGGGGGGAGCTGAACCCCCAAATCCAGGGTCTGCACCCAGAACCACCCAGGCTGTTGGGCAGGGTGACCTGGTGCAAGGGGCCCCGCTCTCACTCATGTTGGGCGTCACGAGGATGAAGGGCCGCAGGTAGGTCCGACGGACATTGGGCGCCACGGTGCTGAAATAGGCCTCGAAGTGCTGCAGCAGGTGGGCCACGCCGCCTTCACTGCGCTGCAGCTGCTCCCAGGCGGGCCTGGTGGCCGGGGCCAGGAGGGCGCTGCCTGCACTCACCACATCCTGCAGGACAGAAGGACAGACAGACAGGGACGGTGCTTGGCCGGCTGATGGAGGACCCGCACAGGTCCGTGGCGCCTCATGGACCACGCACCCCTCCCTGGCGTTTCGTGGGCTCGTGGCCCCCCGCGTGGAGCCCTCCGTGGGCGACATTTCCCGGCAGTGCGTGGTGCCTGCCTGCTGGTCTCATTCCCCAGGTGCTCACAGTCCTCTCACGCTCTCCCTAGCCTCGTCTCATGCGCCCAGACGAACACCGGGCGAGCATCCCTTTCTATGCCCTGGGAGGCCAACATGGGTAGGGGGCGGGTGGGGGGGCTGGGCTGGGCAGGATTTTGACCCGGAAGGCATCTCTCCCGGCTGCATGTTTGTGTCACTCACTGCCTGCAGCCCACAACTTGGGGACAGTGAGGGTGTCCTTAATCTGATGCCCAGCCCTATTGCAGAGTTGGGAGGGACACCTGCAGGACCCTGGGGTTGGCCTGCAGGGACAGGAGCCTAGGGGAGACATCACTGTTTGTCCCTGAGCACCCAGGGGCCATCACAATCCCCCGCCCCGCCCCACCAATCCAAGCAAAAAGGCTCTGTAGCCTGGTAGTCTGTGGTCCCAGGGTGTTCATGGGAACTCTGGGCACAGGTGTGGCTCTCACAGGGACCCTGGGTCACGTCTGGCATGGAAATCAGTTGTTTGTGTGTGTGTATAGGGGCCGGGGTGGTGGGTGGGCTTTCCACCAGGCTGCTCAGGCTGGGAGCACTTTGGGACCACTGGGGTGGGCTGCACTCCCCAAGGAGGCCGGGGTCCTGGTCTGGGGGCTGTCAGCTGCTTGACACAAGTTGGTGCTGTTAATTCCCTCGGCCCACAGCCAGGGACGGGCAGGGGGTGGGGGTGTCCTTAGGAGCTGAAGACAATTGTGCGGACAAATGCTATGGCCCAGCTGAGCAGTGTCTACTGCGGAGGAGAGGGGGTCCTTGTCAGGGACACTTTTCGTTCTCACAGCGGGGTGCCCCATGGTGGGGGGGGCGTCCCATTGGCTGGATGCTTTTACTAGATGGGGGTCCCCTTACTGACCTTCAACCTGGGGCTAGTCTGCTCCTTCATTGTCCTTCCCCACACAGCCCAGGGGACATGGACTCCCCCACACCTCCTCACACTACCTGGGGATGGGGACTTCCTGACACCCCTCATACCGTCTCACCTGGGGACAGGGACTCCCTGGAGACCATGCCATACCACCTGAGGGCCTGGGGACCCCCCCATCACTGCACGGCCCCGTGGTGTCAGTGCCTCCCTCCCGCCTGCCACACTTCCTCCGAGAGAAATGACCCCGTGCACATGGGTGTCTGGGGAGACTGTGGCTCCCACTCCCACCAGTCCATCCCCCCCGCCAAGAGGCACACCCCACCTCGTGGAAGCTGGCGTCCCGCGTGGCCGCCAGGTCGAAGCCCTGCTGCCCGCTCTCGTGCTGCAGGACACGGGCCAGCAGCTGGTAGGCGGCGCGTAGGTCGCTGCCGGACATGGTGCCCGCGTGCTGCGTGGCGTTCCACAGCGCCTTCGCCAGGCCCACGGAGCTCGCCCCGTCCAGCTGCGTCTCGTTGCGGCCCAGCTTCTCGTTCTGAAAGGCGCCTGGTGGAAGCTTATCTGCCAGCAGGGGGCTTCGAACATTCCCCAGATCCAAGATGACCTTGGGCAGGGACCCCGAAAAGGCAGGGCCTCTCATGTCTAGATGGGTCCTGATGGTTACTGACAGGAAGGCTGGTTCTTCAGCACCCCGCCCCTGCCCCCACCCACCCCCGGGCCAGTCCTCCAACTCCCGGGCTGGGGGCTGCTGCTGTGGAGACCCATAAAAACTGAGCTCCGAGACCCCGCAGGACAGGGGAGAACTGCCCTGCGGGGTGCTGAGCCTGTAGCTCTTCATGGGAGCAGAAAGGCCGTCTCTCTCCCTGGGAGCCTTGGAGAGCTTGAACTGCCGACCCTGGTTAGCAGCCCAACGCATACCCACTAGCCATCAGGGCTCCCATTCTGTCCCAAGAGAGCGCAACGGGGCACCTCTGCTCTGGGGCCCGGGGCCACAGCCAGGCAGAGTGGGGTCTGCGGAGGCAAGGGCCTTGGCTTTTAGTGGGGGAAACAGAGGGCACAGGGAGACGGGAAGGGGTGCAGTCAGTGGACAGACAGAACATGGGGATTCAAAGCGAAGCCATCAGAGCTGGTCCTGGGGGCCAAGCCGAGGCGCTCGGCGGTGGGTCCCCAGCATAGCCAGACACTCTCAGGTCCTGGGCGGAGAGGCAGCCGGTCGCCCCCCCGGGGCCCCCACCCCACACCACCGCTGGGCCTGGGTGCCGTCTGGAGGCACCTACCATGACTTTGAGCTCCAAGAAGGCTGCGGAGGTGCAGTTGAAGAGTTCAGGGGGCAGCCAGGCCTTCTCCACGCTGCAGTGCCGCACTGCCGTGCCTGGAGGGGGAGAGGCCTGGGGGGGGGGGGGTGGCCGGGGTGGGGGGGGGCAGTCACCGGTGCTAAGGCCCTGGTCTGAACTCATTGTGCCCAGTGAATGGGCTTGGGGGCTGGCACCCAGGGCATGGGCAGCTGCCACATTCCCCCTCATCGCTAGCCACGCGCTCTGCTTGCCTGCATCTCGCCAGCCCCAAGGGGGCGGCTGGACCACACCGAGCTAGCGCAGGCCACGGGTCGGCCCGAGTGCTTTCTGTATGTCATTTCACTGCTGTCCTGGAGTGGGCAGTGCCCACCCATCTCAGAGCGCAGCCAGGGCTGTGGCCCGCACAGCATCTTGTCCCTGGCGGCAGGACCCAGGCTCAGGCTGGGCTGGGCCAGACACGATGTCCACCGTCTGCCTTGTGGGTGTTGCGGTCCGTGGTGGAGGAGTGTGGTGGGTTGCAGCTGCTAACTGAGGGGTGTGTGTGATTCAGCCGTGACTTGGGAGCAAGACCAGGCTCTCTGTCCCCCTACACAGGGCCAGGACCAGGTGGCACCAGCATGGGCGTGGCGGCTGTGGGGAAGCCTGAGGGATATTCTACTTCATCACCTGGGGGTCCCTGTGTGCTAGGACTGCTCAGATGCCGCAGGAACCCCAGCGGGGGGTGGAGGTCTATCCTGTCACCTGGGCCCGTTTGCCAGCATCATCAAGGCAGACGCCGTCTCCTTCCCCCACACTCGGGCTAAAGAGAGTCTCACACTCTGTGGTACTGGCGATTCTGTGGGTGCTGGCGGCTGGCCACTCCCCCATCTCCGCCACACACAATGTCTTGCCTGGTGATGGCCGCCAGCCATGGTACTCACCTGAGGAACCCTTGGGGCACGGCACGGCCGCTGGCTGCCCAAACTTGGTCTGTGGCCACCAGATGCCAGCCTCGAATGCCCTGGGACAGCCACTGTAGACCACTGCAGATAGTGGAGAAGACCACTCAGGCCCTCCGGCATAACCCTCCGCCCACCCCAGCCTGGGCAGGCCCTGACTCCGAGGCTGGACTCTGCCACCCCCCGCCAGGCTGGGGGACCCAAGGCCAGTCCTACAGGGCTGCTGATCACAGCCAGGTGGCAAAGGAGGCCGTCGCTGGGTGTCCCCCAGGGGTGGCCCATGGAGACACACGCAGACATGGAGGGACACAGGTGTGGGCAGCAGACATGCCCAGCCAGGCAGCACACACTCAGACACACGGATATTCAGACACACATACACGCCCAGACACACCCAGTCAGGCACACACATTGAAACATACACACCGATACATGTAGACACACCGAGACACACACCGAGGTAACGGACAATCAGACATAAACACACACACACAAGACACACCCAGCCAGGCACACGCTCAGACACATGGACATTCAGACATATACACACACACAGACACATACATTAAGACGCACACACACACACACACACACACACACACACACACACACACACACACAGAGGCCCGAGGATAAGACCAGGAGGCCGGTGGCCAGTGTGGACCTTCACAGCCCAGCGTGGTGACCTCCGCGAAGGGGTTGTCGCAGCGGTTGCACTGGCGCCCGACGACGCCCGGCTTGCAGGAGCATTGCCCGGTGTCTGCATCACAGGCGCGGCTGTGGGCGCCGTAGGGGAAGCAGTCGCAGGGCAGGCAGGCGTCCTGCTCAGGGGGCTTGTAGTGGTTCTCCTGCGGGGGAGGGGAGCACGTGACCGTCCGCTGCATGAGCACCTCTGGGCTGGCCCCCAGACACACCCGTTTCCCAGGTAAAGCACCCCACCCTCTCGCAGGGGAAGCAGGACTGCTTTTTGTGGCTTTAATTCTGGCTGGTGTTTGTTCAAGGAGCTGGAAGACGAGGGGGCCTCAGCAGGAGGAGCTGGCGGGCCCAAGACTGGGCCCACTCCACAGAGGGACTGTCCGGCTGTGGTCTCCACAGGCGGCAAAACCTGCATCTTGGGGACTGAGCAGCTCGCGTGGACGCCGTTGGCTGAGCTCACACCAGGGGGCAGCAGAGAGCATTGGATGCATGGGGGAATGTGTGTGTGGGTACACAGACAGGTGTGTGTGTACATGCGTGTGAGTGATGTGTAGGTTTACAGGTAGATGGGCATGCGTGCGTACAGGTAGATTAGTATGGTGCATGTAGAACTAGGTGCATATGTGTGTACGTGTACAGGTAGGTGTGTATAAATGTGTATATATATAAGGTTGCGTACACATCTGTGTACATGTGTATACACACATGTATAGCTGTATGTGTGTACATGTCCAAGTGAGTGTACGTGTAAGTGCACGTGAGTACAGACAGGTGGGTGTGCGTGTGTACAGGTATACTTGTGTGGTGTACACGTACATACAGGTACACACGTATAGGAAATGTGTGGGTGTACATGTACAGGTAGTTGTGTGTGCACACATGTACAGGTACCTGTGTACATGTAGGTGTGTACAGGTAGGCTGCAGCGTGAGTACTGGTAGATGTACTTGTCTGTACACGTACAGGTAGGCTTATGTGCATGTGTTCAGGTACCTGTGTGCATGTACGTGTGTTCAGGT
>NW_022103898.1:4217768-4222004 GCF_000313985.2 Echinops telfairi | reverse complement strand
AGTCTGTGGCTTGCGCATGCACAGAAGCAAGGGGGTGCGTGTGTGCACACGTGTGCGTGCGCGTGCACAGACCCGAGCGGGCTCCGAGGCGGGCGCTCACCTTGCACCGGCACTGCCCGCTGGTCTTGTTGCAGTTGGAGTCAAAGCCCTTGCTGACGGCGCAGTCGCAGGGGCCGCAGACGGGGCTGCCCCACCAGCCTCGGGGGCAAGGCAGGTCGGCTCTGTCAGGAGGAGCCGGCTGGGAGTCAGCTGACGCCCCTCTTCAAGCCTCCCCCCTCCCCCCAGGCCCTGCCCGAGAACCTCCCCTGGCACCCCTAGCTGGCAGCTAGTGCCCGCCCACCCTCCAGGACCCCGGCCATAGGCTCCCTATGAAACAATGGAGGTTGTGAAGCCCTGTGCTTCTCTCATTGTCTAACTCAGAGAGACACACAGGACAAGCCAGCTCCCTGCCATGCCGGCAACACCTGGGCAGCACAGGTGAGCAGCTGTGTCCAGCACCCACCTGCTCGCCAACACGCTGGAGCCTGGCTCCCTGAGCAACCTCCCCATTGTCTCTGGCCATTGTCTCTGGCCTGGTCATGCTGACACGTGGTCCACAGTGTCCCCTCAGAGGGGCTCTGGTCCGGGCTCGTGAAGAGCCAGGAGGACCCACCTGGGAGCCTGGCCCTCTTGCAACAGCCACACCTGTTCTCTGGGGGAGGGGCTGCTCAGGTGGCGGGCTACTGACCCCTGGGCTCCAGTCCACCCCACCAACCGAGTCTTCCTTTCTGATCCCCTTCCTGTGGCAAACAGCGTGGGTGTCATGCCCACCTGGACGCTGTCTGATCTGCCGAGTGTAGCAGTGCATAAAACCCGGCCTTGTTGCTCAGGGTGGCGTGAAGGCCGGCAGTGCACACCCCTCTAGGAGTAGCGGGGCTAGCCAGGTCCCCATAGGAAGGTGCTGGAGCTGAGGCTCACCTGTTCTCACAGTACGGTCCGTAGTGGCCCGGCCCGCACTCACACGCATAGCCCCGGGGGGAGCTGGGCGTGTGCACACAGGCTGACACATGCTCGCAGGGGTTCAGGTGACACACGTCCACACACCTCCGCCCGAAGTATCCTGAGGAGACAAGAGCCAGGCAGCTTGGCATTGCGAGGTCTGAGCCACGGTAGGACAGTCCATAGATTGGCAGAGGAAAGGAGCAGGCTGCCCGAGGCCATGACAGTACCGGGAGCCAGCGGTTGCACCTGGGCCGTAAGTACTAAGGCCCTCAAGGCCACCTGGGGAGGCTGGGGGCTGAGGGACGAGGGACGGGGAGGGACCTGCCACCCTCTGGATTCAGGAATCATCTGTTGTTGCCATTCTGGGAAGGTGGGGGTGCCGGGGGAGATGGGGACCCATCATCCTGGATTTAGGGCCTATCTGCTAGGGCCACCCCAGGCAGGAAGAGAGCCAGGGGAGAAACGAGGGACGATTGATGGGTCTGCTGACAAAGTTCTCAGCACCTCAGAGGTTCAGGGCACCACGTGTACTTTTCAAGCCTCCACCTCACCAGGTGTCAGGCACCTCGGGTGATTAGTTTTCAGAGTGAAGACTGGGGGTCATAGTCTCGTGGGACAACTCGGTCAGAGGGCAATAGCTTAGGGTTTCCCTAGTTCATGGTCTACATCCTAGGCCTGGTGAGTCCCCTCCCCGGTCTTCAACGCTTGTGGGCGGACATCGAAGACCCTCCTCGTGGGGAGCCAGAGAGAAAGGAGAAAACCCCAGCCTCAGAGAAGACCCCAATCTCCAGGACTCACTGTCTCCCTGAGCCACACCCCTCGTCTCCTCTGAGACCCTAAGAACTGAGCCACACCCCTCTTCTCCTGAGACGAAGACCTAGAAGGTTGCCCGGCTGTTCTGATCTGGGCGGCAGAGACCCAGATAGAATGAAGGGAAGAAGTGGGGCAGTATTTCCCTGAGACCCGTGGAATCCCCAGGACCACTGCCCCGAGGCGCTCTGTAAACGCTCCTCGGAAGCCCGCCCACCGCTGGATCACTGTGCGGCTCGGAAAGGGGAGACTGTGATGTCACAGCCAAGGGAGGAGCGACGGAAGCTGTCACGGATTTCCTCTTGCTGGGATCCGCAGTCCGTCCTCGTGGGGCAACAGTCAGGGGGTCAGAGGGCACAGCGCGCTGGGTGAGTCTGCTGCACCAGCCTCCTTGCAGGGTTGGAAAGCAGAGATACGACTCGGAGGACTGACGTGCACCTGACCCCACCATGGTGTTTGCAACGGCCTCGTGTGCGTGTCGAAGTCCGACACACGGAGTACGAAGACCGAAGAGGAACCGTGCACCTGTATTACGATGCTGGAGAAGAACACTGGGAAAACAGACAGCCGGAGGGAAAAGCCAGCGTGCTCCTTAGAAGCAAGGAGGGGGAGACCTCATCTCACGTACTTGGACCGTTGTCAGGAGAGATCAGTCCCTGGACAAGGACGTCCTGCTCGGTAGAGTGGCAGGGCAGCGGGAGAGAGGTCAGGACCGGGTGGTGTGTCCTTACGTGCATGGGGTTGCTATGGGGCGGGGCCGGCTCGATGGCCCTAACAACACGAACCTCGCTGTGAACAGTATGCTCCTTTAGCAGCTCACCTCCACCTGCCCCTATGCCTGTCATTTACTCTGCAGCGAAACCGCCGTCTCAGGCCCCGGACACCCAGAGAGCCGATGCCCAGATGCAACCCGGCGCCTGTCTTTTTCTTCCCGCTGACGATGGTTGGGTGCACGTTCGTGGGGCACACTGGATTCCATTCAATCACCTGTGCACACCTTGTTCTTGATGTGGGTTCCAGACCCCCGGGGGTGACGGCTCTGTGCCCACGTCCTCCCTTCTCAACCTCACCTCGCTGCCGTCGAATCGGTGCCGGTTCCTGGTGACCCCATAGCCCCGGGCGGAGACTGTGACTCTCCACGGGAGGAGAGAGCCCTCTCTTTCGGCCGGTGGCTTCAAACTACTGACTTTTCCGAGAGAGCCCAACACAGAACCGAAGGGCACCACCAGGGCTCCACTTCCGTTCATCCATCTTTCCCGCCCGCTGGTCTGGAGTCATTGATCATTATGAGAAGCACACTCCCGGGGGTGGGGGGTGTGTGTGTGTCACTGTTCACTGGTGAACCTATTGTTGGGCAGAAGGGTGAGATCTGCAGGGGAGGGTGGGGGTGGGGACTCAGACCCTGTCCTGAAGGGAGACGGAGGGTCATAGACTCCAAGTTCCTTCGGTCCCTATCCAGCCGATGAGCTTCATCTTGTTTACACTTTTGCGTTGTGTCCCACAGTTTCCTCCCACTCCATCCGGAATCCCTTTCAGAGGGGTGGGTAGTGGCAGTGGGCACCGCCCAGTTCTTCTGATCTCTGGATGGTGGAGGCTGTGGTGCCCTGGCCCATCAGTCCTCCGGACAGACCCATTGTCACCTGTCACCTTTGATTTGCTCGCCTTCTCTGCTCTGGTGGGGGGAGACCAGGAGCTCTCTCTGAGATGGTAGCCCATAAGGTTTTCTGGCTCCAGCCTCCACTCACCGAGGTGCCATGTAGGGCATTGTCTCTGTGGACTGTGTTGTGCGGCTGACCTAGATGCTCCCCCAAGACCCTTCATTATAGTTCTAGTCTGACAAGCGGATACCGCGGCACCCACCTCTGTCGCAGACGCAGGAGTAGCTGTCCCAGGCGTCTTGGCAGCGGCTATGGGCAGGGCAGGGGCTGGAGGCGCAGGGGCTGGGCAGCTCGCAGCCCTCCTTCACCCTGACCTTGAGGGCATCGTCCATGTTCAGGGTGGCGATGTTGGTGGACGTCTCCCCCATCCTCACTCCCTGGGTCAGAGAGGGTAGTCAGACTCGGGCCCGGGCTTGGGGCCAGGAGAGGCCAGAGGAACAGAGGAGGTCCTGTATGGTCAGCCCCCACCCCCAACTTGTCCCCAGGGTCCTGGGGGTTCTCCCTCTACAAGTGGTGAGCGGCTGGGGGCAGAACGAGCTGGGTGCCAGGGACTGGGCTGGGGCGGGGGTGCATCCCAGCTCGGTCAGGCCTAGGCTTCAGACAAGGAGGGAAGCTGACCCCGTGGAGACAGAGGCTGAGTGATTCCCTGAGAAGGAAATAGGACGAAGGACACTGGGAAGCTCGAGTGGTGGGAGGGCAGTTCCCTGGAGTCCAGGGGCAGCTGGGGAGAAGGGTCCCAGGAAGGGGGTTCTGGGAAGAGGGGATCCCAGGCAAGACATACCGGGTG
>NW_022103898.1:4209253-4217403 GCF_000313985.2 Echinops telfairi | reverse complement strand
GGACAGGATGCGTCTGAGTTTGAAATCTGGACATCTGCTTGGAACCTGCTCAGTTTGGGAAATGCTGGGCTTGTTAAGAGACGCACCCTATTTTCACACACGCTCTGCCCCCGCCCCTCCCCCATCTCCTGTGTGTCACCTGCACGCGTGTCGCGATCCAGCTGATCACTTCAGTGTTCAGAAAGACGGTATTCCTTCACCAATGGTGACAATACTCTAATTCTGAACGCGGACGTGAGCCGCTGTCAAGGGGGGGAGCAGCTACCTGCATCCAAACCAAACTCCCTGCTGGCCAGTGGATGCCAACTCACAGTGCCCCTAAGGACGGGGTGGGGCGGACCCGCGAGGCGGTGACTCTGGGAGCAGAGAGCCTCCTTTTTCTCTGAGGGGCTGCTGGGGGCTTCAAACGGCCGACCTTCCGGGGAGCAGCCTGACACCTGACCCACCGTGCCCCCAGGCACCTCCATACCTGCATGCAGCCCCGGAAGCCTCGGTGCACGGTCACCTTGTCCTCAGACAGGCCCCCCACTACAACGCTCCTCATCTTCAGCCCGGGGAGCTGGTTCCCGATCTGCACGGTGCTCTGAGCGGGGAGGGGACAGAGCGGGGTGGGGATGGCCGCCGTCTGGAGTGGACCACCCGGGGCGGGGAGGTCTCCAGGACAGCCACAGCACACATCTCCTTCAAGCCCCGCTCGGTGCCTCCAAGGGGTGGATGGCAGGTGTGGTGATGCTCACCTGGTCCATGCCATAGTCCAGCGTCAGGACTGCCAGGTACTTGATGTCCTTGCCCTCCTTGGCGCTCTGCAGCTCTATCAGCAGGTGGTGCCACTCCCCGTCCGTCACGCGGGTCCGGGACAGCGCTGTGGACGCCGTGTCGGAGGGGCCGTGGGACACCTCGAACTGGACGTAATGATCCCGGATCTGCCAGAAGGGAGAGGCGCCCTGACCCATCGATTCTGAGTCATAGCAACCCGATAGGACAGAGCAAACTGCTCTTGTAAGTTTCTAAGACTGTAATGTTTACGGGAGTAGAAAGCCGTCTTTCTCCCGTGAGAAATACAAGGGGGCTTCAGAAGGATCCTGGAGAAATAGGATGAAAAGACAAACTTAACTTGGCCGTGAGTTTTTCTGAAGCATCTCCCTCCTGCCCACCTTCCCCTGACCGGCCTTAGTCTGTGTGACAGTTAGGTTTTATGTCAACTTGACCCTGTGGGAATGTGCAGGGTGGAGTCCAAGCTGTCAATCAGGTCAGTCTGATGATGATGCCCCCTTGGGGGTGTGGCCTCTGTAGAGAGACAGACACCGGGAACTTCTCCTTCCTGATTGCTGGGACTCTTGCATGTGCCTCTAGGGGAGACCCCATGTGCTCCCCCACCGCAACCCTGAGAGCGGTCGGGGCCCTACCAGGCTCCCACCGACCCTGGATCCACGAGACTCTACCCCTCGCCAGCCTGTGCTCTCCCGGCTCCCTGCTTCACTCTCTGAATGCCCGGCCTGCAGACACGTGAGTGTGAAGAGGGTCCTGGCGGGCATTGGACCCATGGACTTGAGTGGGCTGGGCTGGGCTGCCTTCTGGATACAAAATAACTTCTTGATATAAAGTTCTAATACAGACACCACGGCGCCAAGATGGGACCAGGATGGACGACAGAAACGATGAGGAACTGAGCTCTGAAAGTCATGTAGCCAATGACATCTACACACACACACACACACACGCACACGCGCGCACACACACGCACATGCGCACACGCACACGCACGCGCACGCGCGCGTGCACACACACGCACGCGCACACGTGCGTATCTAGAGATAGAATGATTTCTGGTCCCAAAGGGCAGCTATTGTAAGAAGGTTACTTGTTGCCTTCTTTTGAACTTGGCTTCCCTTTACTTTCCCCAAACCTCACGCCACCCTGGGGCTGGTTCCGACTCCCAGGGACTCACTCTGCGCCCGTGGGCTTCTGGGACGTTCCCTCTTCACCGGATTAGAGAGCCTCGTCTTTTCCCTAAAGAGCACTGGATGGTTTCCAGCTGCTAGCCTTAGGGTCGGCAGCCCAGCTTTGCCCACTGCGCCCAGGGCTCCTCTGACAGATGCCACGTTTGAGATCTCACTGCCCTCCAGCCTGTTCTGACCCGTGACAGCACTACAGGGAGAGCAGAGCTGTGCGTCCCTAGGCCCAAACTCCTTCCGAGAACAGAAAGCCTCCTTTCTCTCCGGTCGATCTGCTGGTGGGATCGAACTGTTGGCCCTGAGGGGAGCAGCTCAGCACTTAGCCGCCTTGTGTGTGTGAGGGGCGTTTCCTTCCCCTCCACAGCTGTGAGACCCCTGTGTTTGTTCCTCATGCTCCTCTCTCCTCCCTCACTCCCCAGACTCTAGCACCCAAAGGTGCAGAATATGAGTGACGTTGTGTCAACAAAGATGCGCCCTGCCTACTGCAGTTCCCATCTGCCACCCGTGGGCCAACTCCTCCCAACAAGAGCTGTGTTATCCCACAGAGAATACAGGCGGGTTTGGGGGGGCGGGGGAAGCCGTGCCAGAGAGCAATGTCCCAAATGGTTAGGGCTTCAGGGTGGATGACGTGGGCTCAGCCAGCCTGCCACCACAGGTGGAGGGGGGACTGTCAGGACCCCCCACCCTATCCCACCCCTTACTGTCCCATCAGAGCCCAGGGGGCCTGCAGGAGGCCTGTGGGAAATAACCTGGGACATTCTGGCAACGCCCAGCATTCTGTCCCTGGGGCCTCTGGATGGTGACAGGGGTCTGGAGGCTGTCCCAGAGGCTGCCGCTCCTGCCTACTCCCCCCCCACGCCCCCCTCCAAAGGAGGGGCTGCTCAAATTCCTCCATTAAAGACACACACACACACACACACACACACACACACACACCGAGCTCTTGGATTAGCTGCACAGAACGTCAGGGCTCAGGCGTCTCTGCCCGTCGGGCATGTGGGTGGGAAGCATACTTTGTTCCGACAGAGACCCCGGTGCCAAGAGCTCATTCATCACCCGGACCGCAAGCAGCCAATTTAATGTGTTCCAATGGTGCCACGGCCCCGGGCAGAACCGTGCCTGCCAAGCTGTGCCGAGAGCGAGCGGGCACTTCTGGGGCAGCCAGGGAGAGGGCAACACCACCAGTGAACAGGGACAGACAGTGGCAGTGGTAATTACACCCACGGTACATGGGCCCCGTGGACACGCTCCTGGGCGCTGAGGTGGGTGGGCGGGCAGACGGCAGCTTCTTGTCCAGGCATAGCCCAGGGGAAGGGTAGTCACTGCCCAGGTTACCACCAGGAGCTCCTGGGGCCCCGCCCTCATGGACCACCCACTCGGGTCTTCCTTTCTGCCCCGCCCGTGCCCCATGCCAGGCAAGACTCCACCACCACTGCCCCTCCTGCCCCACAGGCCCAGGGGCCCCAGAAGAAAGGAAGTTGCCCTAGGGCACAGGCTGCAGCAGGAAACACTGCAGCTAGCTCTGGAAGAGACTTCCTAACAGTGGGGCTGCCAGGTGCTGGGGTGGGTTATTCTATGCCCAGCCCCCACACCCCACGCCCCCAGGCAGAGGAGGAGGCTAGTGGTCAAGGCAGCAGCTTCTTGTGTGAGAGAGGGAGGGAGAGGTGGAGGAGAGGAGGGAGGAAGAGAGGGAAGAGATGGAGGAGGATTTGGGGGGAGAGAAGGGGAGGGTGGAGGGAGGAGGGAGGGCGAGGTGGAGATGGGGAGGGGGGAAGGAAGGAATGAGAGAGAGAAAGGGGGGGTTAGAACGGAAAAGAGTGGGAGGGAGGAGGGAGGGAGCGGTCTCTCTGGGTGACAGCACAGAATTCCACTTTCTAAGACCTAGACTGAGCATGTCCAAATACCATCAACAGACACACAAGCGCACAGGTGCATAGAAATGTGCCCACTCACACAGACAAACACTCACAGACACACAGAGCACACAGATACAAACGCATGCAGACACAGAGAGCCCACACGTGCACGCTCACACACAAACACATGTAGATACACTCTGTGGTAGTTACATAATTTCATGCCAATTTGGAGTGTAGGGGCAGAGTCTAGCCTGTCCGTGAGGTCACAGCCTGATGGCGCCTTTTTGTGGGCGTGGCCCGCTCATGAGGAGGGTCCTGGGTCCTCCCGCACCCCCCCTGCCTTCATCTTCCTGTTGATGAGTCACGCTGAGACCTGCTCGAGCCCTGAAGATGCGCCCACCTCCATTGGACCCACCAGACTCTGCACCCACCAGCCTGTGACCTTCCTGCATGCTGCATCGTTGTATTTGGCTCCCGGAGCCTGAAGAGGGATTTATGGACTAGTATCGAACCGAGGGACTTGGGTTGGACTGGGCTGGGATGTCTTCCTGATATATCATTACTTCTTGATAAAAAGCTCATTCTTACACATGGATGACTGTCTCTGGGCTTGTTTCTGTAGTCCACCGGCCTCACCCCCCCACCCACCCCAGGAACACTCGTGTGCAAAGACCCACACAAAACCCAGAGGACCACAGGCCCTTGGGGCACACACAGAGAGCTTGGGAGGAGACAATGTGAGGCCACCTGGCTGCGCTGGGGACACTGGGAAGCTGGTGAGCCCTTGGTCGGGCAGTCCCCTTCAACGGCGCCTGGCCAGCAGGCATCAGAGTGCCCGTTATCAGAGGTCATGCCGCTGGAGTTGAGGCAACGCTTGGTGGGCTGGAGAGACCAGGTAGGGGTGACCATGCAGGGTGTCCTGTCCCCACTGACACTCAGACAGAGTCTGAGGGTGGGGGAATGAGCTCATGGCTGGGCAAGCCCCACACCAAGATCCCTTCTGAGTGGGGAGCATTTCAGACATCCGCAAACCCCAGGCAGATGGTGAGGCCCTCCACCCTCCTGAGCAGCTGCCGCAGAGGGCAGCTGATGGATGGGGTGGGGACCAGGTGTTTCCTCCGCAGACAAACTCCTAACTGTTTCCACCATCTCAGACCCCACCGCCTGGGAGGCATTCCTCACACCCACCGCTCGCTGCTACTTTCATCTAATTAAGGTCTTGAGAAAGCTTGCTGCTAACCCTGAGATCCACAGTTTGAACCTACCAGTCGGCCCCTGAGAGAAAGAGGCAGGCCTCTCCTCCCATAAAGAGTGACCGTCTCAGAAACCCACAGGGCAGCTCTACCCTCTCCCAGGGCCACTGGGAGTTGGCGTCGACTGGTCAGCAGGGAGTTTGAGCAGGGTGAGGTGCTACCCGGGGCTTTTTGGGGAAGTGTGCAGGACAGGCTCCTCCCAGGGTGCGAGGCGCAGGAGGAGGACCCAGGAGGGAACCTGCTTGCTGACTCAGAAGAAAGGCCTGGTGATCTACTTCTGAATACAGGTCCCTCGGAGCCCGCTTCCACGCTGGCACGCGTGCCCGGAGGACCCCTCCCACCCCACCCCCCGCCGTCCACTCGATTCTGACTCCTCCCCCTGAGAGGGCAGAGCAGCACTCTCCGCAGGTTATCTGAGGCTGGAGTCCTTGGAGAAGCAGGCGGCCACCTCGTTGCCCGAGGAGCAGTGGGTGGGTTTGAACCGCTGACCTCCTGGTTGGGAGTTGAGCTCTTTAACCACTGCCACTCATCGGCCACCTGGCTGGCAGGCCAGGTGAGCCACTGATGGGCTAATTTTCAGGGGAGAGTTCTCTGGTTTGCTGGAAGGTGGCCCCGTGGTCCTAGGACTCCAGTCAACCACAGCAGAGGCCACAGCTTCAGGGGGGAGATCAGGGTCAACTTGCCCTTTGACGGCATCCTGGTGACCTGTTGACCTACTAACTGCATGGTCAGTTGCTCCTCGGGAGAGGGACGAGCTGTCTGCGCCAGCAAAGAGTGACCGTCTTGGGAACCCCCGGGGCAGTTCCACACTGTCCTGCAGGGCCACTGGGAGTCAGCATGGACTCGAGGGCAGCGAGTTCGGGTTGTGGCTATCGAACGGCAGGCCCTTGGCCCACATAGCCCCAAGGCTCCCACTCCATCCCCCCGACTGGGCAGTACCCCTGGGCCTCTCACGGGCCCCACCTCCCCACTGTTTCCCGACTTCCTGCCCTTGCCCCCTGCAGAACCCGCAGACCGCTGTGGGCACCATGGCGAGCCCACTGCGAGCCCCCCCAGCTCAGCTCACCTGCAGCAGCAGCCTGGAGGACAGGCCAGCCGAGGCGTCCATCAGCACACCGCCTGCCTTCCGTGTCCGGAACATGAGCCCCAGGTACCAGGGCACTGAGATGGTGATGGCCAGGTCTCCCCAGGACACCAAGCTCTCGCCGCTGAAGTGCTGGGGGTGGGGCATAGCTGCGGACACAGAGCTGGCTGGCCTCAGATGCCCTGAAGGGCGCAGTGACCTCATGCATGTGTGTGTGAATGTATGTGTATGTGTATGTGTATATATAGGCATGTGTATATATGTGAATGTAAGTGTGTATTTTTGTATGTGTGTGTATGTATGTGTGTGTGTACGTGTGTGTGTATGTGTGCCTGCACGTCTGAGCCTTTTCTGCTTCTGTGCCAAAGGCCCATTGCCAATGATCTCACCGCTGACCACTACTGGGAAGGTTGGCGGTTTGAATGCACCGAGGTGCAGCGTAAGAAAGGCCTGGTGACAGAACAGCCACCCAAAGGGGCAGTTCTGTCACAAGCAGGGTTCCCACCTCAGGCCCTGCAGAGACCGACTCCTGGGGGGAGCAGGCTAGGACCTTGGCCAGAGGATCAAGTGCTCTCAGTGGGGTGGGGAGGCCAGGCAGAGAGGGTAACTCAGACTCCTGGGTACAGTGAACAGGGTGCTGGGGGATCTTGGCCAGCCCTGCCCATCTGCCACACCCACACCTGCCTGGCAGCCCTCAGGGCTGGGGAGGGCTGGGCATCGTGTGCAGGCATCTGAGACAGTGTGAGTCTGCATGGGCACCTGGGTGCCAACACACGCACAAACACTTGTGTGGACCGTACAGGTGCACCCGGGCCCTCAGGCCTACAGCCTGCGCAGCTCTCAGCTGGCACGGGCACCTGGAATCCCTGCCACCCACTCTGGGGCAGGAACCAACCCTCTGTGGCCCCTATGCTCCCAGCTGCCCTAAGGCCCTTGGATGATTTGGGGTGACCAGTGAAGTGACCATGGGGAAAACTAGGAGAGACATAGGCCCTGGGTCCTCTCTCTCCCTCCCTCCCCCAAGAGGGACACACATCGTCACCACAAACCCCTCCGGGGGCGTGGAGCCCTGTGACCGGCCTGCCTACTCCCTGCTCACACAAACCCAGACACAGTGGGCAGTCCCAGCCCCCTGCAGGGCCAGGGGACAGAGCTGGGAGGCTGGGCCCCAGGGATCTGTAGCTTTCAGATGGGGATGACCAGTGAGAGGTGGCCGCCTGGGGCCCAGGATCCCCACTGAGGCCCGGCCTTCACAGCCACCCAGCCTCACGTAGTCTTGCTCAGAATGGACACTGTGACCCTTGGCTGTAGCTTCAGCCTGCTCTATGACCCATGAGTCTGGTCCAGCCCATTGGGGCCACAGCTGGTGGGACGGGGACACTCGGCGGTCAGATCTGCCATGAGACCCCGAGGAAGGTCCCAGGCACCACCCTCTCCTGAGGATGGGGGACGAGGGTTGTGCTGGGGGCCTGGACTCACCTTGCTCACAGTTCTTCCCGCCGAAGCGGAGCGGGCACAAGCACAGGTATGTGCTCCACCTGCTGACACACGTGCCCCCATTCTGACACCAGGTACCCTCACAGAAGTTCCTCTTGGCAGTACAGCCTGCGGGCATGCAGAGGGAACAGGTCACTTGGGGTGCTGTCTGTGCTGATCCCACCCTGTATGTGTCTGTGGGGGGGAGGGGTCTTTGTGGGGGTAGGGCAGGCATCCATGGTAGGGGCCCTGTCTGTGCTAACACTATCCTGTGTGTGGTGTGTGCGTGTGTGCGTGTGTGTGTGTGTCCTAGTGGGAGCAGGGTAGGACACCATGCTGGGGGTCTGTCTCTGTGCTCACACTACCGTGTGTGTGTGTGTGTGTGTGTGTGTGTGTGTGGTGGTCTTAGTGGGGGCAGTAGTGGGCTTACTGGAGGCAGTATAGGCCTCTGGTGGGGGCCAAGTTTGCAACCTGTGTGCGTGAGGGGTGGTGGGGAGCTGTGTGAGAGGTGGTCTTGGGGGGG
>NW_022103898.1:4204285-4209153 GCF_000313985.2 Echinops telfairi | reverse complement strand
GTGTCTGTGTAAGGGCAGTGCCTTAGCCAGCCCCACCCGTATGTGTGTGCACACTGCCCACGCTCCCACCCTCAGTTTGCAGCTGGGTGCGAGACCCCCTAGCACAGCGGTTCTCCACCTTCCTCATGCTGCGACCCTTTCATACGGCTCCTCATGTGGTGGTGACCCCCCCAACCAGAAAATGATTTTCGTTGCTACTTCATCACTGTCATTTTGCTACTGTGATGAATCGTCATGTAAATATTTGATACGCAGCATGTACGTTCATTGTTACAAACTGAGTATCATTAAAGCATAGTGATTAATCACAAAGCAATATGTAATTGTATATAGCGAACTATTTGCGTTTTCCAATGGTCTTAGGTAACCCCTGTGAAAGGGTCGTTTGATCCCCAAAGAGGTCTCGGCCCCCAGGTTGAGAACCGCTGCTCCAGTGGCCGTCAGACCAAGGCCCTGGCGCCTGTGCCCGACTGTGCAGCAACACCCGGGCCCGGCCCAGTCGGCTGTGCCAGCGCTCACCTGCCCTGGTGCCATTGTTGGCAATGAAGCCGGCCAGGTCCGTGGTCTTGCCGTCGATGGAGAGGTTCCGCATGCAGCCCACGAACTGCCGGTTGTGCACTGGGAAGGCCTCAGGCAGGTTGGGGACGCCCCCCAGGAGAAGGGGGCCCGTCAGGTCCAGGGACCTGGGGAGGCAAGGCCACCACCTTGAGGGCCAACTCGGGGAGGCCAGGGGACCCGTGCCTCGGTTTACCCACATGTGCTGACATCCCGACAAGCTGCAGGCTTGGGGTTAGCTCACTCTGGTCCACGCAGCCCATCTCCCAGGGCGTGGCGCCCACGGAGCCAGCCGCCAGCGAACTCACGACCCCTGCTTGGGGACCCCCACAGGAAGAGCGGTGAGGCTGGCTGCGCTGTGGGCCTCAGGGCAAGGCGCCAATCTCCCTGGGGCACAGTCCCACCTGCATCACAGGTGGGTGGGGAGCAGACCAAACAGGCATAGGATCCGAGAAGGCCCACGTCAGATGGCCTACACACATTTTAAAGAATACGTCTGTCCTGGGAGAAGGACAGCCAGAATGCTCGTTAGAGGCAAGGATGGCGAGACTGTCTCACACATGTACTTGGACACGTCGGGAGAGACCAGTCCCCTGAGAAGGATGTCAAGTTTTATAAGGTGTGGGGGGGGGGGGCAGTGAAAAAGAGGAAGACCCTCCACCAGGTGGGTGGACACAGTGGCTGCACCAATGGGCTCAATCATGGGAACCGCTGTGTGGCTGGTGAGGGGCTGTGCTGTGCTCGGTGCTGTGGCTCGTGGGGTTGCTGGGGGTCCTGCTGACTCAACAGCGCCTAGGCAACACCATGGACGGGGTCCTGCAATGGCCAAGCAGAAGCCAGGCCAGCGGGAAGGACAAGGGCAGGCTCTGGAGGCCACACGTGCTGAGGTCAGCCTTGGCCCCTGGGTCAGAGGAGCCCGGAGGATGCCCAGACCCAGGAAGTGAAATGAGAAAGCCAACCCTGGTGAAGGCAGGCAGGGCGGAGGGCAGCGGCAGAGCCCAGGGCTGGCGGGGGCCACCAGGGCACGTGTTGTGAAGCAGGGCTTCCCGGAGTGGGGATTAGGTCCTGAGGGGCACTGGAATGATCCAGGGGGCTGTGAAAGCAGACCCCTGCCCTTTCTCCTTGGTTCTGGGCTACAGAAGAGCGTTTTTCATTTCCAGGTTGGGGGAAGAGGGTACTGAGTCATTTGTTTTTCTGAAAAAGGGGTGGTAGGCCCTCTCAGTTTGGGAACCCAGGTTCTAAGGGGACCTGTTCTAGAAGGTTCTGCCGTGTCAGAGGGGGTATCTCCCGACTCAAGGAGGGAGTCTGGCAGCAGCATGGATCAGGTCTGAGGGCTGGCTGTATGTAGTGGTGGCCATGGAAGGTTCTGGAAGCCCTGCCTGGGTGCTCACTTCTTGGAGCCGCTCTGAGTGCCCTGGGAGGCACAGCTGTAGTTCCCGACGTAGTTGCCGAAGCGCACGGCCACAGTGCTGTCGCAGTCATCCACGGTGACCACTGCCACCTTCTCCCCAGATGGCCCATGGGGCAGCCCCAGGCGGCCGATGTGAGGCTGTGGGGGAGAGAGACAGCAGCGTCAGTGCATGCCCCCAGCATGCTCGGGGAGGACGCAGGGACCCCTCCTGGGCTCCCGCAAACGCATCCCCTAACCATACCCTTAGGAAGGGGGGAGTGGGGAAGGAGGGGGAAATGAGGAGCTGATACCAAGGGCTTAAGTAGAAAGCAAATGTCTTGGGAATGATGAGGGTAACAAATGTACAAATGTGCTTGACATACAATGGATGGATGGATGGATGGTGATAAAAGTTCTATGAGCCCCCAGCACATGGGTGAAGGTCTGGCCCCCCATTTGGAAACAGGGTATTTGGTTTGTTGATGATGCTGAGTTATTCGGGTGGGTCGGGCACCCGTGTACTTCTGAGAGGTCACAGGACCAGGCAGACACCCAGGGGACCGGCTCCGCCAGGAAGAGGGTCTGACTTCCAGCCCCCAGGACCAGAAACAACATCCCTGCAGGTGTGGCAGTACCGGGGACTCAGACGCCAGCTGAGTCCTGAGACCCCTCCAGAGGGTCTGCTCTGCCCCCCACCGGGTCTGAGTTCTGGAAGGACAAGGTTCCTGCCCGAAGACCCGCCCGGCCCCTCCTCCTCCCTCCTCAATCCAGCCGGGCCAGGGGAGACAGCCCGCCACCCGCTGGCCCGCTCTGCCGCAAGCTTGGGAACGTGGGCAGGTGCCCATTATGGGATGCCAAGTGTCAGGTGCGTGCCCGGGGAAAGGTCGGTCGTCCCCCAGGAGGTGAGTGGGCCCCCAATCCAAGTCATAATTTACATTCCTGGGGGTGGGGGGAGGCGCTAGGAGGAAGGACATAAACAGCACTTACACTTGGGAGCGGTAATGAAGGGAGGCTGCCGCCGACAAAATTACAGCTGCCGCAGCGCCCCAGTATAATCAGGAGCTCGGGCTGCGGGTGGGAAGGGGGCATCTTTAGTGGCATTTGCTGACGGGCACAGCCTGCTGCATCAGAGTGGGCTTGGCTTAGCTGAGGCTGACACGACAGGCCAGGGCAGACCTCCCCCACACACACTCAGGGCCTTGGGCACTAACAGTGGACGTGCCCAGCTACTGCCCGAGAGCTCAGAGGTTTGAGTCTGCCCACGGGTGTCTGGGAAGAAAGGCCTGGTAGTCAGAGGTCAGGCATCAAGAGCCCCCAGAAGCACATTTCAGAAACCCATTGGGGTTGTGTGAACCCCACAGCACCTGCTTCCATTTAACACACACGGCTGGACCCCCACGCCTCATCTCACTGCCCAGCTGGAAGAGGTGGCCCTCTGGCCTCAGAAATGGGGTTAAGGGCTGTGAGGACCTGCAGGGGGAGGTGGGCAGCCCAGGACCAGGAGCTGGGACAGCCTGAGGGGTGTGGTGGTCACAACACCTCTGTCCACTCCTCCCCAAACAGGCATCGCATGGCTACCAGCCACGTAGCCATCTGAGCAGAGCAGGCCACAGGGACGGAGCAGGGACAGTAGAGAGTGCAGATGACGAGGGTGGGGCACACACAGCTGCCACCCCACACAAGCCACATGGCTCAGAGATACGCCTCCAGGTGTCCCCATGCCCACACGGGCCAGCACGTTCACACATGCTCACACGGTCACAGCTCACACGGTCCACACACATCCACAGTGGTCACATGGTCCATACAGTTCACACCATGCACACGATCCACACACCGAGAGAGGCGGACGGGATGGGCAGGGGGAGGCTGGGCGACAGAGGGCAGGAGAAAGGAAGTAAACACAAACCAATCAATACAAAGAGAGACATTCAGACAACACACACAGGAGCGGACAGACCGGAAACGCCAACAAACCAGCTCCCCAGCTCTGAAACTGGGAGTTTCCGGAGAATATGCCGGCTCGTTCTCTCATGCAATAGAGACGGACGGACGTGTGCGACTCTGCAGAGCCGCCGCTCTGTGAAAACACGCTGGTCTTTTAAACGAAAGGAAGAAGAATAAAGAAAGAAAGAAACACACACAGAGACACCAGAGATGGCACGTGTGTGGTTCCGTCGGCCTGCAGGTGCCCGAGTGTGCAGTGGCTAAGCAGGGCTCCGCCCCTCAGGGAGGCCCTGGCACCCAGGATCTCCACCCCGTGCGGGGACTCTCTCCGGCTTCACGCCAGCTGCTCCGGGATTGGATATGTGTGCACAAAAGCACTGGGTTCGAGCCTGTGCGCCCGTTTCTGAGGCCTGTGACCTGTGGCGGTGGGCAGCTCGGAGCCCAGGCAGAGGGCTCTGGTTTCAATTGCTGGGGGGGCGGGCTGTGAAATCAGACACCCTGGAGGGCGAGTTTTAAGAAAGATGGGGCTCCCACTCGTGTGGGCAATGATTAACCAGTGCGCCTCTCGGGCATGCCATAGGCCGCCACGCTTGGGGAATGTGTCACACATGGGCGGTCAGCTCACTGCTGCCCCCCGGGGGCTCTGTCCAGAGGGACTCTGACAGGGGCCCAAGCTGTGAGCTAGGACTCAGTGGACAGACAGCAGAAAACACTCCCCCCCCCACTTGCTTATTGGGGCTCAGGGAACCTCTGCCAGTCTCCAATGGCAAGTCCAGGTGCTACTTTAACACTTATAGGTACCCCCGCCCCACAGTAACACTCACACCCACACAGTAACACTTATCCCCCTCCACACTGGCATACAGACACATACCCACGCTCACACACACACTGACACTCCACACGTACACACTCATACAGGGTCACATGTACACTCTCCCTCTCACATGCACACAAATGGTCACACACACACACA
>NW_022103898.1:4177365-4203134 GCF_000313985.2 Echinops telfairi | reverse complement strand
CCCTGGGCGGACGCCTGGGGGCTCCCAAGTGGTCATTCGTCCACCCTGTCTGGGCACATCGAGGGCCATCTGCCCCTCGGATCCCAGAGCCCACAGTGGACGGCCAGGGGACAGTAGTCTAAGGACAGTGATGCTCCTGAGAACCCAGGACGGAGAGGCCTCATCTCGTTTTCCCTGGACCCGTCGTCACCAGGAGGGCCTGGTCCGTGGAGAGGGACAGCGTGCTTGGTCAGGAGGGGGGTCTGTGAGCCAGGGGAAAGGCCCTTCATGGGATGGATGGACACGAGGGCTGCAACACGGGGCTCAAGCCTGCCGCCGGCTGTGGGGGTGCTGCAGGCCCTGACCAGCTGTCCCCCTGTGGGACTCAGGGCTGCAGGGAGTAGGGGCTTCAACAGCCACCGCTCTGGCACCTTTGCTGCAGAAGACACAGGGTGTCACACGCAGCCTGGAGACGGTGGTGAATGGCACCTGCCCTAAGCAAGCACGTGGGGACTGGGGCCTGAGCTCCCCCCGCCCAGCTCCTCTGGGCCAGCGACAGAGATGCAGGGTTCATTGGAGCAGCATGGAGAAGGGGGAAAGTCTAGAGAGACACCCCACTCCTGCGCCAGCCGCCACCTCTATCTAAAGGCGCTGAGTGGGTTGCCAAGGTAATGCACGATTTCATGGTGGGGAGAAACATCGCTCTTGGCTGAGTCCAGGCTTGGACCTCAATGATCGTTCAACACAGAAATCTACCGGGAGCAAACAAGAAACGGGACATCATCCCATCATCCATCCCTGCTACCGCTGAACAGTCCGTCAGGTGTATGTGAGACCGTACAGAAGGTTCTGGAACAACCCCCCCACCCCCTCACTTCTCATCCTTCTCTGGAAGGTGCCCATCGGTCTGCAGAGAGGGTGCTGATAACCACTCCATTGAGCTTACAGAACTGCTCCGCGTTATTCCCGAGGCTGCGAGCCTTCACGGAAGCAGACTACCTCGTTGGCCTCGTGAGGAGCGGCTGGTGGGTTTGAATGACTGGCGGCCTTTCAGTGGGCAGCCCGACTGCAGCCCACTGCTGCCACGCACCTGCTCAAAACACTGCACCGAGCCCATGACGACTCAGAGACCCTGCAGGGCAGGGCAGAGCTGCCCTGTGGGCCTGTTGTGGGCCTGCAGTTCCTGGGACACCAGCTAGGGCAGAGGGGGCCTTCCTGCTGTCCCCCTACTTCTGTCCCATCCTGCAGAACCCACTCTCCTGGGTTGCTCGGTTTTTGTGTGCTGCCCTGATCCCGAGACACCTTTGTGGACTTGACCCTGCGAAGGGTCTGGGACTCGGTGGCCAGGACAGCCCTGGGCATGTGGACCTCTTTGCTCCAAAGTTAAGGGCCACTCCAGGCATCTGGCCACTCTGCTCAACTGGAAGCAGAGACTCGGAAGCTCAAGAGGGGAGGCTGTGTCAGCGAGAGCTCACGCAGTCCTGTGCTGAGTTGTGATGGAGTAGGTGGCTGGCAGGAAGAGTTAGGCATGCCAGCCATTCGTAAGTGTACAGTTCAGGGCATTCACCTCAGTCACTGTGTTGGGCAACCATCACACCGCCCTTTCCAAAGCTTTTCCCACACAGAAACACCGTACCCTTAAAGCAATAGGCTCCCTCCCCACTGGACCCCACCCATGGTAGCCTCTAATCTAGTGGGTCATCTCACTGTAAATGCCATTCAGCAGAAGAGGAAAACTAACTGGCTTTGTCCTGTTGTCTGCCTGGAAGGCACACAAACCAAATCAAGGGGTTCCCTGCACCCTGCTTTCAGCTACTAGAGAGCCCAAGAGGAGACCAGAAAGAGGGGAGAGAAGATAGAAGGTTCCCTGCGCTGTCCCTCCATCAACGGCCATGGCTCCTCTCCATGACCCAATAGGACCTCCCCCCACCCTGCCCCTCCAGGCCTGAGCATGACTGACCATCACTGTGTGGCTGCTGCCGCTGGGTCCTGTCCTACTCCCATGGGTGCCCCACACCCTGACCACCCTCCTAGGGGCATCCTGTTTTGAGTAGTCCATCTGTTTCCTGCTGGAGCCCTGACTGAGAGCTCCAATCGGACGCCCTCAGAGAGACGGAGCTGCCTCTGGGAAACACACCCCGGAGCCGTTGGAAGCCAGCACGCCGAGCACTGCTCTGGGGAATTCGCACAGTCATGGCCATGGCTTGACCAGCGCCATCGATCTGATTCCAAGGCCGGGCGACTCTATGGGTCCAGAGCAGAGCCATCCCATAGGGTTCCCAAGGCTGTGTTATTTCGGAAGCAGATCACCAGGCCTGTCTTCTGAGGCACCTCAGGGTGGTCTCGAACCACCAGCCTTTGGGTTTGTAGTTGAGCGTTTGACTGGGGGTGGGTGCCACCCAAAGACTTATTTTAAAAAGTGACAGCAGAGGTCAAACATTAAAGAAAGATCCGGGGATTTGTCCCATCCCTGGAAGACGTACAAGGAGCCACCAAAGATGCCGGCGTGGTGGATTAAAGCCACGTGGAGACTCGGCACTGTGAGTGAAGTCAGAGGAACACCAGCCTTCTCAGTGAGAACAATGGAAGCCAGGGGGTGATGGAACAGTGCCTTCGGATGCCACGAGAGACAGGGTCTCTGACTGACAGCCAACATCCAGGCATTCCAGTGTGTGTGTGTGTGTGTGTGTTTTCAAAGATACATTTTCAAGTTTGCAACGTCGCATAAGCTCTCCTCCCACGAGTCCTTGCTGAGAAAGCTAAAGGAGGATGCCTGCCATCAGATGAAGGAGAAAAACCAAGAAAGGAGAAGGAGATCCAGGTCTGACTCCAGGGAGGGGAGAAGGGGGTCTGCCTCCCTGCAGGCTCAGGCCTGGAGACTGAAGCAGGCGAGCAGGCTGCAGGATGGACTGGAGCCGCTGGATTCTGGATCCACAGTGAGGAAGAGACAGGAGGCTCCCCTAAGGGGAAGGTGCATGCATATGGATCCTAGCTCCGGGGCCCTGAACATCTGACCTGAGCAGCAACAGGACTGAATCATCCAGGAGTCATCCAGGTTAGACGGCGGGCTGCCTGGACAGCTGCCCCACCAACCTCTCTGACCGGGGCCTCTGAATATGACTTCTCGGAACGCCGTCTGGGAAGGTCATACTGGAAGGGGTGGGGCTAAATCCAGGGGACTGATGTCCGTGGGTAATCTGCACACGATCTCTTGAAGGTGTTGAAAACCAAGGAGGTGACTTTGAAGACTAAAGTCCCCCAGAGCCAAGCCAGGGTGTTGTCAGTGTCCTCGCGTGCACACAGCAGGGGGACGGAGTACGGATCAAAGAAGATCCAGCATCGGAAAGATTCTGCTGCAGGAGAACAGCGAACCTCTCAGGGCCTGCCAAAGAAGAAATGATCTGTCCTGGAAGAAGTCCAGTCAGAGTGCTCCGGAGAGGCAAGGGCTGGGAAGATGTGGTCTCACGCCCTATGGATGTGCTGTCAGGAGAGACCAGTCCCTGGAGAAGGACGTCATGCTCGGTAAAGCAGAGGGGCAGTGGGTAAGAGAAGGCCGTGGACAAGACGGATGAACGCAGTGAGTGCAACAGTCAGGCGTGGGGCCGGGCGGTGTTTCATTCTGTGGTACACCGGGTGGCCCTGAGGGGACAAAGATGGCTACTGGAGTGGCCGAGGATTGCTGGCCACCACCAGAAGCTGGATGAGACAGTAAGGACCCTCCCTGGAGTCTCTGAAGAGAACACGGGGCTGCCACCACCTTGACTCGACTCCGGAACGGTGTGAAGACACATTTCTGTAGTTGTGAGTCCCCATGTGTGGGACTGAGCTACGAACCGTCCTGGGGGGTTGGACAAGAGGGAGAGATGGGCTCTGGGTGTGGCCTGCAGGGACAGCACGGGGATGGCAGAGCTCCAGCCAGGTGGCAGGCACACCAGTGACCCTCACAGAGCACAGGACAGTGTCAGACAGCCCTGGGGGAGGGGCTAATGGGTCAGGCCCAGCAGTCAGTGTTCCAAGGGTCAGCAAGGAAAGGGACAAGGAGAGAGGGGCTCTGCAGGTGGGGGTGCTGGGGGCAAAGGCCCAGGAACAGAGGGGTGCGGTGAGGGAGCAGGGGCAGTTACAGGGCTCGGGAGAGGACCTGGGGTTCCCGTGGTAATGCCAAGCCAGCCAGGCCCCTCCTGCTCTGCCCCAGCACGTCTGGAAGCCTCCAGCCCCTGCCCCAGCCTCTGCCAGCTGCGGCATGCCTCAGCAGGGGGCACAGCAGACTCTCCAACAGGAGGCCTGGCGTCTGTCCATCTCCACCTCCACACCAACACCAAACCACGCCACCGCTATGGGGTCAATTCCAGCTCATGGCGACCCTGTAGGACAGGCTAGAAGTGCCCCATGAGTTTCTGAGACTGTCCCTTTACAGGAGTGGAAAGCCCCATCTTTCTCCTAAGGAGCGGCTGGAGTTTTTGAGCTGCTGACCTTTCGGCGAGCAGCCGGCCATAGACCCACAAACTCCAAGTTCTCTGCCTGGTCCATGACACGTGGGTTCGGGGCTAGGAATGATTCCCCTTAAAACAGCCTTGGGCAGGTGAGAGGCAGGGAGCCACGCCAGAGGGAAGGCCTCAGGCGGGTAAATGAAGAAGCTGCCGGGCTGGGCAGCGCTAGCAGAAGCAGCAGATTCCTGTAATCCCTCACTGTTATCCACCTCCACAGGGCCCCTCTTCCCCTGCGGTTCATCGCCTTCCTCCGGGGCCTCTCCCCAGGGATAGTGGGCTGGCCAGAAGACCAGGCTGAGGCTTGTACAGGGCTGTCAGAGCCTGGGATACCATCTCTCCTCAACCATGGACACACTGCTCCTTTGATCACCGGCAGAAGGTTCTGGAACATGCAACACGCAGCTGCACGCTGACCGGGGAAACCCCGGCTGCCCGATCCTCTGACCACTTCAGGCACCGCCGGTACGTGTGTTTCCTTGGCTTCCCTGACCAGGGAGCTGGTCCCCAGGCCCCAGGCCCAGAGAGGGCATCCTCATCATCCCCTAGCCGATCTGGGGGTCCTGCCACTCTGAGCCCGCCAAACACGACACCTTGGGGGCGCGACTCTCTGGCGTTCTGGAGTGCGGAGAACCTGGGGACCTGTCAGAGGGCGGGGCGGGATGCTCTGTGAGCAGCTACCTGCCCGGGAGCAGTGGGCAGGCAAGAGGATCCAAGGTAGACCTTCTTCTGTTTTGTTTCTGTTCCTAGCGGGAGCCCAGATGTGTCTGCGCACAGCACGGCTGACCCTCGACTCCTCTTCAGGTTGGGAGGGTTAGGCCTGTCACAAGAACCCTTGGCTCCTCAACCATGGACACACTGCTCCTTTGATCACCGGCAGAAGGTTCTGGAACATGCAACACGAGCCAAGGTTGCCAGCCGAGGGACACAGTGGGTCCCACCCAAAGTTGGTGAAGCCATTGGAGGACAGGGAGGCCAAAGCAGAGGGCAGGGCACTGCATCTGTCCTGTTCCCGGAGTACTCTCGGGCCTGATGTCAGGTAGGACACCCCTAGGCGTGATCCATCATGCTAATGCACACCTGGGGGTGCTTGCTACGTGGGGGAGGCTCTGAGGGGGCACTGACGGATGCCCAGCAGCTCCCACAGCTCCGAGTCCTCTGGGACGTGGGAGCTGTCTTCTCGCCCATGTGCTCTGGGAGAAGATTCTGGTCCTTTGCTGCCACGTAGCAAGAGAGTGGTCTACCAGAGGGAGGCTCACCCTGGTGAGGGAGGAGGGATGGAACAGATTTCATCTTTTCAGCAAACAATTGTTTGGCAAACATTCTAGGACCCGTGTCCTGGAAATGTACAACAGAATGTTCCAAAATTTTGTGGACAGGAGTCCCCATGTGGATCCCTTAAGACCTCGCTGAGAAGTCTCACCCAAATATCCAGATTCATCACTTACACGTCCTGCCTCCCACCAAGCACCTGGACACAATGCAGCCACGTTTTCCTCGTCACTGTGTAAAAAGCACCACCCTCCCGCCATCGTCCAGTCACATGTTCTCAGAGCCTCAGCAGAGGCACCTTTCACATGCACACGTCCAGCACGCTGTCCCCTGGCTGCCGCCGTTTGTGTTCTCTAAGCCGGTACTTTCTCTACGGCTGTTCTCGCTTCCCTCTGAGCCCTCGGCAGAATCCCTTTGGCATTCCCAGTTCTACCAGCGGTCTTCTCCAGGCCGTCTTGGCTTTTCCTATTAGGCCCTGAAGACCCTGCCAGCCTCTCCTCAATTCCAAAGTCACTCTCGCTAAGTATTTGCTCGAGCCACGCTCCACTCCCGGTACCAAATTCTCTTGGGTTTTCGAGCGCCGTTCCAACAGAAATTCGACAAGTGGGTGGCTTCCAAAACAGAAACGGACTTTCTTACAGCTTAGAAAGCTCAAAATATGAATTCTGGGGGCTGTGGCAGGGGAAGGCTTGCTTTCTCTGCCAGCTCTAGAGGAAGACCCTGTCTCGTTGCTCTTCTTCAGCGTCCACTTCTTGGTGATCTTCTGGGGTGTGGTGTCTGTCTTCTCCTACGTCTGGTTCTCCAGCTGTCTGGTTTGCGCTCAAAAGAGACGGACTTAAAACACACTCTATACGAATCCTGGGAGACCTGATGGCTCAGTGGTTACGTGTTAGGCTGTTAACTGCAAGATCAGCAGTTCAAAACCACCAGCCGCTCCTTGGGGGAGAGATGAGACTTCCCACTCCTAGAAAGAGTTGCAGTCTCAGAAACTCATGGGGTAGGGAGGGTGTCGGGGTGGGGGAGGGCAGTTCTACTTGTCTTATAGGGTGGCTGTGGGTTGGAATCCACTCAATGGCAGTGAGTTTGATACTAATCCCACCCCATTTCCAAAGTGGATTATAGCCACAGGCCGTTGGGTTGGGAATTACAACATAGGTTTTAGGGGACACGGTTTGATGCATGATACACAGCACCACAGACAATCTGAGCTTCGGAGTGGCATCTGAATGGCCTGGAAGTCGAACGACCAGGAACGACTCCAGCCAGAAGCCCCAGCAAATGAACACACCCTCTCTGGGCCCTGGATACTGTAGAGTGTCCTCTGGGGTCTTGTCCCTCTTCCCAATTCAACACAGGGCTGGAGTGGTCACCCGCAAACCCCGATAAATGTGTATTTGCTAAGTCACTTTCTAGACTCAGAACCACTGTCCTCGAGGAGAGGCCGACTCACAGTGCCCCTACGGGGTAGGGCAGAACTGCCCCGTGCGTTTCTGAGATGGTCACTCTTTATGGGAGTAGAAGGCCTCCTCTTTCTCCAACTTTCTATACTAGCATAAAAAAAATTCAGAATGTAAGTGTCTTACGGAAGGAGCCCTGGTGTTGTAGAGGTTAAAGCGCTCGGCTTTGATCCAAACCCACCAGCTGCCCTTTGGGAGAAAGAAGAGGCGGTCTACTTCTGTAAGGACCCTCTGGGGCCCTCTGGGGGGTCCCTGTGAGTCGGGTCCAATTCAGTGGCTGTGGGCTTAAGGTCTTGAGAGAGAAGCACCCCTAGGAGACCACCGCCGGCTGCCCTGCCCCCCCCCCCAGGAAAGAAGCAGCCCCCCCCAGCCCTACCTTGTTGTAGTAGTGCACCTGCACTGAGTGCCAGCGCCCATCACTCACGCCGCCAGGCACCTGTGGCGCCACCGTGGTGGTGGTCTCACCTGGCGGAAGGAAGGTCCAGAGAGAAACAAGATCACCAGGCCCGCTGGGACCAAGGGTCAGGCCACAAGGCCATGGACACCCCAGGCAAATATAATTCAGAAACTCAGCCATGTCCCCCGCCGCTCTTGCAATACTCAGCTGCAGGCACCCACCCACCCCTCCACACCCGAGGGCTGCACCCCAACCGTGAAGGCTTCTGGGTGGGAGGTGAGGAATAGAGGGGCTCCCCTCCAGCTCAGGGCACCCCCCCATCCCACATGCACCAGGACACACGTCCCCATGCCTCCCCTTTCTGATGACACAGCCACTCCGGTGTTTCTGATATGAAAGATGTGACTGTTATGAAGGGTGGGCCACAAGTGGCGGGCTCAGCAGCTCCACCGGTCCCTCCTCTCCTCGATCCCCTCCTCCCCTCGATCAATGCCGTTTCCGAAGCCCGGAGGTATGCACTTTATGGAGAGCCTCCCCTTTATACGGAGAGCCCTGGTGGTGTAGAGGGCTGTAGGTTGGGCTGCTAACAGCAAGGTCAGCAGTTTGAAACCACGAGCTGTCCCATGGGTGCACGAGCTTTCCCCTCCAGTGAACAGTTACAGTCTTGGACGCCCACTGGGGCAGTTGTACCCTGTGCTACAGTGTTGCTGTGAGTCAGTGGACCCCCTGGGTTTGGCTGTGTCCCTCTGTGTCACACTGCCTGTGCTGACCACCATACTGCATCATCGTATCGGGAGGCCCAGGACACGCCACTGGACATCTCGAGGGGAGGAGGCTGATGTCACTGTCTGTTCCGAATTCCTGCATCAGCCAGGCCGGCATCAAACCCACTGGTGCAGAGCCGATTCTGACTCACAGGCCTGGGACTCGCTGACTCTGGAATGGTGAGTCTGGATAAGACAGACAGCCTCTTCTTTCTCTCTTAGGGCGGCTGGTGAGTTTGAACCAATGCTTGGGCTAACATCTGAGAACAGGCCCTAGCACATGCCAGGAAATCTGCTTCCAGCTCTGACTTGAGAGCCCAGATGCTCCCTTGGCCCTGGGCCCAGGGACCCATGGCTCTCAGCATGCCCACGCCAGCCACAGCGAGCAAGGGTGGTAGTGACACTACCCACAGCCCAGTGCAGAGCCAGCATCCGTGGTCCAGGAGAAGGGAGAAGGGCTCTTCTCAGTTGGTGGTGGGTCCCATCTTGGCATCACTTTGAAATGTGCATCACAATTGAGTCTGGAACATTCCTACCAAGGTTGAGGGCCAGGTGAGTCTCAGTAGTTTTACCCAAATTGGGACTCATCAAATACGTTCTCCTCCAAACCAGCAAACACACTCACTAGCATTGAGACGACACCAATTCTGGGTGGCCCGGGAGCACAGGAAAGACCTGCCCGGTGGGTGTCCGAGGCAGTAGCCCTTGACCCAGGTAGAGAGCCCCACCCTTTTCCTATGGAGTGGCTGGTGGTTTTGAACCGCTGACCTTGGGGCGCACAGCTCAACTCGTAACTACCATGCCACCAGGGCTCCTGTACACACTGCTGGAGATGCCGTAAAGATGTCTCAGCCACAGAGGCGCTGCGTTTTACACAGGGCGTCCTTGGCGCTTGGAAGTAGGAGCTGCACTTCGGCCATGTTGGCAGGACACAGGACGGACGCTGCCCTGACGCTGCCCTGGTGGTTTCCATACAAGAAACCAACCAAGCTCACAGCTATTGAGTCGATGCTGACCCTCAGTGACCCTAAAGGACAGGGCAGAACTGTCCCTGTGAGTTTCTGAGGTTGTTTAACTCTTCACAGGAAGAGACAGCCTCATCTTTCTCCCGAGGAGTGGCTGGTGGTTTCGAATTGCTGACCTCGAGATTAGCGGCCTAATGCGTAACCTACTATGCCACCAGAGCTCCGTAGCAGGGAGCTCAGAAAGCGTGGTCTTCCATTCTTTTCCTCTACGAGCTTTCTGAAGCTCCTTTGAACGCTGGATTTCTTTCTCTCTCTCTCTCTCACTCTGCCAGTGGGCAGTGCTGCCCAGCGAAGGGGCAGTTCTATGGTGTGGAGGAGTGGGTGGCTCGGTCATCCCAGGCGTGATCACAGACCCTCCCCAGCAAGGGGGCAGTTCTGCAGGGCCGGGTGGGTGGAGCAGGTGTCCCTGCAGGTGCTCCAGGGTGCTGCCCAGCGCTCTGGTGATGCTGCAGGACAGGGCGGGTGGCGTGTCTGTCCCTGTGGGCTGCCCGGCACTGGGGCTGTGCTGGGGGCAGGAGGGTGGCATGTCTGTCCTGGGTGGGGGGGGGAGTGGCTACCTGCAGAGAAGACGAGCTGCACCTGCCCCTCCACGATCTCCAGGGCGATGAAGTCGTGTTTCTCGTTGAAGCGGCCGTTGTAGAGCAGCAGCGCGTTCAGGTCTCGGGTGGCAAACCTGGGTGGGGGGCAGACACACATCACAGGGGGCTGAGGCAGACAGGGTGGCAGGGGGCCTGCAGTGCAGGCCTCTGCTCTTCTGAGACAAGCACAGGCTGGGAGGGCGAGGCTGGGCTGGCCCAAGCCTGGGTCTTGTCAGGTGTCTCCTAAGCCCGGGAGGGCTGGACGGAGAAGGAAGACCAGCCTCGGACAGAGGCGGCGCAGTCGTGAAGCTGCCCCGGCCCGCAGGAAGAGCAGACAGACCTGTCTTGGAAGAAGTTCGGCCCGGTGCCCCTTGACCCAGGCAGGAGGAGAGCTCCTGAGAACAGGGAGGAGGGGCTGGGGACCTAGAACTTGAGAATCGACCCAGGCAAGGCAGGGGTGGGGCGTGGGGGGGACAATGCCAGAGCAAAGAGGGGGAAAACGAGTTACGAGTTACAAGGGGAAGAAGGGACAGAGAGGTGGCTGGGAATTCAGAGCCCACAGGGGTCCCCCAGCCCTTGGCCAACAGAAGCCCGGCTCCTGCGGTTCCGGTCAGGGGCCACTGGAGGGGGTGAGGCTGTCGGAGGGCCCTGCCCCGCTGTGCAATCACAGCCCCCAACACACGGAGGATCTGCAGTCTGTACTGGGAGAGAATTGTTATTTCTCTCCTGACCTTGCTTTGGAAGGAGCCTTGATGGTGTGGCGGTGGCCCGTTGGGCTGCTGACGGCAAGGTCAGCCGTTTGAAACCACCAGACGCTCCCAGGTTTCTACTCCCACAGATCATTAGTCTTGGAAACTCACGGGGGGCTGTTCTATCGACTGGATGGCAGTGAGTGGGTGAGAACCAGTGACAGTCTCAGAAACCCACAGGGGCAGTTCGACTCTGTCTTAGAGCGTCGCTGTGAATCAGCATCCGACCCCATGCAGTGAGTTTGGCTTGGGTTTTGCCTTTGAAGTCTTGCCCATTGAGACACTCCCGGCCACCTCCCGGAGCTACGGCGCTCCTCAGCCAGCTATTCTCAATGTCACAACCCTCCCGGCAGCAGCCCACACCTTCCGCACGCCAATGGCGACCAAACACCGCCACGCTCTAATCCGTACTACCATGTCAGCCATCAAACACTGTGACTCTCTAGTCTGTACACCAACGTCCGCAAAACACCATCACTGTCTCTGGGCTCCGGGGCCAACAGCTCCCAGCACTGATTTCGGACTTCTGGGCACCCTCTTGGGCCAGCCTCCAGCTGGGACCCCTCCCAAGGCTGGTTAGCTGCCAATAGCCACTGTCCTTGTGATGGAGGGCCGTGGACCCGCCCAGGTGTCAGGTGACAATAGCCACACACGTGCCAGCATCACAAGTCCAGTCACGTGCCCCGGGGTGCCGCCCAGAAGACACGGGGGGCCCTTTCAACTGGGAGGGAGGGGCTGGCCTTCCCTCTGCTTTCCACATCAGGTGACAACGTGATGACATAAGCACCCGGCCCCCAACCAGACAAGAGAGTCCAAGCAGGAAGCCCAGACCCTCTGCCCTCTCCTCTGGCGGTCCCATTCCTCCAGGGAAAATGAAGTTCTGACCTAGGGATTAGAATAAAGCCGGACCCCTGTGCCTTACACACAAGGGTCCCCAAATGATGGCTACCGTCCTGTTACATTACAGTTTCGTCCGGGACCCAGACCAGAAAACAAGCAAACATGCAAAAGCCCACCAGCCCACCAAGCTTCCTCCAAGTGCTGGGACTAAAACCCCTAAGACCCAGAATTCCCTCCGCTCGGTCTACACCATGGGAAAGGGGCGTCGGGCCACACAGACGCATGTGCACCCCTGTGCCCCGCAGCACCCGCCTCAAGAGCACCAAAGGGTGAACGTGCCCTAAATCCCCCTCCACGGGAGACCGGCTCCGCCACAGGGGTGCATCACACAGAGGAGCCCCCGAGCAGCGTTCAGGAGCACCAACGCCCTGGGGGGGGCGGCCCTTGGAGGATGAATTACCAAAGGGGGGCTCGGTGCTGAGTCCGGGTGAAATCAACCTACTGCCGAACGTCAGGGGCTGCCTGGGAGTGCTCTTAGAAAAAGCCGAGCAGGTTTCCACACGGAGAGCAGCGTCCCCTGACTGTCGCCAGGGTGGGTGGGTGCGTCATGGGTGACATGCCGGTGGATGTGGGTGACGGGGAAGGCAATGGAGAAGGAGCGGGTGGCTGGCAAAAAATGGTGGTGGCAGGGAATGACGGCAAGGAGTTGTAAAAGGTACAGAGGCCCGTACTGTTACGTGAGCCCAAGCCCCAGCACCCAAACCCACTGCCAGGGAGTCGTGCCGACCCACAGTCTCCCTGCAGGACAGGGTAGAACAGCCCCTGTGGGTTCTGAGACTCGCTCTGTCGGGGAGCAGAAAGCCTCCTCTTTCTCCCTCGGAGCAGCGGGTGGTTTCAAAGTGCTCACCTGGTGGTTAGCAGCCCAACGAATAACTGTTACACCCCCCATCCGTTCCTTACACCCCAAACCCCCAAATCACACTCTGCCAGGAGTCGATGCAGGCTCAGAGCGACCCTGCAGGACAGGGCTGCGCCTCCCCCCGAGTGTCCGAGACAGTCTCTCTTTAGGGGAGCAGGGGGCCTCACCCGTGATAAGGGCGGCCTGTGAGCAGATGCATGGACAGGCGATGTCTGCTGCCCTCCGGGGGATTCTGGCTGACGGTGGCAGCCAGTGTGTGGCCCAGTCCAGCTGCTGCTGTGTGGGTTTGCCTAGGCTGTACGCACCACGGAAGCAGGTGCCAGCCCTGTTCTTTGGGGTACCGCTGAGTGAAAAACATCAAACTCACTGCCATGGAGTGGATGCGGACTCAGAGGGACCCCACACGACGGGGCTGAACTGCCCCTGTGGGTTCCCAAGGCTGCAACTCTGTAAGTGCTTCATCGTTCTCCTGAGGAGCGGCTGGTAGTTTCGAACTGCTGACCTTGAGGCTAGCAGCCCAACTTGTAACCACAGCACTACCAGGGCCCAGAAAATGTCCCTGGTTGGGAAGAGCAAACCCGGGACAAGGTCGCGTGTCAACAGGGCTACTGAGCGAGTGGGCCCTGGGTGGACCCCCGGGGCAGGGCCTTGTTTGAAGTTTTGTGGGCACGTTTTGCAGTAAGCCCTGCAGTGTGGACGTCAGCCATACTCATTTGAAACTACCTAACAGTGCCACAACGCATCTGCTTCGGGGATTTGGGCACAATGGACCCGGAGCAGGAAGTCTGACTGCAGCCCACGACCCAGCCGGTGACCCGAGGAAAGGGGGGCGGGGATGAAGCCTGAAGCAGGAAGCCCGGCAGGGACTGGAGCCCACTCCTGCTCAGGAAACACCACGGCTGACCTTTGCAGGGTCACCTGGGTGGGTGGGACGCTAGCCCTCCAGGCCGGGACGCCTGAGTCCGAACAGCGGAAGGAGGGTAGGCAGTGACCACGCCGCCCACTGAGAAGGCCAGGCTTCCTGAGGGTGGGGGCAGGTGGGGCAGTGAGGAGAGGACATTCCAGGAAACAGCAGCCAACGGAAGGTCCAGGCCCAGTAAAGAATGAGGGGCCAGGGCCCCGCCACAGAATCCGAGGTGCGGTGGACAGGGAGGAGTGGAGGGCGCCGTGGAGAAGTGTGCCCTGGTCGGGGGGCCGGGCATGACAGGACAGTAAGGTTCAGCTTGGCATCCAGGAGGGAAGATCAGATGGGTCACGCTAGGTGGCTTCCCAGTGTCACACAGGTGAGAGGTGATGGAGGCCTGGCCAAGTGCCAGAAAGTGCGAGGATCAACAGCCAGAGGCCAAGGTCCAGGGGTCAGCAGGCAGGCTGAGGAGAAGTCTAGTTGACAGCATTGCTGGGGTGGGGTCTATGGGCGCAGGATGAGGGGTCTCTAGAGTGACTGGATGGAGGGGGGCAGGCAGAGGAGCTGACTAGGTGCAGCCCACCCAGAGTAAGGATGTCAGGGGCCTTTGGGCCCAAAGGTGGGAGGTGCATGTAGGGAGTCCAACCAGGGATGCCAGAACCTCTCACATGCACAGCCCCCCACCCCTGGAGGTTAAATGGCCAAGCCTCACAGAAGTAGCTTCTGGAACTGTCTCGACTGCCTGACCTCCCGCCCAAGTCCACAATTGTTGGCCATGCATTGCCGGCAACTCCCGGGAACTGGGAGGAGAGGGGTAAGCAGCAGGTTCTCCATGGGGTCCTTCCCGGGGCGCAGCCTGCCACCACCTGGGCTTCTACCTCCCAGCTCGGAGCTCGAGAATAAGGTTCTATGGCTGCAAACCACCCAGTTACACGGATGTCCAGTAAGAGCCAGCCTGCTGCCGTGGCCGATGCTGACTCAGAGAGGTCCTACAGGACACAGCAGAACCGCCCCCCAAGGCTTCCAGGCAGGGTGCCTCATTTTCCTCCCGAGCTCGGCTGGTGGGTTCAAACCGCTGACCTTCCCTTAGCAGCCGCGTGCTTAAGCACCGTGCCACCTGGGATCTTCCCTGGATGCCAGAGATGCCCCAAAGAGGGCAGACAGCTGGACTAGGGCAGCCCGGGCTGGCTTCACCGGCGTGAGACAGGCCATGCGCTCAGAAGGGCGCCGAGCCTGCCGTGGGGCTCAGTGGCTGTTGTCCCGAGAGTCTTCCTAAGTGTTGGACAGGGAGGGGATGCTGCAGGAGCGGAGACCGACGGCCAGCGACACTTAGGCCGTGGTGCAGAAAGACAGGAGCTCCGGGCTCCCCGTGGACAGCGGTGTGGGCGCGGCGGGGGCACACACTCACGTGAGGGCAATGGTGAAGTGGAAGCGCTGCCGCAGGCCGCGGAAGGTGACGAAGGACCGGGGCGGGAAGCTCCGGGTGGTCACCTCACAGAAGGGCTTCTCGTACTCCCCGGGCGGGCACACGCAGTGGAAGCCGCCGATGAGCAGGTTGACGCAGGTGCCCCCGTTCTTGCACACCCCACTGGCGCAGCGGCCGGAGCGCACGTCCACCTCACAGTGCTCCCCTGGAGGAGAGAAGAGGATGCGAGTGGTCAAGGGAAGGCCAGGCCAGTCCCAGGGGGCCCCCCAGAACACCTCAGCTGTAACGTCAGCTGCAGGAAGAAGAGAGGACTCACCCAGGGCCACCACGGGCCAGGTGGCCATTATACGTACATTCTTTTTCCTCATTGGAAGTATTACTCCACAAGCACCCAATGGGGGTGGGGGGTGGGCTAGGTCAGATTCAGTGTTAACCCAACCCCATCCCAAGTCTTCTGGGGTCCCCATCTTCCAGGGACCAGAGGCTGTGTAGTAATGAACACTTCTTAGCACCCATCCCCATTCTGAACACCCCACTGACTTGGCCTCTCCAGGACCAGGATGCTCTCTGACAAGTAAAGCACCTAGCAACAGGCGGGAGGTCAGCAGGCCTCCTTCCCTGCCCTCGGGCCACCACGATCTCTGAAGCATCCCAGCAGTGCCCGAGCCTGGAGCACGTCATGACCAGACAGAGCCTGAAGGCCACCTTGGGGATAGCCTGCTATACACCTCCCCCCCCTTTCCTGGCGCCCTCCTGCCCAGCCCCGCCAACACAGGAATCCACGCACTCTCGACCACGTCTGTCTCTCCGTGTGCCTATGAACTCCTGGAGGGCAGGGACTGCCGTGCTGTGATGCCCCAGTCCAGGGCCTAATGTCTCCTGCTTCCCGGAGAGGCCTGCCGGGAGCCGCGAGCTGACCACCACGTCTCCCCTGGCTTCATCAGAACATCCCAACAAAGAGAGCGTCTTCCCACCACAGCACCTGGGGGAACCCGATCCGTTCTGAGAGGTGCTGGGCAAAACAGTGCTCCGTTCTTGGGATGGGCACCTACCAGCACAGCCTCTTCTTCCTCTGCCACGCAGGGTGGGTGCTGGCCAGAAGTGCTCCACAGACTGTCAGGGCCCTCAAACAACCCTAACTCCCACCCGACCCCCCACCCCCAGGTCCCAGCAAGACACTCCGTCAGCCAACAGTGTTTAAATTAAGTGACTATTTTCAAATGCAACCATATGTTCAGGCGTTAAAACACTGAAACCGCACAGAACGTAGCATGGAGAGTCAGCTTCTTCAGCGCTTTCTTGCGGGCCCTTCCAGAAGTGAAGGAAGGGGCAGTGTGCCGGCACACACGCACCTTGCGTCCCTGGCTGCCAGTGGCCGGCCTGACCCGTCATGTCTTTGGGGGGCATCCTAGGAGCTCAGGGAGGTCTCCCTCTCTCTCTTTAAAATGGGGACACAGCCCTGAGTTTTTGAAAGACATCACAATCGAAGCCCTCTGTTTCTCATCTTTTATTGATGGACATGTGCACTGTCATTGCACATGGCTTTGCAAGCGCATGCACGCCCACCCTCTCACTCACATACACACCCTCACACCCAGCCTCATCCCCACATCCTGACTCCCATGCCTCACCCAAACACTCCTGCTTAGTCACACAGCACCCTCACACCTTTACACAGTTACTCACACACTCACACATTACTCACAAGTACCCCACACGTGCATTCACCCACACTCACACACACAGTTGCACACACACACACACACACACACACACACTCATACACAGTTACCCCACAGCCTCACAGGTGTTTACATACACACACACCCTCAGTGCTGAGGCCCTGGGGCCTGTTCCCCAACTGGCTGGCCTGAGGCTGCCGCCTTAGATCCTGGCCCTGCTTTGGGCACATTTCTGCTTCTTCACGCAGGCAGGTCCCCCACCCCCACCCCTGCTCCCTCAACACTGTGTGTGAGGAGGGGGGTTGCTTTTTTCGGTGGTCAAGGCCCCGGATTCTAACAAAACCCTCTGGAGGGGCCGGTTGGGGTGTGCTCACTGCACCATGGAGACAAACAATGGGAGGCCTCCTCCGCCTGCTGGGGGGGGGGGGCGTCACCATTCCCCCCAGTTCAAGTCCAGGCGCTGGTCCAAGTGCGCCAGCGTCTGCCCTTTCCCTGGGGACCCTCAACACATTCCCTGCTCCATCCCTGGACCACGCACCCAGGCCCTCCCACAGGGCCTCCCTCTCCAGAGCCATGGGAGGCCAGAGGGGCCAACACACAGCACACCCAGAAAGCACATAGATGTCCTTGTCATTGGGGCCATGACCCAGCAGTGGGTACCAGTCAAATGCCAGCCTTGGAACGTGGCGGCCCCTTACCTGGCCAATGCCTACCATCGCCTTGCCGTGCCTGTCCCCCAATTCGGCCACTCGCCCTCAGGGACCCCACTGCCTGGTCCCCTGACAGCAGACTTGGATGGGCCCAGAGTCTTTCCTCCCCAGGGCTCTCCCCCTCCTCTGTTTATGAACGCCCCCCCCACATCCGCCCTGTGAGGGCAGGGGCATGGCAGGGTGGGCTGTGGGGTGCCCAGCACCCAGAGGGGAGGGCCTGGCACCAGCCGGCTCCCAGAAATGCTTGCAGAGTGAAGTCATCCATTTCCCCGGTCGCACCAGTGATTAATGCGCGTCTTTAATCCGTGCAATTTCGGAACCTACATAATTCACATAGTTCATCGAGAAACAGAGGAAATGTGGTGGTGGCGGGGCATTGCTTTTACAGCTAGAAGTGCATTGAAAAGGGGGGTAAGGGCCTCATCTCGGAGTTCCAGAACCTTCCCTCAGGCCAATCCCCGCTCCCCTGGAGGATGTGTATGGGGATTTGCTACCAAGCCCACAGCCAAGGGCACTTTCTGTGGCAGCGACTTCAGTTCACCTGTTTACAGTGACCGGCCTCTCACCATCACCTTTCCTGAAGCCCCCTTAGATGAGGGAAGTGCCGGCCAGCCTTTCAGAACCGTTTCTCCGATACGTTGGTGTCGTCGTTAGGGTTAGGTGCCCGTGAGTCCGTACTGATGCACAGCGCCTGCGTGCACAGCAGGGCGAGGCACTGCTCGGTCCTGCGCCAGCCTCACCTTTGTTCTTATGTCTGCTGCCCCTCGGCTTGACCAAGCACAATGTCCTTCCCCAGGGACTGCTCTCTCCTGGGAACATGTCCAGAGTATCAGAGACGAAGTCTGGCCAGCCTTGCTTCCAAGGTACACTCGGGCCCTACCGGATTGGTAGCACCTGTCAACTTCTGTGGTGTGAGTGTCCCTTTAGTGTTACTGTTGGCACCAGGGAGTCCGTTCCGACTCCTAGTGACCTGATGTCCACCCGAATCAGACAGCACCGTCCTGCACCATCCTCACAATGTTCTGACATCTGAGCCCACGGACGCAGCCACTGTGTCCATCTGTCTTGTCGAAGGTCTTTTTTCAAGACCTCTCTGTTGTGCCAAGCATGGGGTCCTTCTCCAAAGACTGGCCTCTCTTGGCAACATGTCCCTACGAAAGATGACTGTCAAGCCACCTTCGTGCCGCCGCCGCTGCCCGGGAAGTTGAGAGGAGACATGCTGGGGCCATACTGAAGGCGGAAGGCCAGGCCACTGCAGAACGGAGCATGGCCAGGCCCCGCACCAGCCTCACACGGCTCTTCTATCTGAGCCCAGGGTCCCAGCTATGGTGTCCATCCATTTCGAGGAGGGCCCTCCTCATTGTCTGCCCTCTACGGGTTTCTGTGTGTAATATACATTCCAAGCACTTGGTTTTCAGAAAGCTGGGGTTCACAGTGGGACACTCCTCCACCCCCCAAAAGAAGTCCATCTTGAGTCTTGACACCAATTGAGTTCATTGAGCTACGTGGACAGTTTTGCCCTCAGTCTGACTGTCAGGAAGGGGATTATGACCACTCCCCTCCTGGCCAGGGAGGGGCAGCCTCACCCCCAGCAACTTGCCTGGACGTGCCCTTAGCAGAATTGGGGTCCCAGGGCCGTGTGGTCATGAGTCATACCCCAAGGTGGTCTGAGGGTCCCAGAGCCAATCCTGTAAACAAACACTTCTAACTTGTGAGTGTGCAAACAGAAGGCAAGCTTCGGCCGCCCCCCACCTGGGCAGCAGGGAACTGGTCTGCCACCAACGGCGTTTGGCCATGAGGACTCTGGATGCCACACGGCCTCTGTCGTCCGGCTGACTGACCCCTGCTCTGCTCAAGCCTTCCTAAAGTCTTCTCTCTAGGACACATTTGAACTCGGGCTCTTTTCCCCCGTATAACATTTAAAACCGTGGTTTTCACCTTCCTAATGCTGCAACCCTTTAATACAGTTCTTCATGTGGTGGTGACTCCCAACCATAAAAATTATTTTCATTGCTACTTCATCACTGTCATTTTGCTACTGTTGTGAATCGGGCAACCCCCGTGAAAGGGTCGGGCAACCCCCGTGAAAGGGTCGTTCGACCCCCAAAGGGGTCGTGACCCACAGGTTGAGAACCGCGGATTCAGAGGCTCCGGCTCTTAGGCTTGCAGCCAAATGCTTTAGCCACGGAGCCACCAGGACCCCTCAGCCCTTAAAGCAGCTCCCTTGTCTCGGCATAAATGACTCCAGGTGTGTTTACTATTCAAACTTTCACTCCCCCCCACCCCCCTTCCTGGAATTCTTACTCAAAATACATTTGGCGTTCCTGTCTTTCACTTGGAGGCAAATGCTTGCTCGGAGGGGTGGGGAATGTCCTGGGGGCTCACCTCACCTGCCTCACCTGAGAGACGCAGTCCCCGCCCTCCCACGAGGGCTGAATTCCTTACACGCTGGGTAAGCGCAGCCCGAGAAAGGCGTTCTCAACATCCAAATGGCCCTGGCCACAGCAAGGGTCCCTCCCCTGGCTCAGGGCCAGGCACGGTGGGGTGTAGCTGCCCCAATTCGTGGGGTTCCCACACACCACGAGACAGAGGGCTGCACCACCCAGTAAGTGACTGTGGCCCATGGTGACTTGGGATGCAGGTGGCCAGGCCTCTTTTCCTAGTCCATCGCTGTCTGGCCAACGGCTGGGCTCACGGACGCACTGGCCAGGGCACAGGGCTGTGCGCCAAGAGCACTGACCAAGAATTGAACTTCAGCCTCTGGCGTGGGAGGCAAGGGGCACTGACTCTACCACCAAACAGACCCCCAGTGCCCCGCAAAGTTTTTCTAAGCCTGGGCACCCGCATTGTCCTGCCACGCACCGCAGGCCCCCTTCCAAGGAGCAGGGTCACGTGGCCACTACCACCGAGTCCGTTCCAGCTCCTCAGGACCCCATTATGGTTTCCCAGGCAGTAAATCTGTGGGAGCAGACAGTCTGGTCTTTCTCCCGCAGAGCGGCTGGTGGGTCTGACGCCTGGCCTGGCAGTTAGCTAGCAGCCCAGCACTTAGCACAGGGCACCACCAGGGCTCCTGAATGGACAGCTGCCCATGCCCCATAATGCACGTGGTTGCTGCAGGTGCTCTGTTGCTGCCCGGGCTCTTAGTGCCCCCAAATGAGGGACGACATGGGGCTCAGTCTCCATGTCATGCCTGCATAGGTGGGACCTAAACACGAGCTCTAGGAAGGAAGCCCTCTATCCAAGGCCTCACACACAACCTCCTGAGAGGAGCCAGCTGCTCCCAGCCCCGGAAGGGCCCCAACTGAGGCATGGAGGACCAGGGCCCCAGCCAGGTCCTCATGGGCACAGGGTCAGGATTGGGTGTGTGGGGCACAGGGCAAGGATGGTCACAAGTCTGGGACAGGGAGGAGGCTGACTCCTGGGCCCTGCTCAGAGCCTGCTCCCGGGGTCTGCATGGAGCCCCCAGCCTACTCCCGAGAGGCCATGGCCAGGCCAGACTGCAGGGCTGCCAGGCAAGGGGACAGGCCCCAGCCGGGGAAGGGCCTGTACAGGTTTGTCGGCTTAACTGTTAAAATACATAAAAGAGGATTAATTCTTTCCTAGGGCTAAGAAAGCTTTGAACTAGAAAAACTAGACTTTCCGAAGGCGGTGAGGATACCAGCCTTGCGGAGGCACAAAAAGCACTTGGCAGCCTGGGATTTCGGCCGCATTCAGTTCCATGGAGACTCGGAGCTCAGATGTCGGGGGAGGGGCAGGGCCCGAGATAGTTGGGCGGGGACAGGCTGGCCTGCAGCAGACTTGGGGGCGGGTCAAACACAAAGACCCCAAACCTGCAGAGGACCCCGGCAGCCATCCTAAAGCTCGGGAGACACTTGTTGCCAGGGTTTTGAGGGAGTCTGTGCGTCTTTCCCGAGAAGACCCTCCCACCGTGTGGCTAAGATTTGAGGCACAGGAAGGGAACATTCTAGGCTTTCAAACAGAGGAAAGGGTGTCAGAAATGACTGAACTTTTGTGAAACTTAGCCCATTCATCCATCTGTCATCCATCCATCCATAATTCATTCACCTATCCATTCATCACTGAATCCATCCATCCATAACCCAGTTATCTATCCCAATCCCATCCATCTATCCATCCATCTATCCATCCATCTATCCATCCATCCATCCATCTATCCATGCATTCATCATTTCATCCATTGATCCATTTATCCACCCATCATCCATTCATCTGTCCCTCTGCTTATCTATCCATCCTTCATTTCATCCATCCATCCATAACCCAGTTATCTATCCAAAATCCATCCATCCGTCCATCCATCATTTCATCCATTCATCTGCCCCTCTGCTTATCCATCCATCCTTCAATTCACCCAGCCATCCATAATCCATCCATCCATGCACCTATCCACTCAAAATCATTCATCTGTCCATTCATTCATCATCCATCCATCCATCCCCTATTTCATCCATTCAGCCAGCCAACCATACTTTATCCGTTCACTCCTCCATCCTCCATCCGTCCACGGACCCACCATCCACCCCATACATTGTCCAGCCAGGGCCACTCTCCAGGCACTAAGGCTCTAAACAAAGAAGCCGAGCCACAAGGAGTGGCGAAGTCCCCAGCCAGGGCGCCTCCCGTGCAGCCACATGCAGTCTGTCCATGGAGTGTCCTCGGCTGTCTGTGGCTGAAACGCCATCGTGGACAGCTTCACACAAGCACCTTCGGTCTCTGTGGTGGTTGGGTACTGGCCAGTTGGCTCCGACTCATAGCAACCCTGAATCCTTTAAGACACCCTGCTCCCTGGGCCTGTGCCACTGCTGTTGCAGCCGCTCCTGTGTCAATCCATGTCCCGCCTCCCCTGCCCTCCCGGCTCTACTCTCTGTCACCAGCTCTACCTCCCCCCTCCCCCCACCCCTGCAAACTGTGTTTGACTTTCTAGCCTCCTGCTGACTTGTTCTGCCCTGGACCCCGCCCTCCCCCATCCCTGAGCCCCAGTCAGTCTTCCCGCTGGCTGGGCCGGGCAGGGATCCCAGAAGTACGTGGGCAACAGTAGCCCTGACACCTGCCCAGGTGTGAGGGCACGGAGCAGCCAGACGGCATTATGTTCCCTTAAGTAAATTCCCAGAAGCCCGGGCACACCCGTTTTTAAACAAGCATAAATGAAACTCACATTCCAGCACCAATGGGATGCCCCCTGGGGTCACCAGCACCCTGGCCCTTCCTCCGGGTGGCACCTCCACACCAGGACTAGGACCTTGTGGAACTGGTCCAGTCAGTGGGCAGCCGAAGGTCTCTGACTGGCCGTGAGGTGCAGCCTGTCAGGACAGGGGTCATCTCCCAGCCATCACCCACTCCACGTCCAGGTAGGAGGTTAAGAACTTGGCCGGCCCTGCAGTGGTTGGAGTCCCCAGCTCAGCTGCTGGCTCAGAGTGGACTCGTGGCTACCTGGAGGTGCCACAGAAAGAAGCCTTGGCAATCTATGTCTAAGCCCCCAGGCGAGGGAGACCCCACAGGACACGGCATTCTGGCCCGGCCTATGTGGGCCACGGAGTCAGCGTCCACTTGAGGGCAACTGGTTTGCAATGGGCTCCCAAGAAGATGTGGCTGCACCCTGACCCTGGGAACCCTTGGCAGGGTGAATCGGTGGGGGGGGGGGTGTCCTGACGTGGTCGCACGGGCCCCCACAGGAAGGCCGTGTGAGAGGGAGCTGAGGGATACTGAAGATATACATACGTATGAGAGGCCCCAAGCCCAGGGCTGCCGGGGCTGCCAGCGGGACCCTCCCCAGCCTCTGCAGGGAGCAGGGCCTGCCCACGCCCTCCATGCAGACTTCTGGTCCCCAGAAGGGAGAGGGAGCATTGTGTCTTGTAAGCCACGAAGCGTGTGGGAAGGGGCTGGGTGGTGCAGTGGGGTGAGCCCTCGGCTGCTAACCAAAAGTCTGATGGTTTGAGCCCATCAGCTTCTCCAAGGGTCAGAGATGAGCAGGCTGATTCTGAAAAGTTTTACAGCCTCAGAAACCCTCTGAGGAGTCCCACCTTGTCCCTGCAGGGTCTCGTGAGTCCCACCTGTTCTGCAGGGTCTCTAGAGCTGGAATCGATCCTGGGGAAGCAGGTGTTTGGAAAAGTGGGCAGTGCTTTGTTACAACAGCCTCAAGGATGTACAAGTCTCCCCAAACACACAAACCCTCACCCCCTGGTGTCATCTGGGGACAGCCTGCAGGTCTGCCCTGCATCTATCTCTCTGACCTTCAGCCCACTGGAGCCATGAAGCAGGGACCCTCAGTCCCGGGCCGTCCTGACCTCCAGGTGGCAGCATGCACCCAGGAGGTGCTACACCACTATCACCTCCCCCCGGGGCACAGGTAGGTGTCAGCGGGCAGGTGGGCCTCAGCTGCTAGAGTGGTGGGGGCCCCATCAGAGGGCATGCCACACCTGCATGTGTGGACATGCCCCCACTGCATGTATGTGGACACGCCTCCATTGCACACACGTGTGAGGACAGGTGTAGGCAGAGATGCACTGTGACCACCAGGGGCAAAACTCATCTCTACTACCCCCACCCCCCTCCCAAGCACAAACAGCTTCCTCCAAGGCCAGGGCCTCAGCTCCCCTCAGAAAGGTGGTGAGGAGACAGGTAAGCCGGGGACCTGGGGTTGGAGGGGGTCCCCATGCCCTGGACCTCTGCAGCCAAGCAGTCCAGGATGGGTGGCCAGGGAGCGGGGCCACTGGGGTAGCAGGCCTTGCCCGCCCACTCTGGCTGCCTGGCTCATGGCGCAGCTCCGGGTGCCTCAGACGCAGGCTGTGTGAAGCGATGTGGGAGGGAGGTGTCCTGCAGAGGTGTCTGCAGAGTGCAGGAAGGGGCAGTTGGGCCAGCACCCTGGAGGCAAGTGGGTCTGGGGCTGAGTCCCAGCTGGCCACAGCAGGCCACAAGGGCAGAGGTCCTGGGTGTGGGGCGTGTCCACGAGAAGAGAAGTGTTTTTGCTCCTGCTTCTAGAAGGTGCCACTGAGCTGATTTTTGACCCAGGGCGCTGCCTGTGACAGAAAATGGTGCCAGGCTCATCTTTCTGGAAGCAGCTTCCGGGAGGGGTAGTGGTGTGTGTGTTGAGGGGGGAGCAGGCACTTCCTGAGACTAAGCTGGAATGCAGACTCAACCCCCCATGGGCAGGGGCGTCCCTGGGGGCTGCGGGCGGGCAGGCTGCTCTTCCCTCATCACTTCCAGTGAGGCTATTTTCTGGGGACAGGCAGGCGCCCCCTTAATAACACTGCACCCTGCCCGCTCCATCTGAGAAGTCTGACCTCTCCACGCCCCTGCCCCCTGACAGGCCAAGGGTGCGTGATGAAAACCGGCCGTGTCCAGGACAGAGAGACCTTTGTCCCTCTCCCCGGGGAAGGGGCAGGGAGGGGTCACCTCTATGGGGCGCCTCCACAGAGCCAGCACGCCCTTCGCAGGGTCCTTAGGGGGTCACCCCGCACACTGCATGTCCCCGGCCAGGTCTGACAAAAGGAGACAGCTTGGGGACATCACGGCCCTTATATGGAAGAAAAAGCTGGCTGGTGAGCAGCCCCCAACGATGTCCCTTCCCAAAGTGACCATGCTCAGGAAGGGGCTGTTCAGCTGTGGGTTAGGGATGGGCCCTGGATGGGCAACAGGCTGGGGGAGCCCTCCAAGTGACCAGTTGGCTCTTTCTAACAGGGAGTTAGGAGGACCCCTGGCCCAGAGGGGAGGTGTTGGACTCAGAGCTTTCCGGAAGTCAGGGAGGGGCCACTAGCTAAGGGGAGTGGGCAGCCTCTCAGAGCTGAAAAAGGGCCCTCCTCCCGGAAGATGCCAGACAGACCCTCCCTGAGACCACCTTGGCCACCCTCCAGAGGTGGAGTCCGACTGTGAGACATGGAGCCCCGGGGCTTGTGGGCATCTGCTCCAGCCTGGGAGGAGCCCAGTTCAGGAGAGCATGCCGCAGGCCATGATGCCCTCACAGAGCAGGACTCTGTTCATGTGCAGAGGCAGCGGCTCTTCCGATGCGCCCCTGTGCCCGGGGATGCAGGGCTGGTGAGGAGGGAGCCTTGTCCACTCGCTGGCCACAGCAGGGGAGGCCACTGAAGACCAGCATTCAAACAAGGGGTCTTTTCACTGCCAGCCCTGTTCGTCCTGGGGCCACATAGCTGACGCCATCAAACACGCAGGGGCTCTCTGTATTCCTCTAGGGCCACACCCTGTGCTCTGCTGGGCTGCAGAGGGGGTCACGCTTGCCTGGGCATCTCTGCAAAGAACCAGGAACCACAGAAACCAGGCCCTCACCCAAGGCCTCCCTCAGAGAGTCTGTCACACAGGTAAGGAACCAGTGGGTTGAGCAAGGGCTCCTAGCCCGGCAGGGTGGCTGCTGTCTGTCCCTGACTCTCGGGACCACCCCCCTCCCACACACCCCCATACAACACAACCAAGCACTGCTGGGAAGCCAACTGTGATCCACAGGGATCCCATTGGCAGTGTGCAAGGTGCCAACCCCCAGGCCTGTCTTCCTTGTCTAAAGCCCAAGTGCCCCATAGAAACTGCTCAGCCTCACAGCCTCACCCAGGTCTC
>NW_022103898.1:4171443-4176463 GCF_000313985.2 Echinops telfairi | reverse complement strand
TCCCTTACGCCAGAGTCAGGGACCTGCCAGGATTCTAGAACCCACTGGCCATGTCCCCAGGCCCCAAGATAACAGGGAATCCGTGTTAGGGAGTGGGGGTGGCAGAGCCCCTGGTGGGCGAGAAGGGGCACATAGGTGCTGGCTCTCTGGGAGGTTTGAGGCCCCCTGAGGGAAGGCTTGGTGATTCACTTCTGGAGACTGGGTCATTGCAAACCCACGGTTGGACTCGGGCACATGGGGTCCCCATGAAGTGGGGCTGGCTGCCAGACAACCGATTTGATTTATTTCTTGTGACCTGCCAGCACTAGTACCCAGCCAGGAACCTGGGCAGTGCCGGGAGCCACTGGTTTCCAAACCAGGCCACTGCTGGGCCCTGCCCCCTCACCCCCCACGCCCAAAGCTAGATAGGCCACGCCCACAGGGAAACACGCAAGTGACAGGCCACGCCCATAAACTGTGCTGAGCGGACCACGCCCACACATCTCTGCAGGTAAAGAGAAACACGCGACCTACGAATGCACAACCTTGGAAACACCATGATGGAGAGATACGTCTGTGTGGACGGCCGCTATCTCACGGATGAAAGAAGCAAACATACGAGGGAACCAAAGAGGAAGACGGGTTCCCAAGGAGGCGTTGAGGAAGAGGGGCTCCCGAGATCTGCTTGGGGGGCACTGACCGTCGTCGATGGTGGGGGCATGCTTTGGAAAAGAAGCGCAGCAATGGGGGCAAGGCAGGAACCCGCGGGTTGCAAACGTGCAGGCGTTTGCACTGGGAAGCATTCGGGTTGAGTATCTCCATCGCAGTAGTAATTCTCAAACGTTCAGCCACACAGCGAAAGAGGCCCTGGTGTGTGGTGAGTTACACCGTTGGGCGTAACCTTGAGGTCAGTGGTTCGAACCCACCAGTTACTCCTCCAGAGAAAGAAGAGGCTACCTAGCCCTATAAAGAGCTAGTTGACATTCCACTGTCTCAGGAGGTAGCATGTGAGCAAGCACCAATGGTGCTGAAGGAAGACGTGCAAGCAACTCTGAAAGCATTAGCCAAAAACCAGGCTCCAAGAATTGATGGAATACCAATTGACATGTTTCAACAAGCTGATGAGGCTCTGGAAGCACTTGCTCATCTATGCCAGCTGCTTGCTCAACTGACTGGAAGAGACCCATACTTGTACCCATTGTACAGAATGTTCAAACCATAGAACCATATCATTGATGGTAAGTAAAATTTTGCTGAAGATCATGCAATAAAATGTGCGGCTGTACACTGACAGAGGTTCAGGCTGATTCAGAAGAGGACTTGGAACAAGGGAGAGCGTCTACTGATGCCAGAGGGACCTTGGCTGAAAGCAGAGAATACCAGAAAGATGTCCTTGCCTTTGCTTGATTATGCCAAAGCATTAGGCTGTGTAGATCACAACACACTTTGGGTGCCTTGAGACAAATGGGAATTCCTTGTGCTCACGAGGAACTTGCACGTGGGTCAAGAGGCAGTTGTGCAAAGAGAACAGGACATCCTGGAGAAAAGATGTGTGCCAGGGCTGCTTCCTCTCACCTGAGCTGTCCAGTCTGTAAGCGGAGGAAAATCATCGGAGAAGCGGGATTTTAGATGAAGTTGTGTGGCATTGGGATTGGAGGAAAGCTTATTAACCAGCTGAGGCATGCAGAAGACACAACCTCTCTTGCTGAAGGTGAGGAGGAGTTGACGCACTTGCCGATGGAGATCAAGGGTTGCAAAGAAGATGTGAAGAAGACAAAAATCCTCACAGCTGGACCAATGGGTAACATCAGGGTCAATCAGGAGAAAAGGTTGACGTTGTCAAGGATCTTGTCTTGCTTGGATCCACAATCAGTGCTCAGGGAAGCGGCCGTCAAGAGATGGAAGAGATTTAGTCAATCTGCTGCACGAACCCTCTTTAGAGTATTGAAAAGCAAGGATGTTACTTTGAAGACTAAGTCATCAGATTGTCAATTGCCTTGTGTGGTAGTTACACAATTTTATGACAACTTGATGAATAAATGTAGGGGTGAAGTCTAGCTTGTCAATCAGGTCACAGCCTGATGATGCCTCTTTGTGGGTGTGGCCTTCTCATGACGATTCTGGAAACTTCTCTCTTCTCCCTGGAGGTGGGCCACACTCTCTGCTTCACCGTCCTGCTGTTGAGACACTTGGAGAGGTGGATGAGCCAGGTGGAGACCCTGCCAACACTGAGTGCTTCCACCGCCACTGGATCCACAAGACTTTGCACCCACTGGCCCATGATCGTCCTGCATTTGCATCACTGCATGTGCTGTGTGAGTTTGAAGGAGAATTTATGGACTAGTATCAGACTTATGGGCTAATAGCAGATTTATGGACTTGATCTGGACTACTCTAAGCTGTTTTCTTAATATACAATTACTGGCCTAACACACCTCATATGCATGTGAAAGTTGGACATGGAATAATGAAGGTTGAAGAAGAATGGGTGCATTTGAATGGTGGTGCTGGGGAAGAACATGGACAGTACCTTGGTCTACTAAAAGGACAAACTGATCTGTCTTGGAAGACGTACGGCCAGAGTGCTCCTTAGAGGCAAGGATGGCAAGACTTCTTCTTACATACTTTGGACATGTTGTCAGGAGAGAGCAGTCCTTGGAGGACATCGTGCTTGGTAGAGCTGAGAGGCAGCAAAAAAGTGGAAGGCCCTCAGCAAGATGGACTGACCCTAGGGCTGCCCCAATGGGCTCAGGCATAGAAACAACTTGAAGGATGGCAGAGGATCGGGCAGTGCTTCCTTCTGTTGAACGTAGGGTCGCTATGGGTGGTAACCAACTAGATGGTACCTAACAACCCACGCTCTTACAAATCTACAGGCTCAGAGACAGCGTCTAAAAACAACAGCAACACAAAAGACTCGGGGCAGCAAGCCACCTGCCCTGGGTCCGTCTCCAAGAACGACACAGCGAAGCTGCCAGAAGTGTCATTAAAGCCTGGAGCCTTTCCCTGCCCTCCCAGAAGGTTGGCCTTCCACCCTCTGCCCACCTGGGTTCCCTGCGTCTACTGTGGTAAGCACAGGAAGCAGCTCTTCCAGCTTCCCGAAGGCTCAGGCTCCAGAGCTCAGCTTCCCAGACAGCAAGTAATGAAACCCCCGTGTTGACAGGAGGCCTTCATCATGAATAAACGAGTCCCATTACCGAGGGCTTCAAAGGGGAGAGAGGCGAGCACAGAGCAAGAGGGGCCGGGTCACAACAGTCAGTCTTTATTGAGTCTTATCCCTCAGGCAGCACATCGGAGAGTTCTAGTGCCCGAGGAGACTCAGCTGAGCCTCCTGCCAACCAGAGCGCCGGAGCCAGTCTTGTGAGGACTGACAGCCCTGTGGGGTCCCCTCACCAACTACCCACCCCCACCCCCCACCCAGAGAAAGACTTCATTAAGGAACTGGACACTGGAGAAACCTGGATGTCGGGTCTACCTACTGGGCCACTCCATCAGAGAGGACACACCCATTCCCAGATCCATGACCCCCGGGGGATCCCAAGTACCATGGACTGGATGTGTCTCCCCCAAAAGATATGCTGAAGGCCTAACCCAGAACTTGGGAAGGTGATCTGCTGGCCCACTAGCCTCGCCAGCTGTTCCACAGGAGCACAGGAGGAAGAGGAGGCTTCCTACCCCTGTAAAGAGTTCTAGTCTTGGAAACCCCCGGGGCAGTCTTGCGGGGTCACTATGAGTTGAAGTCGGCTCGATGGCACCTAACCAGGCCAAACCCATCCCAACAGATCTGCGCCACCTCGCAGCAGCAGTTGGGGTGTTCTGAAGGGACTCAGATCATGTTCGTTTAGTTTTCAGGGCTGTAGGATGATGGGGTGAGGCTTCCCAACTAAATTCTCCTAGGACAGCCCTGGCTACCCTTGAACAATCAGCAGTTACACTGTTGTGATCTCAAAAAAACTCGGCGTGACTCCTTTCCTAGGCTTTTTCTCACCGATGCCGTTTTCAATTTGATTAAAGCTTCTACCTACTTAGCCCTCATGATCCTCCTGTGTCCTTCGAAGAAATCTATCAAAACAACCCCTTTGCAACCCCCGGAATCAGTGGCCTTACCTTTCTGAGCTGAGCCCTCTGCTGTGGATTTCAGTGGGCCAGCAGATCCCCCGAGGAGGCCGCTACTGCTTTAAGTGCACCTGTTTTTGAAGGGCCCTACTGAGACTGGGAGAGGCTGGCTGCACCGTCTGATGGCAGAGACAGCTCTGAATGCTTTTTGTTGGAATTGGTGCATTATGAACCGGAACCCCAGAGGCAAGAGTTTTTGACTAACCCCGGAAGTCTGGACTCCTCACGACTAAATCCACTGCCCAGTGTTGGCCCAGGAAGCCATTGCATGGTTCCATGACCCATATCAACCCCCCACCCCCACCCTCACCATGCCCTAGCGGTGCCCACCCTATCCTCCCACTCTACACTGGAGCTTTCTGGCACCCCCAGGCCAAACAAACAAAGAAGGGGTGCTGCAGGACCTCTCCCCTGCAGGCCCTGGGTGGCCCTCTGAGTGGGCAGGGCAGACCTGGCACCCCGTTGGCCTGGGTGTGGAACAGTGTGCTCAGCCAGCAATGGGGCCAAGCATGCCAGCTGGCGGGCACACCTGCCAGCTTGGGTGAAGGCTGAGAGGTCAGTTTGATGCCATCCAGTGGAGAGGGGTCGGGGGCATGAGATGAACCCAACACTTGCTTCCATGTTGAATGGGGGTAGCAGGTGGTTGGGGGTTCCCGCCTAGTAACGGGGAATTTATCCAGGGGCTGCAATGAAAGGATGGCCCAGGATGGGGCAGTGCTTCCTGCTGCTGTGCACGAGGTCGCTATGGGTCCCAGCCAACTCGACGGCATCCAACAAAACAGGAACGGGGAGGAATCCAAGGAGAGGCAGTGGGAGGAAATCTCGGGCACAGACAGCCTCTGGGTGTACGTGTGTGCACACATGCATGTGTGTCTGTACCTGTGTCTGTGTGTATGCATGCTTGTGTGTGTGCGTGTGCAACTGG
>NW_022103898.1:4169504-4170674 GCF_000313985.2 Echinops telfairi | reverse complement strand
GGGAAGAGCCCCACAGCTACCTCCGGTGTGAGCTGAGTCCCGCCTCGCCCCAGACAGAGGCCTCCAGAGGCCTGCCCACCTGGAACCGTCATAAATAAAGGTGGTTCCCGTCCTATCCGTGGCAGACCGAGGAAGGCGAGACTTGTGGTGGGGATGTGTGTCCTTGTCCGGGCCTGGGCTGGCCTGTCGGTCACTGTGATTTCCTGGGGTCTCTCAATATGATAGTACCTTCCGGGGCAAAGATGACCCAATCCTACCAGGGACAGGCGGCACGGGAGCACAGCCCCCAGGGATAGTGGAGCTTGCACTCTGGACTAGACCACTCACAAGGGCAAGGGGGCCTTCGAGGCACCGTGGGCCAGCAGCGCACACCCACCAGCCCCTCTGAGGAAGAAGGATGAGGCTGTCCGCCCCTGCAAAGATGTACAGTCTCAGAAACCCTCCAGGGGGTCGCTCCGGGTAGGGATCGACCAGACAGCAGTGGGTGTGGGTACAGGGTCATTACGCGTAGTAATTGGCTCCACGGTGGTGGGGTCTGGGAAGCACGTACAGTCGCATGCATTTAGAGTCTCCACAAGTGGGTTTCAGCTTGTTGTCTCCCTGTGGTGGTTACATCATTTCATGCCAACGTGAAGATGTATAAAAGTGAGGGGGTGGCATTCACCCGGCCCCGTCAGGTCACAGCCTGATGGGGGCTCCTGTGGGCATGGCCTTCTCATAAGGAGGGTCCTGGGAACCTTCCCCTCCTCTCTGCCTTCACCTTCCTGCTGGCGGATCCTGTTGGCAGCCAGAGCCCCCGCCACTGGATCCACAGGACTCTGCCCCCGCATTCTGCATCACTGCTTGTCACTGCATGAGGAGGGACTTATGGACAAGTATCGGACTTGTGGACTTGGGTTGGACTTGACTGGGATGTTTTCCTGATATACAATTACTTCTTGATATCAAGTTCTTTCTTACACATTTGTGAGTGTCACTTGTCTCCTCAGTCAACCCAGCCCACCACACTCCCTACACAAGCTGTTCCCGACTCCTCGCAACCCTCGAGTTCAGGGCGGGACTGCCTCTAAAAGACCCCGAAGTCCTAACCTGCTGCCGCAGGGTGAATTTCGACGCCGCAGCCCAGGCCCCGCGGCTGTCCTCTGGCATCTTCTTGGCCTAATCTTCAAC
>NW_022103898.1:4163093-4168702 GCF_000313985.2 Echinops telfairi | reverse complement strand
TGTCCGGGGCTTGCTCCCCTGACACCGCCAGGCTGCTCTGGGTCACAACCGACACCCGGCAGCCATCTAGTGTCCTGCTTTGGGTCATCTCTATGGAAGCAGGTCACCAGGCCTTTCTTCCTGCAGTGCCCAGGGGCGACACTTAAACCACCAATCCTTTGCAGCACCCGGGGACCTGTCCGCCTGACTCTTCTCCCAGCCCACAAACCTGCAGTGGGACCCTCACCCTGGGGCCGGGGGCTGCTTGGAAGCAAGGGCTTCTCCGATGTGTCAGGGTGGGTCCTAGACCGGGCACTCCTGAGTTAGACAGAGAGCAGGCGGGGCAAAAGGGCAGCACCTGGGGTCGGGTAGGGGGGCCACGGGGGCTGTGTGAGGACCGTCCACAGCCCAGGAACCAAACGTCGCCCTGCAACATGTCGAGACCCCGATGTGCACTTGTGTCCCCCAACTGCCAGGACAGGCATGCTCTTCTGTGCCACCCCTGTGGGGCAGCCCTGCAGCACCCGCTTGTGCCAACGAGGGCACCTGTGGGTGTGAGTGGCGAGCTGGGCTTCTGGGGGTTCCCTTGGGCTGGTTGCCAGGCACAGAGCTCAGGGTGACCGTCGGTGCAGCCACCGAGCATGGGTGGCATTGGCACTGCCACCCAGGGGGTGGGTTTCAATGAAGACCCCGGAGCTGACTCTCCCTGCTCACCTGACAGGGAAGGAGTGTGCAGCTCCTGCACCTCCAGGGCAAGAGCCGACCTTGGCTCCTTCCCTGGAGGGAAGCAGGCAGGCAGAGGCCACGGTCAGCCCCCAACCCCGGACACAGGGGGTCACCCCAAACACCCACACCTACCCGTGTGGTCGTCCAGGCACTCGCAGGTGTAGCCACCCTCCCGGGCGCGGCAGCGGCCGTGGGGGCCGCAGGGGCTGGAGTAGCAGAGGTCGATCTCGGTCTCGCAGAAGTCGCCGGTGAAGCCGGGCGGGCAGCGGCAGCGCAGGCCGGTGATGGGGTGGATGGGGCGGAAGAGCACGGTGGTGGAGCTGAGGAAGGGCGCGGAGGAGTCGAAGCGCAGCACGGACACGCACTTCATGTAGTTCTCGCAGGGCTCGCGCAGGCAGATGTTGTCGTCGAAGGGCAGCACGCGCTGGGCCGAGATGGCCGTGAGCAGCGTGCGGTTCAGGTAAATGTGCTCCTGCAGCTCCTCCGACGGGAAGAAGCGGCCGCGCCCGCCGCCGGGCAGCAGCGCCGAGAAGGTCACGTTCAGGATGTTGGCGCTCACGTCCGTGTCGTTCTGGACGTTGAAGACGAAGACGTCGTCCTTGGCGGTGGCCAGCACGGCCGCCACGCCCTCCACGAAGAGGCCCAGCAGCGGCGACAGGAAGCGCTCCTGCGACATGTTCTCCAGGCGGACAGTGATGCTGTTGGTCAGCATGTCGTCCGTGATAATGGTGACGCGCAGTGTGCACAGGGCCGTGACGCTGTGGACGCCGTCTGGGGGACAGAGGAGAGCTGGGGGTCACAGGAGACACAGCCTGGGCACCCACCACCACCCAAGAACCCTCCCGGCCCGGATCCTGCTGACCCCACCCCTCCCTAAGGAACAGGCTTGCCAGATCACTGCTGCTGCTGCCCCAAGTGCCCCATGTAAGGTGACCAGATTTTAACATTGGTAAAGCAGGACACCATTGATAAAACTCATATCCTGGCAAAATAACCACATTGCAGCTGAAAACCGTATACCCTAGCTTGTCGTGCATTCTTTCCAAAAATCGGGACTTTTTAAAAACACCGTGGGATGCGGGACGAATTGTTAATAAACGGGACTGTCCCGCCAAAAGCGGGACGTCCGGTCACCTTACCCATGGGTCACCCTCACAACCACCCTGACACCCAGCCCCTCGCTGCCCAGAGACCCCTTCTCACTCACCAGGCCGCAGCCCACGGGCCACGTGCACCCTGCCCCTGCCCCCTGGACGCACCCTCCCACTTGCAGGAGCTTGGGCCCCGCCCTGCCTGGTGCTGGGGTTAGGGGCAGAGAGTCTGCCCCCCCTGAACTCTCCTGTCTCAGGTCCCCAGCCTCCTCGCCTCCTCATTTCAAACCCACACCCACACCTGCCATTCCTGACACACCTCCCCTTCATCTGCTGAGCACCTGGTCCCGGGACTGGAGAGCCTGGTCCCTGGAGGCCAGTCCAGGTAAGCGCTGCTCTCCCAGCCACCTGCCCGCCCGAGATCCCACGCCTGACCCTTGGTGTCCCTGGGGGGCCAGCACAATGCACCACAAACCAGTGGCTTCTCTCTCTTTTGTCCCCGAGGCCACAGGTCCGATGTCACAGGGTCACCAGGGCTGCGCCATGCACGCGCCCTCCTGTTGGGGGCCCTCGGGCCGACTCCTGCTCCTGTGATCCCGGTGACAGTGGCCCTGACCCCCAGGCACCTTCTCGGGAGCTCATCACCAGCCTTTTCATCAGGGCGCCTCTCGAACTCCCAACCTTTCTGCTCGCGCTGAGCCGCTGTCCCCAGGTCTGAGTCCTTACCTCCTGCCACAGGCTGCTCTTGGCTCGTGGCCCCGGGCCCCCTCGGGTAGCGGGGAGGCCGCCTGTCTCTCACAAGGACACCTGCTGTGGGATGGAGGGTCCACCTCCAAGTGACCTCTTCCCGATTTCAACGAACTGCACCCACAAGACCCTCTTTCCAAGGGGTCAGGGCGGGGATGTGCATTTGGGGAGACGCCCTTCATCCCATTGCGGGTTGCCAGCACTCCTGCAGTTTGGTGACCATTCGGGCTGCCTGCAGCTCAGGCCCCTGGCCCTGAGAGTCCCTCCCTTAACCTGGGGATCCTTTGCCCAGGGCAATTAGGGTTTCCACCCTTAGCCACCCCCAGTGCCTCTGCTCCATCTTCGTGCCACTCAGAGGCGCAGGCAGGCCTGTGGGGGAGGGGGGAGGGGGAGAGGGGGACGGGACTCTCTAGGTCTCATTTCCTCACTTTGAGCTGATCCCCCCCTACCTAGCTGAGTTGGAGGGGGCACATCTCACACCCAGCACACAACAGCCTTTTCCTGCCCAAGACACTGGGGCTGTGGGGGTGTCGAGGCAGGGGCATGTCTGGGACCTCCCAATCCTGGGGCTCTGCCAACATTTGTAAAGCGCCGTTCCCTCCTGTGTTTGCCCTGGGTGGCATTCTCTCATGCTAGGGCTAAAGCAAACATTCACACCACAAGGCAGCAGCCCTGCCCCTAACACAGGCTCAGCCTGTTTCCAAAAAAAACCTCCGGGCCCCCCTCCCCCACTCAACCCCGGAAAGGACACCCGGTGAAGCGGAAGTGAGTGGAAGGCCCTGGGTGAGACGGGTGGGCTTAAACCTGAGCACAGTGGTGAGGACGGTGCACGGCTGGGCAGTGGTCGTTCTGTTGTACGCCGCAGTGGTTTAGAACCGACAGGCTGGCGCCCAGCAACAGCAAACCCCCAGACCCCGGGGACCGGGATTCGCTCTAGGCGACCGTAAAGGAACAGAACCAAAGTCACAAAGACCCCTAAGACCCTCCTCTCTCTCTCTCTCTGACCCTCCCTCTCAACGCCATGACACCCACGCTTACTGTTGACAGTAAAACCACACCACCTCCGAGAACACCTGTTCTCCCAACTTCCTGTCCAAAATAAAGCTGCCCCCCCCCCTCAAGAAGAGAATCACCACTCACTTCAGAACGGCACACTCCCAAGTTACCCAGTGAAAGCCTTGATGGAATGTTCTGGAAGGTTGAGATGGGGGGGCAGGCCCCAGTACCCCCCCTCCCCCCGACCGCTAGATGGCTTAGTTACTACTTGAAGCTGAGGACCCAGCCCCGCACTACCCACGCAGTGGGCGGAGACTCGGGGCATGTGGAAGCTCGCCAAGGTAGAGGATCACTTCCACTGAAGAGTTAAAAGCGGCCTCAGTGAAAGTGGGCTTTCCTTTGAGTGGCGCTATCCAAACAGAGAGGGCCGCATGCCAGGAGGCGCCTGAGGAATGTGCTCCCAGGGCCGCAGGCTGCACAGGGCCCTCGGCAGCAGCCACTGAAGGCAGGTGGTTTCCTTAAAACCAAGATGGCACGCCCTCAGGGGAGCAGAAGAGCAGCTGGGGGGCAGACCGCCTTCAATGTCAAAATGCTGCAAGCACCTTGGGACCCTGGAGAGGCCTGAGCTCACTCGCCGTAAATTCACGGAGTTACCGGCTTAGGTGGAGTTCAAAGCCAGCTTTGCTTATTTACCTTGCAAACCAGACATTGTGAAATTGGCCCCATGCTCATGGGACAGGGGTTCCCACGCTCACAGTGAAAGCTCAGCTGGCCGCCTCCAGTTTCAACCCGGACCCTAAGTGCAACTTCATGGGGATCCTCCTGCTAACCGGTCTCCCTTTTATTTCAGGTACGAAGTCAACAACCCACCACCTGTCTGTCAGTCTTACTGCGGTGGCTCGTGGGTGGTGGCTGTAATGCTGGGAGCTGTGCCACCAGACTTTCACGTGACCAGAAGGCGTGGCCACAGTGGGTAAGTTACATTTCAGGGGTGTTTCCAGACAAAGGCAGATCAGGAAGGAAGGTGTGGCGACCTGCTACCAAAAATGGAAATGCTGTTGACTGCGAGAGCATTGTGGGACTTGGAGCAGGAACCTCCTAAAAACCCTAAGAAAACACAGGGGCGCCAACAGTGAACCGGCCCACACCAATGGCTGGGAGGATGGCACAGACCGGGCAATGTCCCACACCACTGCGCTCGAGCTCGCCATGGGTCTACGATGGCAATGGACGACAGATCTAAAATTGCTGGACAGTGATCCAAATGGACAGTCACAGATTGCTGGACAGCGATCCAAAAGTCTGGAGGCCAACATTAAACCTCAGTTTGGGGACACCAGGCCGTCACCAGGCTTGACAGAAGGGTTTGGTTTGAAGATTCGGAAAAGAAAATCACAACTCCTGGAGCTTGCAGGCAGGCTTCACAGGGCACTGTGGGCATCTGGGCTGGGCACTGTCTGCTGGGTGGGGGCTGGGGAGCTTGGAGGGCAGAGTAGCTCGGCTTCAGACAAAAGCTCATTGTCTTAGGCTTCATGTCAAGTTTAAACAGCTGACCATTTGGTTAGCAGCCCAGCACTTAACCCACAGTGCCACCAGGGGTCCACAGGAGAGAGGAGAGCAAGCCATAGCCCCACTGAAGACCCTTCTTTCAGGAAAGACACAAAACCTTCCGACTCTTCTTCCAGCAAAGAGTCCCAGTGAGCACCGGGAGCCTGGCAGCAACCAGGCTTGGGTTGTGTGCTCAGCCCCCACAGCACTGCCAGGCTTCCCTCTGCCAGCTGGGCCTGCCCAGCCCTGCTCATCCCTGCCACCTCTCTGCCTACATCCTAAGAAAGCCAGCAATGTCCCCCAATGACTATATGACAGAATGAATTTTAAAAAGCTCTTCTTTCTAAACGAAATGACACCCTCCAGCATGACACTGTGGCCCCTGAGCACTCACCAAGGGACCCTCCCCCATATGCCTTCTAGTTTCAGACAAGTCAATGAGACACCATCAGCCCTGGGGAGCTACATGCAATGAAATGAGAACCTGAGCAAATACAACAGCCCAGCCCAGCTCAACTCAAC
>NW_022103898.1:4155405-4162699 GCF_000313985.2 Echinops telfairi | reverse complement strand
CTGGTGATTTTGAACTGCTGACCTTGTGGTTAGCAGCCCAAGATGTAACCACTATGCCATAGGGGCTCATATATGTACATGTGTGTGTATTAAATAGATAGGTAGATAGACAGACATATAACTTTGATGATGAGACAAGCCATTGGAAGATACTATACCTAAAACAAACAAATAGCTGCCCAACATCATTAGTAATCTGAGAAATGCAAATTGAAACCACAATGAGATACCACTGAACACCCACCTGACTAGACCAACAAGTGGGAGCAAGGCTGAGCAACAGGAGGAAGGCCTGCCTGAGCCAGTGGGCGCGTGAGTCAGTCCAGCACTCTCTCAGACAGCTGGCACTGCCAATGGCTCAGAGCCCCCTTATGCCCGATGGGCAGCCACTCCATAGGGGGACAGACCCACGAGGACTGCCCAAACAGCTCACAGACAACGTCCCTGACAGAAGAGAACACACTGGAGTGTGCCCCAGAGGAAAGAGGATTCTGGAATGCCCCTCAGAGAAGAGAATGCACGAATGCCTCTCAGAGGTGAGCTTGGCTCGCTCACTTTGGACACGTGAGCAAGAAAGACCCATCCTTAGAAAGGGGCACGATGGGGTTTGGTAAAGGAGAGGGTCAGCTCTGACAGCGAGGGGAACCTGCACGGGATGGATGGACCCAAGGGTCCCAACGATGGGCACGTGAAGACGGCGCAGGGCCAGGTGGTGCCGTTCTCTGTCAGACGTCAAGTCTGTGAGGTGGCGCCAACTCAGTGATCACCAACAGCGGCCACTACCCGCCGTTGATAGCCCCCCGTGGGGTCTTCCTGTGGCCACAGGGAGCGCCGGTGCCACGTTCCATTGGATAAAAGTGGCAAGTGGGCCTGTGTTGGTTTGCCTCAGGTCTTGGGAGTTCTTGGCCATCCTAGGGACCATGACACTCTTTCTGGTGACGTGTGCCCCAGAACCAAATGAAGTGAGGAGGGAAAGAGCCCCAATTCCCTTGAGAGAAGAAGCAGAGTCTGACTGAGAAAGGCACACGGAAGGCCTCAGGGTCACGGAACGTTCTAGACTGGTGTTGCGTGTGGGTTGGGTGACATAAGCTTTATGTCGCAAAGGGTTAAGCGTTTGACTGGGAGCTGAAAGGGAGGCATGAGAACCCACCCAGAGGCCCCTGGTGACAAGTGTCTGACGGCTTTGGAAATCGAACCCAAACTCAAACTCACTGCCATCGATTGGATGCCGACTCACAGCGACCCTACAGGACAGGGCAGTGCTGCCCCTGTAGGTTTCCGAGACCGTAACTCTTTATGGGAGAAGAAGGCCTCATCTTTGTCCCTTGGAGCTGCTAGTCCTGCTGGCTGCCAGCAAGGGAGTGTGTGTGTGTGTAGGGCTCCTTGTTGCCTGAGGCTGGACCTCCAGTGTGACTCTCCCCCCACATCCGAGCTCCCCTTCTGCAAGACCCCACCCGAAAGGAGGATCAGACATCCCCACCCCACTGGGATAGGACCTCCCGGCAACTGCCCCTGGGTGTTTCTGAGGCTGGAACTCTTCATAGGAGTCGAAAGCCTCGTCTTTCTCCCACAGAGTGGCTGTTGGTTTTGAACTGTGGACCTTGTGGTGAGCAGCCCAACACGTCACCACTGGGCCGCCAGGACTCCTACAGGCGGATTTTCCTTCCATTGACCACCTTCAAGTTGGCAGCCGGGAGCTTAAACATCTGTGCCATCCAGGAGTACTGCGGGCTCCCTGACACAGCTCGCATTTCCTTTGCCTCTTGAAGCCCATGAGATGGGCAGAGCTGACTGTGCTCCCCCAGGGAAGAGGGAGGAGGGCCCAGAGGGGCTGAGGACAGTTCTAATCACATGCGTGAGTTTGCTGTAGCTCATGGGGCCTGACACCCCCTCGCCTAGGTGGCCCTTTCCCATTTTACAAGAACACCGAATTCCAAACTCATGACCCCTGAGTCCATGCTGACTCATCGCGACCCAATGGTAGAGTAGAACTGCCCCTGTGGGTTCCTGAGACTGTCACTCCTTATGGGAGTCGAAAGCCCCATCTTTCTCCGGGGGAGCTGCTGGTGGTTTTGAACCACTGACCTGGCAGTTAGCAGCCCAGTGTGTAATCACCGTGCCACCATGGCTCCCTGGAGAGAGAGAATAATAATTAGCTGCAGAGGCTCAATGAAGAGAGAGGCAGACAAGTAGCGGTAATCCCCGATAATAGAGCCGCTGCCCCTGCTTGCAGGGAAGCCACACACTGCCAGTTGCACCAGCACCTGACCCCAGGGCAAGGAGAGTTGGGGCAGGGGTCCCAGAACCAGTTCCCCACCTGCTCTCAGGCACCCTCACTGAGGGGGACACCGAGGGCTTTCAATCTCGAAACGAGGGGGAGCTGAAACAAGGGGATCTCAGCTGCTAGGTGCGGACTAGCCAGGTAACACACATTCACTGGCCTCTCCAGCCTACAAGGGACACACACACACACACACACACACACACACACACACACACACACACCATCAGCACACCCAGATCCAGTCCTCCTCCACAATCGGAGCTACAGAAGACTTGGAGGTGTGCTGGGGTCTCAACTGCGTGTTGGGGTGCCAGGCCCTCTGCCCTGGGATGTGACCTTCTCTCTGTTGTGTTAACGAGGCCACGTTGCTACGGTTAGGCACCATCGAGTGGGTATCCATGGTGACCCTGTGCACAGCAGAATGAAACCCTGCGGGTCCTGGGCTGTCCCCACAGTTGTCCCTGTGCCTGAGCCTCTTGATGCAGCCACTGTGTCGTCCATCTCCCTGAGGGCCTTCCTCCTTACCACCCCTCACGTCACCATAGGGGTGCCTTGAGCCACTCGCTCCCCAGTAGGAAGCTCGCTGCCGGCTGCTGTCATTTGACTCACCGTGACCCCACAGGACAGGGTAGAACTGTCCCCATGGGTGTCCAAGGCTTGGGTCTTCCCAGAACAAAACGTGCTGCCATCAAGTCTCTTCTTGTGCACAGTAGGCCTGCAGGACAGGGCCTGTGGGTGTCCGAGATGAAGAATACAGAGAGAGAGAGAGACAGACAGACAGACAGACAGAGGAGGTGGGGCTGCAGAACTGGCCGCCTGCCCCCCGACCCCACCGTTCCCAAGAGCCCATAGAGCACCCTCCTGTCTAGCTGAAGCCCCAGCCTCAAGTGCGAGAAGATGGATTTCTGTTCCCTGAAGCCTCACGCGTGGCCATTTCTGGGATCTGTGCTCTGCTCTGAAGGGCCACGCCCGGGCCACTACTCATCCCAAGTCCACAAGGCTCTCCTAGCCCAGGATCCTGGGGTCTGGAGACCCTTTCTGGAAGGATTCCATGGAGATTGCTTTTAAATGCAAATATAGTGAGAGGCTCATTTAATCCCCGCTGAGAAGGGTTAGACCCTGCAGTCAGTGGGGCCTGGCTGCCCTGTCAGGCTGGCCAGCGGAGGCCCAGCCCACTTACAGGTGAGACTTGGGTCCTTCAACCCCTGGAGGCAGCACCCCCTACTCAGACAGAGGGCTCTGCTGTTGGGAACACTGGAGCGAGTGGTCACAATGTCCCCACCCTTAGTGGAGGCCACCCCACTCCCACCCCAGCACTCCTGCCAGCCAGCTCTGCTTCTTCTGGGGACCCTTCCCCCCACATTTAGTGGACTAACGGGTGGGCAGAGGGCTTTCTTTGGGGAAAGGACCAAATATTGGCTCAGCCGTCTGTTCCACTGTTTGTTAGCCGCAGCCGAGCGAGGACTGTTTAGCTTCTGTCCCAGGTGCAGGCTCGCTAAGAAAGTCCCCGCTCTCAATGTCAAGGGCCTGGCTCAGCCTGGCGTCAAGAGGAAAAGGCTCAAGTGGATCCAGGTGATTAACTGGAGTCCTGTAAGGAGCGACGGAGGGAGGCACCCAGCCCCATGGAGCAGGCCGGTCTCACAACGCACAAAGGCCGCCCACTGCACTGCGGGCCCATCGCGACCCTGCAGGGTAGGGCGGAACGGCCCCCATGAATTTCCCAGACTGGCACTCTTTCTGAGAGTAGAAGCCTTGTCTTTCTCCGTGGGAGTGGCCAGTGGCCTCAAACTGCCGGCCTTGTGGTTGGCAGCCCGATGTATAACCTCCATGCCACCAACGGGCCTTGGTCCTCCTCGGCATCACAGCAGGGAAGGTCCATGGGCAGCTCTGCCTGGAACCCACTCGTCGGCAATGCTTTTGCTTTTGCTTTTTCCTATCTTTGTTTTTATGTGTAGGTCGGCAGTTCGAAACCACCTCCTGCCCCAAGGGAGAAAGACGAGGCTTTCAACTCTCCTAAAGAGTCACAGTCTGGGAGACTCACGGAGGTGGTGGGGGCAGATCTGTCCCACCCTGCAGGGTCACTGTGAGTCAGTATTGACCCAGTGGCGCGAGTTTGGTTTGGTGGTGGTGCAGTGGTTAAGTGCATGTCAATGGCAACTGCTCCGATGGAGTGATATGGCTGGGGGAAGGGAGGGGGGCAGATAGGAAAGACTCCAGCATTGGAGCCCCCTCTGAGGCAGTTCCGCTCTGTCCTGCGGGGTTGCTATGGGTCAGAATGGACTTGGAGGTGGGGGGGGCTGAGGGGGTTACAGGAGCTCAGAGCCCTACTGAAAGGCCAGTGGTTTTAGCCCATCAGGAGAGAACAGGGAAGGGTGGGGTGCAGGTGGGCAGCCTGCTTCTGTAATGAGCCTGGCCTGAGGGGGTGGCCCGATGGGGTGTCCCTCGACGTCTTGACTCAGAATCAGCATGGTGGTCATCATCAGGATGGCATCTGGCATCTGTCCCCCTGGGCTATAGTGACAAAGACCTTATGGGGGAAGGGGGTGGGGGCTTGAAGGGCAGCCATGTCTTCTCCCACAGCTCTGGGGGCTGGGACCCCTTCTGAGGCTCTGAGTGCAAAACTGCTCCCCGGTGGTCACCTGGTCCCTCTGGCTGCTGGCAATGGGGACGGGGGTGGGGGTACTTGCCTGTGGCTGGACCTCCACATGCATCCCCATGTGATTGTCCCCACATCCGAGCTCCCTTTGTACAAGACCCCACCCTAAGGGACCACGCCACTCTGAGACAACACCTGCAGGAAGAACTGGACTCTTACCCAAGGTTATACCCTCGGGGACAGCAGGGAGGGAGGACCCCAGCTTTTCTCTCTGGAGGACACCACTCCGTCCACGACTCTCCTGTTTGCCGCCAGTGAGAATTCGGATCTGCTTTCCTCGGCTCGCTCGGCCCCTCCATCCAGAAGGCCAAGTGTGTTCCCAGGATTCAGACTGCAGTACAGAGTCTCTCCCAGCCCCAGGTGTGTCCCCTGCAGACAAGACCCCTCCTGCCCCCGAGGGCTCTGCGGTCAAGCTAGTGAGCTGGGGGACGGTCCTAAAGTCCTGGGCAGGGACAAGGCTTTTATGCTGGCAGGCTGCAGGATGGAGGGACTGCCACAGTCAAGTTGAAAATATGTCTGTTTGACTGTCTGTCTGTCTACTTGGCACCCCCTTTATAGCCAGCCTGCATCTCGTGACTCCCAACCAGAGGGGAGGGGGTGCTGCCGTTCCTCCTGCAGGCCCTGGGCCCCCTGGATTCGCCTGTGACTGCATGTCTGGGGTTCCAGGTCTGCACTGCATCCTGACAGTCCATGTGGTTGTAGGTGGGGGGTCGCCCTTCTAGAGCAACCTCAGGGAGACACGGCACAGGTCTGGGTTTTGTGGACTGCTGGTGGTTTGAATTCCCAGTCCTGTCATTTTACTCAAGCAAGGACACCTCTCTGCCATGCTGGTCTGCTTTGGACACGCTGCTGTTTCAGGAGCTTGGCTGGCCACAAAGCAGGGTGTGGTCCTGTAGCTGTCCCCTGAGAGGAGGCGGACGGCCTTCCCCAGCCCTCTACCAGATCACTGTGCCACCTGGCACATGGCGGGGGATAGGGGGACCTCCTTACACTACCTCCACCTAATGTCTACATGCACACACACACACACCACACACATGATATGCAAATATACATGCAATGCATGATATGCACGCACACACACACACACACCAAATGTGGAGGTCTGTGTCTCCACTCACTGTACCTCCTCCATCTCATTCCCACAACACACATACACACATACACACACTACATACATGTACACCTACATGTATCATATATACAACCACATTCCTACACAATATACCAGGGGGTACCCCCCCCAAATGGGAAAAAGCTCCACTGGGCAGAGTTTTTGCAGTATGCATTTTCCCCGCTAGGCGAGCACCAAGCAACTCTCTGAGCGAGTGCGCCCAGTGGCTTCACCTGGGAAGGTTCTCTCTGGGCACAGCGGATTTTTTCATGAAAGCCCTTTCACTTGAACCTTGTTTTATATGATGGTCGATTTAAGAGAACAGCGTGCAGCTGTGAAAGTTTGCATCCTGCTCTGGCAAAGGGCCGCAACAACTGTTGTGATGTTAGACACAGCTTCCAAGGACAGTGCTAGGGGAAACCTCAGGGTACCAGTGGCTTTCTCCTTTCAAAACTGGTGAAATGTCGATCGATGACAAACCTCATTTGGATGTCCGTCAACTTCCCAAAGAGACAAAAATGTTGACTCGCAGTGCATTTGGAGTTCATTCCACCAGGTCAGACTGTTAATCAGGCTTTCTATTTAGAGGTTCTGAAAAGATAGTGCAACTGTGTGTAACAAAAAGGCCTGATTTGTGGCAGATGGGGGACTGGTTTTGTCACCACGACAATGTACCTGCTCATACAGCCATCTCATTGTGCCAGTTTTTGGTAAAAAACTGCATGCCTCTCTTGACTCACCTGCCCTCGCTCCATGAAACGTTTCTTTCTGTTTCCAAGAATGCAGCGGGATGCAAAAGGACAGTGATTTGACAACATAGAAGCGGTGAAGAAGAAAAAATGAGGGAGGAGCTGTCAGCCATCCAAACAGAGGAGTTTGAAAAATGTTTCCAAGAATGGAATGGCAGATTTGACAAATGTACTAAGTGTCATGGAGAGTACTTTGAAGGTGATAAGGTTGCTTTTTTAAAAAAAATTAAATACATAGCTTTTTAAAAAATCTGGGATTTTTTTTGGGGGGGTACCTCGGACACACACACACACTTATATGACCATAAGCATGTACAAAAACACAATATATGCACTCACACAACTCATCAAGATGTGTGTACCCATAAGCACTTATGTACACACACCATCAGGCGCACGAATTCACATATATGTACACACAGACCAGGGGCTTCCAAGAGTTTGTGGAAAAATTCCATGATCTTAATTTCATTTTTCCCATGAGCTTTTTG
>NW_022103898.1:4124769-4155305 GCF_000313985.2 Echinops telfairi | reverse complement strand
GTTAGAGACCAGAAGCTAGTAAAACATGCCTTAGGATAAGCAGGGAACTCATTACCATCCTGTTTTAAAAGCTGTACTTGACATGGGTATTGACTAGCTAGCTGAGTTTTCCACTGATGAGCTCCTTCCACCACCTACCAACAAGACATGGTTGGCTCGTCTTGCATGGCCTCAGTTGAAGGACTCCATGTACACATAGGCCAGTATATTAGTACTTGACTAAGTAGAAGGATTTCATCCATTTGGTCTCATTCCATGTCTAGTTTATGGCTGCCTGCTTTCATTGTGTATGAGGTGGTTTCACTTCTTGAAAATATAGTCAGGTCAGCACAATTCCGTGATCTTAATACCATTTTTTCCACGGACTTTTTGAAGCCCCCTTGTTCACACACACACACACACACACTCTCTCTCTCTCTCTATTTGACCACAAGCATGTACACAAACACAATATATACACTCACAACAGCTCATCGCTATGTGTGTACCTATAAGCACTTATGTACACAGACCCACCATCTGGCACACGCATTCACATATATGTACACACACACCACGGGCTTCTAAGAGTTCATGGGGAAATTTCACGATCTTAATCCCATTTTTTCCACGGACTTTTTGAAGCCCCCTTGTACACACACACACACACACACACACACTTGCATGCAGTCCCTCAAACACTTCCAGCGTGCCAAGTCCCACTGACAGCACCCCTGCACAGATGGAGAAGATTAATCTAATATCAAATATCCTGTTATTAAGTGATTAAGAGCTGTCTTAAAAGCAACAAATTGGATTTTGCTCCTCTGGTAGCCGGAGGGTCTCCATACACAGGACCTTGGGCAGGGCCTTGGCCGGGCGGCTGCGCTGAGAGTGTGCTCATAATTAGAACTCCTTTGCTAGGTGAAACCTCCTCCAAGATTCTGATCTGTAGCATGAACTCAGAAACTCTAATTAAGGTTGTCGTCACCCATTAATTCCACAAGTATTGGAAGCTGGGGTATGCCAGGTCTCGCCACAGGGGTGCCAGCGGAAAAGCACAGGCCTGCCCTCGAGGGCGGGTGAAGGGCGGGGGGAAGGGAGGGGGGGAACAGGCAAAGAGGCGGGGAGACACCACTATGGGGCTGGGCGTGGAGGGGGTGTTGGGGGAGGGCGTCCCATGTTAATGGGAGATGTAGAGAGACTGTGCAGGGTGCTGATAGAGACCTGGGGGTCCCAGGAGCTGATGGAAACATGAGGGTGCACAGGGAGGTGATAGAGACCTGGGGGTGGGGGTGACTCATCCCACAACTCCTCGCCCTCTTCTTTTAGCGTGGACCACAAAGGAGACCTAGGACTTAGAGGTGGGCACCCGGAAACCCAGGCTGCCCCAAGCAAGCCCCTCTCAGCGGAAGGCTGACCAGGTCCAGGTCCCGGGGCCCCTCACAGTCAACAAGCCCCCAGCCCCCAGGCTGCCAGGAGACAATCCCCAGGCACCGGGCGGCGAGTCTGTTCTCAAGTTTCCTTCGTCTGAAACCAGAGTTCTGCTTCTCCTCCTGACAGCCCATCACCCACCAGTGGGCTTAGCTCTTTCCACAGAGCGGCGGGGAGAGCCGTGTCCAGCAACATGAAGAAGCGGGCAGCCGGAGCCCATAGCCTGGAACGCACGTGTGTTTCACTCACGGACACAGCCTGAGCCTGCTGCCGGCCGGCGCTCCAGCCAGCTCTTTGTGAGCCCAGCCTGCAGGCTTGGCCACTCGGGTTAGCAGGGGAGGTGGCAGCGCTGCGTCAAGAGTGGCAGCTGCCTCGGGCTCCCCACTGCTTCTGCCAGGGGGGCACACATGTGGGGCAGAGTGAGGAGGTGCAGGAAGGAGCCCTCACCCAAGGACTCTCTGCCACTTTTGCAGAAATGGCATCTTGGGAACTCGGCTAAAAAGACTTGGGCTCTGTCCACATGAGAGACACGTTGGACAGATGTCCAAGACAGGCTGGTGTAGGGCAGCATGATTTCTGAGCGGGACGTGGGGACATTCAGTTACAAACAACGGGCGAAGTCACAGACGATCATGCTGAGCAGAAAGGCCAGTGTCGGGGTGGGGGATAGGGGTGGCATGCCAGCACTTGTTGCCATGGTAACCCTGGTGGCAGGGCAGATGGCAGGCAGCCCGTGGTACATCCCCCTGGTGTGTGCTGGCCGCTGCCTGTCTCCCTGGCAGAGCATGACACAGACACCGTATGCTGATACCTGGGACCTCAGCACCGTTAATCCTCGGCTGCGTTCCCCAGGAGAAGCTGTGGGGGTCCCTCCGCTGGCTGGGTCTGCGGGCTCTGTTGCTGCCTCGCAAAGTCCTACGAACTAGGGTCATGCAGACAAGATCCTGCTCCCTGGGAAGACAGGGCCCGGGCACCATATCACCGGCCAGTGGAACGCTTCTAGGATGACTGACACCGCTCATAAGGAGCCCTAGTGGCGTAGTGGTTCTGCATTGGGCTGCTAACAGCAAGGTCAGCAGTTTGAAACCACCAGCCACTCCTGGGGAGAAAGAGGGGCTTTCTACTCCTGTAAAGAGTCACAGCTCCAGAAACTCAGAGGGTCCATTCTACCCTGACCTATAGGGTCGTGGTCAGTGAGCACCGACTCCATGGAAGAGATGCCTGGAGCAACAGGAAGGAGGGAGCCAGAATCGAAGGAGGAGATGGAACGTGTGGCTAATCATCTGGCCCTTGAACAGCTGCTGCCCTTTGGTAGGAGCCCGAAGAAGGGAGCGATGTCCAGTTCTGAACATTTTGATAAAAACAAACAAACAAACAAAAACCCCATAGACGGTCATGATCCAAAGGTGGGGGGTAGGGGGTGGCTTGCAGAGCAGAATTTCCAATGCTCAGGGACTCCTCCAGGCTTCCGGGAGCCATGGACCCCTGAAACGATGGCCCTGTGATCGTTACCCCTTAAACCACACAAACAAGATATCCCCCAAAGTCTTCTTAAAAGTAAACAACAGTTTCACTTCACTAGTGAAAACCAAGTCTGCCTTACGAATCCTGCTCTTGGAAGAGCGGTCTCTCTGGGATCCGACTGGCGAGAGCAGTGTGAAAGATGGAGTGCAGACGAGGGGACAGTGACCGAGGGGACAGTGACCGCAGAGGAGAATGGTTCTGCCACTCACAGCCTACTCAATGGCACTGACGTGCACATGCGGGAAGTGTTGGGTTGGTCTGTGGTTTTCTCAACAACAACAAAATGAATAAAACTTAAACAAACTATGGAGCAGTCAATAACCAAATGATGGATGGCGTTATGCAAAACCGACCCCAAAGGCAGTTTTCAAATTTTAAAAAACAAAGGTGTTACTTTGTTGACTGAGGTGCACTTGACCTACACCAAGTGGTCTTTCAACTGTCACCCACACATGAGAAAGTTGGGCAATAAAAAACAGAGGCAGAAGCATCCGTGCACTCAAATGTATTGCTGATGAAGGACATTCAGTCTTGCCTGCACTGCCCTCAGAAAGAGCCAATCTATCTGTAACCAGATGTCAGGGTGCCAAGGCTTCAGCTCACTTACTTTGGACATGCCATCAGGAGATATCAGTTGCTGGAAGCGGGCATCATGGCTGGTGAAGTAGAGGGAAAGGTAAAAAGGAGGGAAGCGCTCAATGAAATGGATTGACATAACCATTCACTGAAACAATAGAAGCTGGCACACCAGCCACCAGAAAGAAGCCAACACACACACACACACACACACACACACACACACAGAGCAAGCTTCCTTCTGTTACACGGGTCATGAGCCACAGCTGGCTCAACCACAACCAACAGCCACACCAGCGACATCAGTCAACAACTAATAGGTGATGGTGGCCCCTGATGACCTAGCACCTCCCAGAACCCAAGTTAATTTCTCTAGAAGAAGATAATAGAATCCTAGACGTAGGATTAAGATGCACCTGATCCAAGCCATGGCATTTTCAATCGCCTCACAGGCAAGTGAAGGTTGGACACTGAGTAAGGAAGACCGAAGAAGAATGGGCGCATCTGAGTTATGGTGCTGGTGGAATTATGGTGTGGAATTATGGTGAAGACTACTGAAAATGCCACGCCAGCCACAGAGCCAACAGATGTGTCTGGGAAGATATACAGCCAGAGCGCGTCTTCGAAGCCAGGAGGCCGCGACTTCACGACCAGTGGTTCGGACCTGTCGTCGGGAGAGACCCGATCCTGGGAAAGGACATCACAGTCGAGGGGCAGCAACAAAGAGGAAGACGGTCAGCCAGCTGGATGGACACAGTGGCTTCAGCAACGGGCTCGGACACGACAACAGTTGTGCGGACGGCGCAGGCAGGGCGTTGTTGTGTTGTAGATTGGTCGCTGTGGATCAGAACGCACTTGGCAGCACCCGGCAAGAGACTTCCTGACTACAAAGACAAGTCTGGAAGCACAATGCCCAGCACTCGGTGAAAAGACTGAGGCATCGAGGAGAGACGCCAATGAAAACAACCTGAGCGAAAACTAACCAAGACTCTGAGATGGCAGAGAGCAGGCTCGCCGAAGCGTAACAGAACACAGCCATCTAGGCCGCGTTGGCCACACTCCGGAAAATAAAAGACAAGGTTGAGAATTTCAACAGAGACCAGGTCACCATCGAAAAGGATTTGGCCAACCGGAAAAATAACGGAGTGAAAATTCTAGAGCCCAAGAGCCCATAACCAAAGCCAAGAACTCAATAGACGGGTTTAAGAACAGATTAGACACGGTTGAGAAAAAGGTCAGTAAACTGGAACACAGACCAAGGGGAAAGACTCAGAATGAAGCACATGCAGAAAAAAGCTGGACGCAGACTACCTGTGTAGCCCATAGGGTGTAATTCAGCTTCTACGCCTTTATTAAATATTTATTACTTAACTGTTTCCCCTTCTAAACATGTTAGACCTGTTTTCTAAGTTCTCTATTCAATTCCACTAGCCTAGTCAACTTCACTGTGCTAACTACCAAACCCTCTTAATTATAGAGGCTTTATAATAAGCCTGACATCAAGCCGACCAGCTCCTCCATTTCCCTCTTCCTCGAGATTGCCCTGCCTGTTCTTGGCTCATCTTACTAATAGACACATTTTGGTATATGCTTGTCAATTGCCCCCAAACAATCTTGTAGATTTTGATTAACATTGCACTGAACCTATAGCTGGACTTTGGGATGAATTGTTATCTTTGCTATGTTGACTCACATCATGGTTACCTGTTGCAGTGCTAATCACAATGTGAAGATTAAAAAACCACCGACCACTCCCTGGGAGGTCTACGGCACTTTCTACTTCCATAAAGAGTTACAGTCCTCCCCTGACTACTCTGGTCTTTGTTTTACCTCATTAATCTTGTTAGACCTGCGCGTGTTCATCTGTATGAGTGAGATCGTTAGGTGCATGGAAGCCAAGATAGATAACCCTTCAGAAACAGTAATGGGAGCAATGATTCCCTGAGGGCAAGGGAAGAGAGTGGGGTGGAGAGGAGATGATAGCAATGATGAGTGTATGACCCCACTTGAGGGGAACGGAAAACAGAACTGTGGGTGAATGGGTACATAGGATGGTATGAGATACGGCAAAAAAATTAAATTAAAAAATATATATAATATAATAAGGGTTCTTGGTGGGAGAGGGAGCTGATATCAAACAGTTCAAGAAGAAAGAAAATGTTTGATGGTGGCAGCAATTGTACAATTATGCTTGATCTAATTGAATTATGGACTGTTATAATATCTATAAGCACTCCCAATGAAATGATTAATAAAAAAAGTTTTAAAAAGACAGAAATGAAAACGAGTTACAGTCTCAGAAACCACAGGGGTGATTCTGCCCTGTTACCCTGTGGGGTTGCTAGGACTCTGAACGGACTCAGCGGCAGTTGGTTGTTTTGCGTTTGTCCTTTGAATCCAGCAACAACAGAAGCCCTGGTGGCGTCGTGGTTACTAGTTGGGCTGGTAATTGCAAGGTCAGCAGTTCAAAACCACCAGCTGCCTCATGGGAGAAAGATGAGGCTTTCTGCTCTCCCAAAGATTTACAGCCCTGGAAACCCACCGGGGCAGTTCAGGTCTGTCCTACAGGGTCCTACAGGGTCGTTGTGGACAGCAAGTTTGCATTTTAAATCCAGGAACGTGCACTCACGTCTCCAGTTAGTTAGAGCTTCCATTTCCTCTCAATCACCTTTTCACGGTTTTCCACCTCCCCTTTCATAGACTCATTTCTGGCCATTTGGCATGTTAACAGTATTGTAAGTAACGTGCGTAATTCCATTTTGTTTGCTGCTAAACATCTTAGAGACCTCAACAAAAAACAAACAAAACAAACCATTCTTCAAGTGAGATCGCATTCACAGGTTGCAGGTGAGCGTAGGGTGGTGGGGGGTGGGGGGAAGGTAGACAAAGTAATTCATACACCCACGGTGATTTTCAACAAAATCTCTACGGGATTTTTTTAAGTCCCCTGGCCTCATTGGTTAACCTTGCGTGTATATCTTGGTTCCCAAGGAGCTTTCCAAGGTATTGATTACACTCACACGTGAGGGAAGATCCACGTACGTAGTTCATTGATGTGAACCCCAAAACTCACTGCCACACTCCATGCTGACTCTTGGCGACCCTGTGGGACAGGGTAGAACTGCCCCTGTAGGTTTCCGAGACTGTCACTCTTTACAGGCAGAAAGGGCCTCCTCTTTCTCCAGAGGAGCTGCTAGTGGTTTCCAACTGCTGATCTTGAGGTGAGCAGCCCCAGCATGTAACCAGGACACCACCAGGGCTCCTTCAATGATGAGAAAGGGTCCGGGGAGGTCACAGGATTCAGGAAACAAAACAACAGGAGGAAATGGGCCCCGGTGGTTTTCAGACTAGGCAATCCCACAAGAGTAGTTAAAGTCTGGGGTGGTGAGGCACAGAAGCAGGTCCGGGGGGGCGTGGAGGATGATCTCTTTGATGTGGCTGGGGAGTGTCCCCTGTGATAAAGGTGGCCTCTCAAGGGGAGAAGGGTGGCCTCTCCCGATGGGCAATAAAGCCCAGAATTAGCCGCGTTCTAGTGCTGTGCATCGTGGGGAAAGGAGACGGACAGCAGAGCCCAGGAAAGACACCACCTGGGCTCTCTCACTTACGGACACGCCTGGGCCCCGAGCCAGAGACCACGGGGGAGTGCCGTGAGGAGCTCGGAAGGCAGACCCTGGAGGAGATGCTGATGGCCGGCATAGCTGGACAGAACCACCAGAGACCACGGGGAATGCTCAGAGTAGGGGCCTTCCGTACGCAGCACGCTGGCCAGCATTTCAGACGGTAGCCCCATGGAGCCTGGGGCCGGTGATGTGCACGTCTACGGGGGAACCATGTTTCAAAGACGGCCAGGACAACGGGGCATGGGGCCAAAATATAAGCATCAGTGACCACCCCCCAGCCTGCCCCCAGTTCGATGCACCTGTCTGTGGTGCCGAGCCCAGCTCCGGGAGACCAGAACCTTCCATTTCCCAGCAACACACACTCACTGCGTGTGAGCAGATGCCGACTCATCTCGGCCCTACAGCGCAGGTGGAGCTGCCCCTGCGGGTTTCCCAGACTGCTGCTGATGGAAGTGGGAGCCTCGTCTTTTTCCCCTGGAGTGGCTGGCGGATTCTAACCGCTGACCCTGCGGTTAGCAGCCCAGCATGTAACCGCAACACTACCAGGGCTCCTCTGTGCTCTCCATCGGGCTCTCAAAGCAGATCACCAGGTCCTTCTTCTGAGGGGCCTCCGGTGGACTCCAAGCTCCCATCTGAAGGTTAACAGCCAAGCAGGTCACCTCCCGGGAGGAACGAGGGCAGCTGTGACCCTAGCACCGGCTCTAACCTGGGACCCAGTATGCCGAGCTGCTGGCCTGGGTCAACTTCCTCTTGGAAAGCCCCTCCTGAGCCACACCCGCCTCTTCCTCTCCACAGGGACCGACAGCCTCCCTCGGTTAGCCTCCCTCCTGCTCCTGGCTCCAAGGACAAGGTGAGGTCCCCCGCACAGCTCAGACCCCTTTGCCTGTCCTGAGGGGACTGGGAAGAGGAGGACAAGGCCTGGGCTTGAACTGACCACCCCAGAATGGGATCTATACGTCCCAGCACCAGTTTCCTCCCCCTTCCATCTTCACAGTGCCTAACCCTCCCAGGAAGCTCAGCTCACAGCCCCCAGGCCAGAGGGCAAAAATAAGGCGATGCGGACTCCTAGCCACCCTATGGGACAGGGCAGAACTGCCCCTGTGGGCTTCTGAGACGGTGATTCTTTACGGGAGCAGAAAGCCTCGTCTTTCTCCTGAGGAGCGGCTGGTGGTTTTGAACGTCTGACCTTGTGGATCACCACCAGGAATCCTCGGACAGTAGAGTGTGCCTAAAATAACACCACCAACGAAAACCTAGCTGCCCACCCAGTGCATCCCGAGTCAGGGCCACCCCAGGGGAGGGACCGCCCTCCACAGGTGTTTGGGTTCAGACTCTTGGGGAAGAAGACTGAGCCGCGCTGTTAGCAGCTCAGCACTGTCACTGCTCACAGCACCCCCACCCCCACCCCGGGGCAGTGGGAGGACAGGCAGCAGAACTGTCCTTCGTCTTGGCGCCTGGGAAGGGAGAACTTTTTCTAAATGGCACCGCTGCCCCTTCCCCCTCTCGCCTCCGCCTCCCCGGGGGCTGGGAGATCAGAGTTACAGGGTGGCGGTCACCATAGCAACGGGCAGCCTGGCGCAGGCAGGCGGTGGTTGATGGGTAACCGCGGGGACAATGACAGCGGTGTGGCGCTTGCTCAGATGGACGGGGCGGGCTGAATAGGCGCTGAGCACAAAGGCTGGTGGTAAAGGGAACTTCGGGCCCCAGGAGCTTCCAAAGGGGAGTAAATGACACCAATAACTCGTCACAAAGGAACAGAGGGGCCCGGCCACACCTGCACCTGCAGATCCCTCTGCGGGCGGCTCTCCGCTGCAGGACCATCCACACCCTCTGTCTCCAGCTCTCCCAGGAATGAGGCCCTACCTCCAAGGGCATCCTTGGGAGACTCTAAATTCGGCCAGCTGAGAAGCGGTTCCTGCTAAGCTCCAAGCCTCCGCGAGCAAGAACCGGAGGCCAGGACCAGCTGCCTAACCGGGAGGCTGCCCGTGCCAACGCCCGAGATGCCTCAGAGGAAAAGCCTGGCGACCTCCAGCTCCAAGCTCTTCCCTCGAAAGCCCTGACAGCCCCCTGGGGTCCCCGCGCCAGGAGTCGAGTCGGCATCCACGCGGTGATCCCTGGCTAGAGTCCCCGGTACTTAACATCAGACTCAACTCAAAGCCCCAGTGGCACCGTGGTGACATGTTGGACTGCTAACCGCAAGGTCAGCAGTTTGAAACCGATAGCCGCTCCCGGGAAGAAAGGCGAGGGAGGCTCTCTACTCCCGTCAAGAGCGACAGTCTCAGAAGCTCACAGGAGCGGTTCTACCCTGTCCCACGAGGTCGCTGAGAGTCGGCACCGACTCCATGGCCCGACGGTGAGTTGGGGCGTTTTGAAGACTCGGCAGGACCCGAATAAAAATGCTCTTCTCCGTTCAGATAAGACACAGTCTTTCGCTGTCCAGACACCTCGAGGAAGATGCGCAAGGAGCCCTGGCAGCCCAACAGGGTGAGTGTTGGGCTGCTAACAGTGAGGTGGGCAGTTCAAACCCAGCAGCCACTCTGAGAGAGGAAGATGAGGCCATGTAGGCTAGTGAAGACTTAGAGCCTCAAATTCCCTATGAAGCGGTTTCACTCTGTCCTACAAGGTCAGAGCAGACTAGATGGCCAGTAGGTTTTTTGTTTGGTGGATAAAGTGCTCAGCTGCTAACCGTAAGATCAGCGGTTCGAACCCACCAGCCACTCCTCAGGAGAAAGACGTGATATCCTGCCTGCACGCGGATGGACAGCCTTCGGGGCGGGGGGCTGGACTCTTGTCTACAGAGTTGCTAGGACAGCACGCTGGTTAGGGCGGAGGGTCAATGAAAAAGAGGAAGACCCTTAACAGGATGGGTCAACACAGTGCTACAGCAAAGGGCTCAGACCAAACAGTTGTGAGCATGGGGAGGGACCCGGCAGTGTTTCAGTCTGCAGCACATGGGGTTGCCCAACCAACGAGAAGGCGGCTAACCACAACAAGACACAGACCCACTCGGGGACAAGACAGATGGCAAGGATTGTTGGCAGCTGTAGGCACCAAAGTAGCCAGCCTCTTGAACTGCGAGGAAATCAAGCTCTGTTCTTCAAAGCCTACCCCTTGTGCTATTTCTGTGATGGCAGCTTGAACGATGGGAGACACCCACAATGGCGCACTGGGCAAACCAAAACCCACTGTCGCTGAGCAAATCCCACCACCTAGCGACCCTGGATGGCGTTTCCGAGGCTGTACATCTTCACAGGAAAGACAGCCTCATCTTTCTCCTGAGGGCTCACTCATGCAAACCTTGAGGCACGGTGTTTAATCCTCTGTGCCACCAGGGCCCTTGTTGAGCTGGGAGGAGCCCACAATCTACTGTTCCAAGTTCTTCAAACCATCCATCAAAAATGAGGCCCTGCAGTGCCTGTGTGCAGCTCAGCTGGTGAAAGATAGTCTCTGAGCATCGAGCTCTTATAACCAGGAGGCGTCTGCAGGGAGGAGAGGCGCCCTGATGGCGGAGTGGGCTGTGCATGGAGCTGCTAACCTGAAGGTCTGTGGTTTGAACCCACCAGCCCTCTGTGAGAAGATGAGGCTGTCTACTCCTATTGAGGAGTGGCAGTCTCAGAAACCCACAGGGCAGTTCTACCCTGTCCTGTGGGGTCACCATAAATCTGCATTGGCCTTTGTAGGGGACTTGGTGGGAGTGTGTTCCCTCTTTGGGTCTTTGGAAGGGGACAGGAGTGGGACAGAGCTTCAGAATCGAGTGGACACGGATGGCTGTGTATCCTGCTGCTGTATTTTGACCAGAATTAAACTTTAACAAGAAGTAAGAATCTGGGCCCACCATCTAGGTCATCGCACTCTGCTGGCAGCCCGGGTGCCCTGGTGGTGGACACAGAGCGGCAGAGGGGGTGGGGAGTGGCCTGTCAGGAGACCTGGGGGCTCCCTTTCTCTCTGTCATCTGTCATCTGCTGGGTCATGCCCCAACCCCTGCCGGGCGCCCCTGTAAACGTCCTTTGTCCTGGGGCATCTCTCACAAGCCAGGCCTCCAGGCCCCTCCCCCAGCTCCCCCCAAAGATCTCGCCTACTTGCCAAATTCCTAAGAGGATGTGTGTGTCTCTCAGGCGCCTTAAGTAGCACCCTCACCCCAGTTATGGGAGACTTCATGCTTTCTCCCTTCATGGGGCCCACACAGGCATGTGATCCCTCTCTGGGTCTCTCCAGGCCCAGCACTGTCCCCACAGACTCACAAGCCCTCTGGAATCTCAGCCTCCCGCACCCGCTCCCCCAGCTGGAAGCTGCTTGCCCACTCAAGGTGCGTGAACCTCCGTTTCGCTGCAAGGGAAGTGCCCGACTTCTAGGAAGGAATTGGCCACCCAGAGCAGAAGTGACACAGGCCCTTGGAGAGGGCTGTCAGGGTGAGAGCCTCCTGCAGCTGTCAGCCCGAGCCGCACACGCTTGGGGGGGAGGGGGGAGCAGGGTGCTCTCACTGCCCAGCCCTCTGCGCCTGCCTGCGCCCACCCTGGGCCAGAGCTAACTGGTGGCAGGGTGTGTGTGTGTGTCAGGGTAGATGCTCAGCCCCACGGTGCACAGGACACACCGCACCCCCACCAGAGAATGACCTGACCCCCGTGACCATGCTGCAGATAGGGAGAGCCTGCTCCCGTGTGACTAGGAGTGGGGGTTCCGAGGTTGGGGGGATGAGTTATGGGGAGCCTGATGGAGCCTGCAGGGGCCACGGGTCAGGGAGATGGGGTCCAGCAAGTCCCAGGAGGGGGCTAGCTCCTGTGACATGGCACATAGTAGGTTGTTGGCTCCAGTAGCCCTGGGGGGGTTGGGAGGCAGGGGTTAAGCTCTGAGCTGCTGACTGGGCAGGTGGGTGGCGGGAACCCGCCAGCCACCCAGAGGGAGAAAGATGAGGCCATGGGTCTCTGTGATGAGAACCAGGCCCCGGGAGCACTGACCACAGTCCTACTCTGTTCTGCAGGGCCCACAGGGGTCAGAAGGGATGCCACGCAGTAGGGCTGGTTTGCTGGTGCAGTCGGTGAAGCACCTGGCAGTGGTAATCCACCCAGTGCGACCTGTGGGTCTGTTTCAGTGAGGGCAGTCCCGGGCACCCCAAGGGCACAGCCCTGCTCTCTCTCCTGGGGTCACAACCCCACAGCACAGCAGGGAGACCACGGTGCCCAGTCCAGGAGACACTTGGGACTCACAACACCCTCCCCTCCTCCATTCCCCAGTCCCTGGCAGACAGGCCTGGAGGCCCTGGGCCAGGAGGAGGGGCCCAAAGACGCCGAGGGCTCAGGTCCCCTTCCCATTGTGATGGTGCTGGGCTAGCACAGGCCAGTGTCCAGCAGACGAGGCTAGTCCAGAGGGGACATCATCAAAGCTCAGGTCCTCCGGGCATGACATACATAAATGTGTTTTTAAGTGTGAGGGACCCCACAGTGGTCCCCCTTTGGCATGTGTGACCTGAACTGGGCACTGAGAGGCCGGCTCCTTCAGGGACCAAGCCGTCCCCCTTGCGGGGTTTGCACAGCCACTGGGGGCCTTTGTTCGGGACAAAGGGACGGCTCTCCAGCGTCCTGAGAGGCGTGCTCACTGCCATGGTAACCCTGGCGGGCCAGGACCTTTCCACCATCAGCCAGCTGACCTGGCACAGCCAGTGGGATCGGCATCCCAGGGACAGTTTCCTGTGTCCTGATGTAGTCTGCAGGGGAAGGTCCTAGGTTGTGGGCTTGGGGCTTTCTAAGCTCCCTCATTATGCCAGAACTGGCCAGAACTTTCTAGACTGAGTATGTTTCCTTCCGATCACCCCCCCCCGCCAAAAGAATCTTCATTTCCTGAAAAGTGTGCTTCTATCACCCATAATAAAGTTTTCAGAAATCAAAAACAGGAAGTGCCAGTCGGCCCAGCGGGGCTATGGTCCGTTTGTGCCTGAAAGACCAGGATGGAAAACAAGGCAGAAACCCCAGGAACAGGAGCCAACAACCCGGCAAGCAGAGCCCTCGGAGCAGGGCACACACCCTGCGCTCTGCAGCCCAGTCCCCACCTTCAGCCGCTGCCCATCCGGTCCCCACAGCCTCGGGCCCCTTCCACAGGCTCCTCTTCCAGGCTCCTAAGCCCCAACCAGACCCCTGAGTGGATCATCGCCCTGCCCTCTGTCCACACAGGACAGGACGTGGAATAAGCTTTCCCTCTGGCCTGGCCTTAGGGCCCGGCAGTAGGGCACTCAGTCGTTCATCAAGCACTGTCTGTGCCCCCGCCTGGCCGGCTCAGTTGGCACGATGCAATGGCGGTGGGGGTTTTTGTGTCTTGAAGGTCATTTCTCTGTATTTTCCCCGCATCACCTGCAGAACAGCTAGCAGATATGTCGTTTCTGATGGCGGGCATATTCTGTGGGCATTTAGGCCCACTCCTACCCTTCAGTGTTTTCTGCAAAACAGAGGGCTAGAAGGTTGGAAACTATATTTCCCAGACTCCTCTAAGGAGGCCTGCCAGCAGGGGGCTGGGGCGCTGTGCAACTCAGCAGGGCAGAGGTGGGAAGGGCGGCTAGAGTAAGGTGGGGTGCTGGCAGAGCAGCGGGTTCTCGGAGGGCTGCTCAGGGGCCAGACGAGGACAGGCTCCCAGTCGAAGGGGAAGTACAGCCAGCATGCTCCTCAGAGGCAAGGGCGGCGAGACTCTGTGTCCCGAACTTTGGATTTGGCAGGAGAGACAGTCCCTGGAGAAGGGCCTCATGCCTGGTAGCGTGGAGGGGCAGTGACAAAGAGGGTGGCCCTCGAGGAGAGGGGTGGACCCCGTGCCTGCAGCGATGGGCTCAGACACACGGACCACGGTGCGGTGGCGCAGGACCGGGCAGTGGTTCGTTCTGTTGTGCCCAAGGGCTGCTGGGGGTCAGGTGGCCCTATGGTCCCTAATGACGACAATACAAAGCAATCGTAATAAAAACTTTAAAAAGGAGCGTATTCCATTAGAACGCATTTACAACAGCACCCACGGCAAGGGGGCTGTTAGATGGGAGCCGTTGTCAGAAGCCGCGTACTGCTTGCACACGTCTTGGAAAGCCGGCGGTTGGGGGTGTGGCTCCCTGTAACCCCAATACGCCATCGGTTGGGGTGACGGTACAGGGAGTGCCTCGGGCAGCAACTCAGCAGTCAGGGCCCGTAGGCGGCAGCGTGAAGCAAGGACACCCTTGGGAACACTCGTCTTCAAACCTGTGTCTTCACACGACCTGGACACCCACGGGGCACTCTCCACGCAGCTCCTCCTGGTGGGTGACCGCAGTCCCCGGCACAGGTGAGCTGGCCTCTAGTGACCTCACCCTTCTCCTCCTGCCTGCCGCTGAGCCTTCCGTGATCCACCTTCAGAACCCTGCGTCAGCCTGGGCCGCCGGCGGTGATGCCATGAGACAGACTTTTTGGTTTCTAAGCAGGAATTACCAGAGGAGGCAAAACCCCGAAGGCGCGGAGCAGACCGGTGTGTATGTGGGCGATAGGGCGAAGGGTGGCTGACATCTCCCCAGGAGCACTCCTGTCCCGTGGGGACACAGAGTAGCCCTGCATGCCCAGCCGGCCGGCTGCCTCACTTCCCTCAGCTCAGAGCTGCTGGCACCGGCTTGTCTCAGAAGGGGCTCAGCCCGGCTTTCACCCCAAATTTGCTTCCAGACCCCACAAGGCCCAGCAGAGGAGCAGTGGACACAAAGGGAGGGACGACAGGTCCTTACTTTCCATCCCACAGTCCACTTCTGATTTAGCCTTGAAAGGTGGGAGGCAGCCGAGCTGCAATCTCTGCCACACATGCATGTTCTCATGTGTGGGCACAGAGTGACATGTGCAGACACACACACACATAGTCTCGTTCCATCATGCTCACACATCCACCCCTGCATATGTGCTCATATCTACACATGTATGCACACAAATGCATGCACTCATGGAGGAACACATCTATGTAGGCACATGTCGGAATAGAGATGTACATACATGTGCACACACAGGCTCACATATGCCTGTGCACGCACACGTATGTGCACACACCCACGCTCACACAACTTTTTGCACACACTTACACACACACGACCACATACATGCCAGAGGTACACATGCACACACGCACATGTTCACACATGCCCTGCGTATACACACATGCATATGGATGTGCTGCAGGCATGGCACACACGGCCATGCCCGCACATGCATGTGCACACATACACACACTCGGATATGCACATACACACATGCACGTACACATAGATGTTTATGCACACACTCACATGCATGTACATGTATAGGAAACATGTGCATACAGGCACACACCAGAACAAGCACACTTATGAAACACACACACAGGCACCCGCACAAGCACAGGCAGGCCCGGCCCTGACCCCCGACAGTCGTGTGCCGGATGGATAGGAAATCCCTCAGAACAATGAGCCCTAATAGTTTCCATCCTCTCTGAAGCTGGGGGTGGGGGGGGTTGGTCCTACAATTCCACAGGATGGTTGTCCACGCCCAGAAGAGAGGGCTGGACTGAGAGGCAACTCCCCCGCTACAGCACTTGGCTTTGGATACAAAGGAGAGGGAGGGGCTGTATCTGAACACCCGCCCGGTGGCCTTGCACTGTGTTCACCCCACACCCGCCCCCCATCACCCCTCCCTGGGTGACACAGAAACAGGAGGAACCGTCGTCTCAGAAGTTACCTAGAGCCCTGTCAGTGGTCCCGCAGCCCCTGGGCCCATGCTCGAGGCAGCCCCCAAGAAAGAGAGGCGGCTGTGTGCTGGCTCTCGGGGAGCCAGGCCACCTAGCGCCAGGCTACCTAGCGAGGTGGGAAGGCTGACTCTGGGTGGAAAGGCCAGCCGGGGGAGCAAATGAACCCACCCTGAATACAATGGCAGTGCTGGGCTCTGGGAGAGTGGCCACAACATAAACACTCAGACACTCCCTCCCTGCTCCACCCCCACCCCCACCTCCGCTTCCAACCCCTGACTGGTAGCAACTCTTCATGGCTCCACACTCTGAGAAGAGAAAACCCAAATCCTCACCCCTGGACCAGCAGGGACTGAGCACCACGACCCACGGAGAACAGGGTGATGTTGTCAGGGACTTTCTCTCACTTAACGCCATCCAACGCCCAGAAGCAGCAGTCTCGAGATCAAAGGACAGGTCGCATTGGGCCCGTCTGCTGGCCGAGACCTCTTGAAAGTGTTGAAGAATAAGGATGCTACTTTGAGGACAAAGTTGGGCCTGACCCAAGTCAGTGTATTCTCCATCGCCTCGTATGCCTGTGAAAGTTGGACACTGAACGAGGAAGACCTTCGAAGAAGGATCGGTGCATCTGAACTGCGGTGTTGTGAAGAACACTGAAAGCACCATGGCCCGCCAAAAGGACAAATGGACCTGTCTCGGACGTAGTGCAGCCACATGGTCCTTAGAGGACAGGACGGGAAGGTGCTCTCTCTCTCACGCCCTGTGGGCCTGCTGTCAGGAGAGACCAGTCCCTGGGGAAGGACATCTTGCTTGGTGAAGTGGAGGGGCCGGGACAGAGCGGAAGGCCCTCGGGGCGGTGGCCTGACACCGTGGCTGTAACCACGGGCTCAGACATGGCGACTGCGAGGAAGGTGCAGGGCCGAGCAGTGCTTCATTCTGTGGTGCGTGGGGGCCTCCATGGATCGGAACCAACTCGATGGCACCGAGCCACCCACCGTTAACCCCGGGGCCGAATAAAATGAGCTAAATCCCCGGCTGCCAAGTCGGTTCTGACTCACCATGACCCTAGGACAGAGGAGAGCTGTCCCCTGGGTCCCCAAGGCCACCTTCTTGACAGGAGCAGACTGCCTTACCTTTCTGCCTCGGAGCAGCTAGTGGGTTCAAACTGCTGACCTCTCTGTTGGCAGCTGACCCTTCACCACTGTGTCCCCCCAGGACTCCTCCCTCTGACTTACATGGCAGTTTGGATTCAGCACTGGTGCAGCCTCTGCGGGTCTGTGAGAAGCTGAACTTCCCAGAAGGTCCACAAGACGGAGGACAAGGTACCGTCTGCAGCCGAACTGTCTCCCAGCTCCCACTTGTCCAGACCGCGGCTGGCCGGCAGTGTCCAGCACCCACAGTCAGACCCCTCGGCTCCAGGCCCAGCCCTGACCCAGCTGCAGGAAGGCACGCACAGGTGGGCAAGTTCAGGAGGACTCCCAGAGGCCAGGCCAGCATTGCTGACCTCATCAGACCAGAGTCACCAGTCAGTGACTCCAACAGGGCCCTCCATGCAACCTAGGTCCCTGCCTACCTACCTGTGTGTGGACCCCAGCTTCCCCAGAAGGTCTCTCCCTCCACAGCGCAGCAGCGGCTCCGGGCCGCCGGCCCATCATCTGCACTGACCCCTTCCTAGCCAGCACTGCCCGGCCTGCGCCTACCCAGCTTCCTGTGGAGTCCCTGGGCAGTGCAGATGGCTGGAGCTCCCCCACTAGCCGCAGGCTGGCACCCATCAGAGATGCACTAGAAGGGACTGCCTGTCAGCTTCTGCGTCCAAGCATGCCCTGTGGGATGCACAGCGCTTCTGACTCCTGGGCGTGCTGGCTGCATCGTGCATTTCGGAGCCTTCTCGGCCCTGGCCCTCCAAGCATTCTCGGGGCTCCCGAAGCATTTCTCATCCCTCTTCTTTTTCTGGTGGTCAGGAGGACATGCTGGGCTCCTGAGGTGGCTCCACCGCCCACGGGGACAGCCCTGGGGCAATGACTGCCTGCCTGCCTGCTGGCAGCCCTGGTGGGGCCAGGGCTCTGGCTCTGCAGGCTGGGGAGGGGAGCCAGTCCCCCCAAGAGGCCACCATGAAAAGGACTCAAGTTCATCCACGAGCAGCACCGTGATGGCCCTCAAAGACAGGCAAGGAGAAAGACACCAGACACAAAAAGCGGCACACCATGTGCCCCCTGAGCATGCCACCCCCAGGTCTGGCAGCGCCCGGGGACAGGTGGCCAGCCACCAGGGATCCCAGGAGGGAGGGTGGGGCTCGTGGAGGCTTGGCACTGCACTCCAGACTGCCCCCCCCCCACACACCCATGTCAGGTGGGGGCACTGAGGCCCAGAGGGACGGCCGTGCTAGTGTCAGGAAGCTGGCCCTGGGCAGTGACAGCGCAAATCCAGGCCTCACCACCCACAGTGATGTCTCAGGGCGCCGCTGTGCCAGCGGCTCCCGGGCTAGCCTGTATCCTCGCTGGCGAACAAGCAACCTGCGGAGGAGAACTGGCCGAGCGCTATCAGCCAGCGGCAACCTTTTACTGCCGGCCTTATCTCCAAGTGCAAACACCGGGAGGGCTCGGCATGGATTAACTGCAGTAGGTTTGCCTTAACCACGTCCAGAGCAGACTAGATAGAAGCAAATCATAAAACTATAAAAATTACACAGAATGCGCAATTTTTTAAAAAAATGAAGAGAAAAGCAATCGGAACAAGAAACCCAAAGGGGGAGAGAGTGGAGTGGCCTCACCAGACAAGGCCCGTGGAGGGCCACCCAGCCTGAGAAAACGCGCACAGCCAGCCTCGTGTCCTTCAGCCCGCTGTCACCGAGTGGACTCTGCAAAGGGAAGCGGGGGCCACGTCTGTTGCCTGAGATGTGCTGGCGGGTCTGAGCGGCCTCTCCGTTAGCAGCGCGTGCTTGCTGGCCCCCTCGCTCACGATGGCAAAACCGCCTAGATGCCAATCAATGAATGACAGACAGGCCAACACGGTGTGGTCGTTCACACTGCTCCGCCACAGAGCCACAGCGTGGACCAGCCACAAGGTCAGTAGCTGGAAGCCGCCAGCCAGTCCTTGGGAGAACCCGGAGGACCAACCCCACAGCCACTGAGTCCGTGCTAAGTCAGCGACCCTGCATGGGTTTCTGTAACGGTTCACAGGAGTAAAAAGCCCAGTCTTCCTCCCGAAGAGCTGGCTGCTGGTGGTTTCAAACTGCCGGCCATGTGGTTCACAGCCGACGTGTAACCCTCCAGGGCTCCTGTCCTGCGGGGGAGACAGACGGGGCTCTCTACTCCTCCTGTAGAGAGTGACAGTCTCAGAAGCCCACAGGGGCAGTGCCACCTGGTCCTGAAGGGTGGCCATGAGCCAGAATTAACTCGATGGGCATGAGTCTGAATTTTCTGGTTTTACAGAGACCAGTGCCTGCTACTGGCACAAGATGAGAGGGGAGAGGAGTCTGAGCTGCGGTGGGGGGGTGGGGGTGGGGGACACGGAGGCCCTATCCATGGAGGTGGAATGCTGTGGAAGGTGGGTTGGTGACGGTTGTGCACAGTGGCAAACGTGGCTGGTGTTGGGGAGCTGTTCCCCTGAACCACGTTGACCGGCAGATGCGTTGCTGTACAGGAGACCCCGTGAAAGCAGGGTTGACCCATGTAAGCTCGCGCCCTATGCAGCCAGAGACCCGTCAGCGAAGACAGATTCGGGTACTTCCCGCAATAACAATGTAAACCACAGCCGTCAAGTCGACCCCGACTCTCAGCGACCCTGTAGTAGAGTAGAATGGGCCGAGGGGTGTCCAAGGCTGTATGCACTTTCATGCCAACAGACCGCCACGTCTTTATCCTGCAGAGCAGGACTGAGTAGAACGCCTGCTTCCGAGCCTGTAACCTTTAAGGGAGCAGCAGAAAGCCTAGTTTGTCTCCTGTGGAGTGAATGGCTAGTGGGTTCAAATGGAGGCTTAACCCAGTTCGCCACCGGGGCTCCGTCCCCCACGAATAGAGAGGCAGGCAGAGGTGGAGGGCTGTGCTGTCTGAGGTAGAGCCGAGGTGGTCCCGTGGTGTTCCGGCTATCACAGGTGCTAATGGACACGTCACCTGCGTTTACAATGAACCACCAAGTGGACGGGTGGGCTCGTCTTAGCTCGTCACCAAGGAACCACCAGTTGTGACCTGAGTTCTGACCCAGCCCCCCGCAGAGATGCCCAGGCTCGGCCCTCCCAGGCCTGTCAGAGAACTGAACTGAGCCCCGGGGGCTTCCTGGGCAGGCTCTGCAGGAGATGGCCAGACCTTTCTCCAAGGCCCCTTTGGGTGGACTTGAGATGCCACCTTCTGCACCCCCAGGGGCCCCAGCAAAGGGGCTACACGCCAGGCTGCTGGCCACAAGGTCGGTGGTGTGAAGCCACCAGCCGCTCCATGGGAGAAAGAGGAGGCTGTGGGCTTCCGGGAAAATGTACAGGCTCAGAGACCCTATGGGGACAATCTACACTGCCCTAATGTACAGGCTCAGAGACCCTATGGGGACAATCTACACTGCCCTAATGTACAGGCTCAGAGACCCTATGGGGACAATCTACACTGCCCTCCGGGTCCGACGTGAACTGGAAGAGACCACGCCAGTCCCTGCAGAAGGACAGTATGCTCGGTAAAGTGCGGGCAGGGGGAAAGAGACGGGCTGACACAGAGACTGTGCCATGGGCTCAGGCACAGGAGGATGGGGCAGGGCTGTGTGGTGTTGCCTTATGGCACACGGGTCGCTATGGGCTGGCACCTAACAACAGCACAACAGACCCCAAGGGGGTTCTTTGTTTTCCTTTTTCAGGACACTTGTAGAGGCGTGAAGGCGCCTGGAGGTGTAGTGGTTCTGCATTGGCTGCTGACCGCAGACTTGGCAGTTCACACCCACCAACCGCTCTGGGGGAGAAAGACGAGGCTTTCCATTCTGTGAAGAGTTACAGACTCAGAAACCCACCGGGGCAGTTCTGTTCCGTCCTATAGGGCTGCTGTGAGTCAGAATCGACCTGATGCCGGTACGTTTGCTTTGGTTTGGTGAGGGGTCCCCAGTATATGGAGGAAAGATTTTAAATGGTTGTTGGGGGGGAAAGGGGACCTCAGTGACAAGCCCCCTTCAATCTGCTTGTACTCACCCTTCCCACCCACTCCTCAATATCTTCTCAGCACCCCATGTGTGTGTCAGGCCCCTGGGCCCAGGGAATGGGCCACGGTCCCTACCAGGGTCCAGCATTATAGCTGCTGCCCCTCCCCACAGGAGGTTATATTCTGGATGGCAGGCCATCATGGTGCCTCAGGTCAACCGGTTACCTGGACACTCCACCCCCAGCCCCCTACAAACATGCAGGGAGAGAGCGGTGTTTACTGCCCCTGCCCCCACCCCAGCACTCAAACTTGGGTCCCGGGACCCGCCCGTGAACCTGTGGGTCCAGGTGACAGAGCTGGAGGAAAAGCTGCCCAGAGCTGCGTGCCCCCGGCTGGGTTGCAGCCTGGGCAGATGGGGCTGATGCACATTTTCCACCCGCTGTGCCCACGTGATAAATCGACTGCTGTTTGAATCTGAATGCTGGCAGGGACTCAGGCCCCCCTGGGCACCATGCCACCCTCCACGCCCCCGGGCCCAGACACACTGCCAGGCCCCCGAGGGGCTGGCACCCCTCCACCTCCCAGCTCAGAGCAGGTTCCTGCTCTCAGCATTCAAAACAGCACCAGCAGTGGCCCAAACCAAGTGGAGAGAGGCCGCTGGGCCTGGACGGGGCTTCAGGGTCAGCAGGGATAGAGGGTACACTTGCATGGGGGGCTTCAATATGCCCCCACCTCCCAGCTGCACCTTTTGGAGCAGCTGGTGGGTTTGAACTGGCAACCTTCCAATCCACTGCCCCACATATAATCCCCAGGGCCCCTGTTGATTCTGAGAGTGTGGCTGGGGGCCTTCAAGCAAGGGGCCAGGATGCTTCTCTGCACGTCCCAGGCCCCGGTCCCCCACCCGTGGCAGAAATAGCCCAAGGACCTGCTCACAGGAGTGGGTGTAATGGAGACTGGCTATGCCCGGACAGGTCAAGCCCAGCAATCCCCGGCCCACCAAGCACAGGGCCATGAGCCTCCTGACCAGCACTGCTGTCTGACCACCCCCTCCCTCCTCCTCCTCTCTCCATCTCTCACCTCCACCTGCCCACACAAGCCAGCCTCAGGCTCCCTCTGAGCTGCCTCCACCCTCCACCACTTGTCCCAGCACCCGGCCCAAGTCTCCTCTTCCAGGGGCAAAGAAGTTCTCAGCTTCCCTCCTCGGCATCAGGGCTCCCTGTTTCTGCCTGGGCCGCATGTCACACACTCCCGTTCACACCTCAGTGTCCCCTCGCCCACCTTGATGCGGTCACCTCCCTGTCCTTGTGCATCTCCACCCGTCCTCTGGCAGGGCAGGGGACACGCTCATTTTGCAGACCACACATGGGGTATGCAGCAGGTGCCCAATAAATGCACAAACCCTCCCTTATCGCAGTGCAGGGTCACCACGCCTGCGGTTCTCTGACAGGTTAGCCTGTTTCCAGAGTCCCAGCTCCTCTGCTGAGTAACCGGTGGGTTTAGCGTTGGCCTGCTAACCGCAAGGCCATCCCACCGGACAGCTGGCAAGGCTGTCTGCTCCAGTATAGAGGGGCCGTCTCAGAAACCCATAGGGGCAGTTTGGTCCTGTCCTACAGGATCACTAGAATCAGCTCCACTCGATGGCAGCTGGTTTTTCCTTTCCAGTGTCTTAAAAACTCACTGCCATCGAGTGGATGCGGACTCACAGTGACCCCATAGGACTCCCGGTGGCATCATGGGTTCTTTGCAAAGCAGCTCGCCCCAAGGTCAGTCGTTCAAACCCACCAGCCATTCCATGAGAGAAAGAGGAGGCTGGCTCTCTCCTCCGTAAAGACTTACACACAGGGTGAGCCACCTTTGCTCTGTCAAGAGCCATTTGGATATTTAGAACATCATCTGTGGGCCTTACTGGTCCAACACATGATAAACTCAGCCCTAAGGCGAGGGCCAGGGGAAAGACTGGACTTTCTACTTCCGTAAATAGTTACGGTCTTGGAAACCGGCAGGTGGTCACTATGAGTCCACATCCACTCGACGGCAGTGAGTTTGGAGTGTTTTAGAGCACGGGGGCCACCAGGAGCCCTTATGGCATAGTGGTCACTCGTTGGGCTGCTAACCACAAGGCCACGAGGCCCAGAGTTCAGAACCACCAGCTACTCCAAGGGAGAAAGATGAGGTTTCCACTCCTGTGAAGAGTTACAGTTTCGATTCAAGTAGAAAGAAGTGTTCTGAAAAGGATGGTGGCAGCATGTGTACAAATGTGTTTGATACGATGGATGTATGGGTTGTTCCAGTAGCTGTAAGAGACCCCAATAAAATGATTTTTTTTTAAAGAGAGAATTACAATCTCAGGAACCAACCCTAACCCTTGCCTTAACCCTAACCCTGTCCTGTAAGGTTGCTGTGATTCAGCACAGACTCCGTGGCATGAGCCATTTGTTTGTTCTCAGTTTGATCTGATGGCTAGGAGCCCCGCAGAGGTGTGGTGGTCACATGCTGGGTGCTACTGCAAGGTCAGCAGTTTGAAACCGCGAGCTCCTCTGAGAGAGGAACACTAGGCTTTCTACTCCCATAAAGAGTTGGAATCGGCCGCGGGTTTTTTGGTTTGTTTTATTTTGTCTTTTCCACAAGATGAACACTAAACTTCAAACTCACTGCCACCGAGAGAATTCTGACTCACAGTGACCTCGTAGGACGGGGCAGAACTGCCCCTGCGGGTTTCCGAGACTGTCACTCTTTATGAGGGCAGAAAGCCTCGTCTTTCTCCCGAGCAGCGGCTGGTGATTTCGAACTGCTGACCTTGCAGTGAGCAGGCCAGCGTGTCACTGCCACGCCACCAGGGCTCCTTGAAGGTGAGCACTGGAAAGCCAAAGCGCCACTGTGCACCCAGGCAATGCCTGTGACACGGCCCGTTCCCCACAGCCTCAGCCATCAACTGGAATCAACCCCCTGAGAGGCAAACGCTTCCGAAGACTTCGCCAACCTCCCACGCTAGCCCTGGCCTCGGCACCGCAGGGATGGCTGGGGCTGGCATTTCCCACCAGGCTATCAGCCAGGCTGCAACAGAAAGAAGGCCCACGCTGCTTCTAAAAGGATCCATCCTACCAAGTTCCTACCACAGAACGGAAAACCTCATTCAGAAGTCATCTCCATCACTGCCTGGAACCCCCAGATAGGGGACTACTGCGCTTAGCTGTCCACGGCCCTCGCGCCATTTTCATCTGGTCTTCTATACTTGGGGGCAACAGAACAAGCACCAACACTGTTTGCCAAGTCCCTGTGGCTGAGTTAAAAGCCCTGACCTGCTCCCCAGGCATACTCTAGCCAGGTGTACCACCCTCAGGTGGACCTACCCTAGCCCCCACCCTCAGCAGGCTCTCACAGCCCTTCCAGAATCACTCCCCTAAAACCCCAAAGCCAGCCTGGCTCTTCCCTCGGCACCCTGATAGCCGGAAGTGGCACTCTGGCTTTATTTAGGGCACGTCTGTAAACCCAGAGCCCAACCGCTCACTGGAAAGAAGGCTGCCGTCTGAGCAACCACGTCCCCATTGTGCCTGAGGAGCAGCCAACTCCGGCAAACCCCAGGGCGGATCTTTTGTTCTGCTTGGGCGCCGGGCTTTGAGAATGACGAGGGTTTGTTCCACTTCTCCAGGGCATCAAATCTAGTCCAGAGAGGTGCTGAGAGAGGTAGGCACTGGAGTGGGAGGGTTCAGCCACCCAGGTTTCCCAGCGTGTTCTCCAAGGTAAAGGGGGGGGGACCCCACAGGTGCTTGTTTCATGGGGAGGGCTCCCCTGGCGCCCAGAGAGCCGTGCAGGAAGCTCTGCTCCTCTGAGCCTCAGTCTCATCATCTGTAAAGTGGGCGGGGCGGAGGCAGCATGACACCCCTCCCTGTCCTCACAATCACTGGAGGAACAGACAACCGGGTGGAAACCCCAAACGGACTCACTGCCATCTGGTCAGTGCTGACTCCTAGCGGCCCTAGAGGACACGGTCCAACTGCCCCCGTGGGTTTCCGAACCGGCAACTCGACGCGAGAAAACAGCTTGGGACCCCGGAAGAACCCAGGAGAAGGTGACTGATTATCTGAAGGGATGGACACACAGAGCCTCGATCTGCCTCTTACTCGAAGGTGTTGGCTGAAGACGCAGAGCCGGCGCCCCAACCCTGCCCTGGGGACAGACCTGTGGTGCACCAGCAGGAAGCCATCGCCGCTCCAGCTCCACGCAAAATCAGCTTGATGGCGGGGAGACAGAAAGCATAGGAGCCCTGGTGGCCTAGTGGTCACGTGTTGGGCTGCTAACTACAAGGTCAGCAGTTCGAAAGCACCAGCCTCTCTGTGGGAGAAAGATGAGGCCATCTATATCTGAAGAGTGGCGGTCTTGGGGTGGTGGGGGGAAGAGTGGCGGTCTCAGAAACTCACTGGGACACTTGTATCTTGTCTTAGAGGGTCGCTGTGAGTTGGAATCGACTTGAGGGTGGAAATCAAAGTCCTTCAGAAAACTAATGCTTGTAATTCTCCCAAGATTTGCTGGGGGATATAGGACAGGCAGCGCTCAGATGGTGGACAGTTCTGTCTTTAAGGCAAATTTGAGCTTAAATCAGAACAGGTATGATTCGTTAGCAGAACACTTACCTTCTTATATGGGTTTGTTTCTATGTAGGCGTGTTTTAAAAACATGGAAGGACAGTGTAAGACATGAAAAAATAATAATAATTTATAAATTATCAAGGGTCTGTGAGGAAGGGAGGGCGGGTAAGGGAGGGGAAAAATGAGGAGCTGATACCAATGGCTCAAGTAGAAAGAACATGTTTTGAGAATGATGAGGGCAACATATGTACAAATGTGCTTGACACAATAGATGGATGGATTGTGATAAGAGCTGTATGAACCCCCAATAAAATGATTAAAAAAACATGAAAGGAATATCTCCAGATATAGTAATACATCTCTGTAAATATAACAATGCAGTCATAATAATAATAACATCACAAAGTAGCAACGATCTGTGTTATAGATCATTGTGCCTAGAATTAATATCACAGGCTCTGTGGAGGTGGGTTCCTAACTGGGGGTGTATGTAAACTGCACATTCCCAAATCTGGGGGCTGCCTGTATTCTGAGTGCACAGTAATGTATCGTTTTTCAAGAACTCATCAGTTTTGGGTCATAGCTTGTAATCCCATCGGCAAGACACAGTCCATGAAGGCAACACTGTTTATACCCTACCTCGGTGAGTAGCAGCTGCGCTCTTAAAAGCTTGCAAACAGCCATCTAAAATGTAATTACTGCCCCTTCCCATCGAATGAAAGAAGAATGAAGAAAATAACATTCAAAGACACCATTAGTTCAAAGGTCCTTTAGATCACAGGAACCAGTCTCCATTAGCTTGAGACCACAAGAGCTAGACGGTGCCCTGCTACCATGACCAACTGCTCGGATCTGGGTCACAGTGGAAGGTCCTAGGCCGAGTGGGAGAAAAATGTTGAACAAAATCCAGAATCATAAAGAAGACCAACCTAACTGGTCAGCTAGAGACTGGTAGAACCTTCAAGCCCTTCAAGCCTGGAATTAAACCTGCCCCACGGCTCGCTTTTCAGCCAAACAATAGACAGGCCTATATCTCAAGCAGGAACACCTCCATGGAAAGGGATTCTTGAAACAGGCAATCAGCTGAGACCACAGAGCTCAGAGGACCCCAAGGAGTGGGGAAGATGGACACATGGAAATGGGGAGCCCGGGTGGGGTGGGGGCACAGGAAGCCGGCTGTGGCATGGAGGGGTGAAAGAAAATGTGGATAAAGTGTCGAATGGGCTGCTATCACCCTCTGCAAATGTTCATCCGCATTCCAGGGAAATGTTCCAGAAAGACCGAGCTCATCGGACACACCACCTCCAGCCGCCCAGATCCACACTTGCTCGGGGGATCATAATGCCTTAGCGTCATTACTAAGGCAACTCGCCAGCCCCAGATGTTCACAGCCCTGGGTAGAAGTGCTGGGGTGCTCTCTTGCACCCTAAGAACCTGCTCTCTCATTCACACCGGCTTGTTGTTCCCCTCGCCTGGCTGGAGTCCAGTGGCATGGGGACCACTCTCTGCCTCTGAATGCTTGGCGTGCTGAGCCAGCTCTCCCTCCCCCGGACCGCTCCCCGCCAGCCCCAGGGCCTGGTGAGCAGGGTTCCCACAAGGGCTCTGCCGCCAAGCTGAGCAGGTCTCTGAAGTAACACCCAAATTATAAGCCCGAGTTCAGGAGCCAAGGCCGAGATCAAATGGGGCTAAGCTTTGCACACTGAGCCAGTACACCTCAGCCCGGTGGTTATTAACTGGAGGAGACAGAAATGCCAGGCCTAGGGAGCTCCTGAAAGCAAAGGCCCATTACCGGGTGACTCAGGGACCCAAGCGCCAGTTCCCAACGGTCCCACCCGAGAACTAATTGGCACGTGGGGCAGCCGGTGACCTTTGATCTGCCCAGACAGCCGTGCGGCTGGCTGCAGAGCCTCGCCAGCCAGCCCAGACGGGCCTTCACAGGGAGACCCAAGCACCTCCGCTTTGAACTCGAAAAAGCCCGGGTGTGCTCCCAGCCCATGGGGTGGGGGAGAGGTGGCCCCAGCTCCTGGCCCTGTCCCCACAGAGCCACTCACCCGTCACGGACACCTCCATGAGCGCTTCGAGCGGCCGGTTGTTGTCCAGGTCTCGGCTGAGCTGCAGCTCGCCAGAGGCTGGGTCCAGCAGTAGCAGCCGCAGTTCGTTGCCCTGCAGGAAGCTGTAGCGGAGGCTGTCGGAGAGGTCGGGGTCGTGGGCCGGGATGCGGCCGATGACGCCGCTGGGGAAGCTGTTGGACTTGTTGGTGACGTAGTTGTTGAAGAGGATCTGGAAGTCGGGCAGCACCGGCGGGTTGTCGTTCTGGTCCAGCAGGCGCACCCGTACGGTGGCCCGGCTGACCAGTGGCGCTGATGTGGCCTGGACCACCAGCACATACTCCCGCCGCACCTCAAAGTCCAGATCGGCCAGGGCACGCAGGTCGCCGCTGAGCAGGTCCAGCTGGAAGACCTCGGGCACGTTGCCCTCCACAATCTGGTACATGATCTGGGCGTTGGGCCCCTCGTCGGGGTCATTGGCTCGGATCCTGGCCACCACTGACCCCACCGGGCGGTTCTCTTCCACAAAGAGCTCCAGCTCATCCCTCTCGAACACAGGGGGGTTGTCGTTGATGTCCAGCACGGTCACCTGGATATCCACCGAGGCGCTCAGCGGCGCGGGGCTGCCGCGGTCCACCGCCAGCGCCCGGAGGCTGTACACGGCCACGTTCTCCCGGTCCAGCCGCCGCTGGGTGCGGATGACGCCGGATGTGGGCTCAATGTAGAAGTCCCCGTGGCCATCGTCCCCGCCCTGGAAGGTGTATAACAGACGGCCGTTGGGGCCAGAGTCCCGGTCCGTGGCGGAGACCTGGAGCACACTGGTGGATGGCGGTGCATCTTCGAAGACGGAGCCCTGGTAGAAGTCCCGCAGGAAGCGGGGCGCGTTGTCATTGGCGTCCAGGATCAGGATCTCCAGGGAGGTGGTGTCTGACTTCTGGGGGATGCCGTTGTCCCGGGCGGTGATGGCTAGCGTGTAGGCGGCCTGGTCCTCGTAGTCCAGCTCCGTGGTGGTGAAGATGGTGCCGCTGTCGGGGTGAATGCGGAACTGCGGCACTGGGTCGGCCAGCACATAGGTGATCCGGGCATTCTCCCCCGTGTCCTCGTCGGTGGCGCTGATGGTGGCGATAGAGGTGCCCACGGGCCGGTCCTCGCTGACGCTGACTGTGTAGTGTGAGCTCTGGAAGACGGGGCGGTGGGTGTTGGCATCGGTGACGTTGATGAAGACCTGCGCGGTGTGTGAGCGGGTGCCGTCGGACGCGGTCACCGCCAGCACGTACTGCCGCTCCTGCTTATAGTCCAGCGGCAGGGCCAGCGTGATGAGCCCACCGCCACTCTGGCTGCTGAGCGCGAAGCGGTTCCGTGTGTTGCCTCCCGTGAGCTGGTAGGTGATCACGCTGTGGGCATCCAGGTCTCGGGCCTGCAGGGTGAGCACGCTGCTGCCCACGGCCGCGTCCTCATTGAGGCGCAGCTCGTACACAGGCTGCGTGAACACCGGGTCATTGTCATTGACGTCCAGCACTGTGATGGACACGCTCGCTGAGGAGCTCATGGGAGGCCAGCCGTGGTCCACAGCCTCCACCCCAAAGCTGAAGTACTCCACCTCCTCCCGGTCCAGCTCGGCACACACGGTGATCCACCCGGTGCTATTGTGGATCTGGAAGGGGAAGGCCTGGCCCTGGCCGGCATCCTCCAAGCCCTCGCCAGCCCCCGCCCCGACCATGTCCACCAGGCGGTAGTGCAGCCGGGCATTCTCCCCGGCATCGGCGTCCACTGCCTGGATGTGAAGCACGGAGTGGCCCAGGGGCACGTTCTCCAGCACGGACGCCTGGAAGGGGCTGCTCACGAAGATGGGGGCATTGTCGTTGACATCCAGCACCTGCACGGCCACCAGACCCGAGGAGTTGATGAGCGGTGGGCGGCCCCCGTCCTGAGCCTTGATTCGCAGTGTGTACTCCCGGATGGCCTCGAAGTCCAGGGGGTTGATGACGTCCAGGCTGCCGCTCAGCGCGTGCAGGTAGAACTGCCCTTTGAGGTTCCCGCTGACAATGCTGTAGTGGATGGCGGCGTTCTGGCCCTGGTCCCGGTCGGTGGCCTGCACGCGCAGTACGGGCGTGTTCACTGCCACGTCCTCCCGCACCTGCACCACGTAGCGCTTCTCGCTGAACTGCGGGTAGTTGTCGTTCTCATCCTCCACGGTGATGTGAACCGTGGCCGTGGCGGTGAGCGGGCCCGGGTTGCGGCCCTGGTCGTTAGCTTCCACCAGCAGCTGGTGCTCAGCCGCCTCCTCCCGGTCCACCGGCGCCCGCGTGCGCACAACGCCCGAGCGCGGGTCAATCTCAAAGACGCCACCCGCGCCCTGCAGCAGGCGGTAGCGCATGTTGGCGTTGGAGGGGGCGTCGCCGTCGGTGGCGCGGATAGTTAGCACCTCGTAGCCTACCTCGAGATTTTCCCGCACGCGCTCGCGATACTCGGACTGCTCAAAGACAGGACTGTGGTCGTTGGTATCGCTGACCGTGACGGTAAGGTAGGTGGCCGTCGAGCGCCGCGGTGAGCCGTGGTCCACGGCGCTCACCTTGAGCACATGCGTGTCCTTGGTCTCGCGGTCCAGCGCGCGGGCCGTGCTGACTGCGCCCGTGACGGCGTCGATGAGGAAGTAGCCGTTGGAGCGCTCATCGAACAGTGCCTCCATCTGATAGCTCAGGCGCCCCGCGTCGCCCTCGTCCGGGTCCTGCGCCTGCAGCTCAATGACCGTCGTCCCCGCTGGCTCGTTTTCGGGCACCGACACCTGGTAGCTGGGCAGCGGGAACTGTGGGCTCGTGCTGCCACCCGCGCCCCGCCGGGCCCGCCGGGCCATTCCCGCTCCAGCCTGGCGCGGGTACGGAGGCGACCGGTAACGCGAGGACGTCCCCGCGGCCGCCTCCAGCGCCAGCGCCACCCGGACGCCAGACGCGCGCCCCAGGG
>NW_022103898.1:4120080-4121854 GCF_000313985.2 Echinops telfairi | reverse complement strand
TGCTGGGCTGCTAACCAGAAGGCCAGCAGTTCAAAACCACTAGGCCCTCCGAGGGAGAAAGATGAGGCTTTCTACTCCTGTAATGAGTCACAGCCTGGGAAACCCACAGGGGCAGTTCTGCGTGGCCCGGTGGGGTCACCATGAGGAGTTGGCATCGGCTCGATGGCGACGAGTTTGGTTGGGGTTTGGAGCTGGCAGCTGGGCACTTGAAGCGCCACGCCAATGGACTCACAAAAACCAAGCCCACTGCCACCAGCATGATTCCAGCTCCTAGGGCACCTGTAGCGCCTGGTGGGATTGCTCGGTCGGGTTTCCCAGGCTGGACGTCTGCATCGAAGCAAACAGGTTTATCTCTCACCCTCTGAGCGGCCGGTGGGTTCCCATGGCCGATAGGAGCTCGGTGCTTAACCACTACACCAGCAGGGCTCCTTCCAGGAGTTCTCATTTGGCCACCAACCGGGCAGCGTCATTGAGGGACTGAATGGGGTTATGGAGCCTACTGCAACTTTTGCTTCCAGGAGGATGAGCCAAGGCCTGGGCTTTGTTGATGTCATCACTGCTTTGCAAGGCTGAGGCTGGAATGACCCATGTCCTAGTCCCCTCCCTTCCACTCTGGGGGTGGCTGGCTGGGGACAGGGGGAGTCTTCCTCCCCTCCCTCAGTGCCCAGGAGCTCTACGAAAGAGTGGTCCACTCAAGGACTCTCAGGGGCTGCTCCCTACTTGGTCATATCATAAGGGGAGGAGGGTGCAACTTAGAAGCCTCCCCACCCCACCCCCCCAGGTGGTTTGGAGCCCCTGGCCCTGAGTGCCACAGGATAGAAGCCACCGCCAAGGTATCACTGCTCTCTCCTGCAGCTGCGTGCTCCCTCCCCTCCCCGACACTGGCTCCTGGAACCGTAATGGATGTGAAGGATTTCATGTGAAGCGAGCAGTTTCAAATTTCTAAAAGTTAGCATTAAAGATAAACCAGGGAGAAGCACTGGGGCCCTGGGGTCACACAGGCCCTCAGAAGCAGCTCCGGATGCGTCTTGCCAGAGGCTCCAGCCAGTCACATGAATTCTGGAAGCTGTCTTCTCCAAAGTAAATTCCCACGCCTGTCTTGCAAGAGTGAGCGAAAAGCCACCCTTGCTAGGGTGGGGGTAGGCAGGGGGAGCCAAGGAATGAGTTCCAGCCCCCTGGCTTAGGGACCCAGAAGGAAAGTCCTCTTGGGAACAGAATCCATCAGCCCCCTGTCCCCACGCTATCACCACTTAGCTTGGAAGGTTGGGAACATTCAACTTAGAACAAGACTTAAGTAACAACCAACCAAATACGCTGCATCAAGTTGATTCCATCCTCTGATATCAACCCTATGGGACTGGGCAGATCTGCCCCTGTGGGTTTCTGAGACTATAACTCTTTGTCAGAGTAGAAAGCCCTGCCTTTCTCCTGAGGAGCGGCTGGTGGTTTTGAACTGCTGACCTTGTGGTTAGCAGCCCAACTTGTAACCACTACGCCACCAGGGTGCCTTAAGTTACCACTTGTGACTAAAAAGGAAACCTTACATTCATTAGGGTGTTATTGGAGAAGAGGAGTGAAGGGAAATGAGATTCTAATTAAGTACCTCAGATGTGCCAGCACTTCCCCCAACAGAACAGAAATTGGGACCAAGCAAGGAATGTTTTCCTGGTTGGAAGGGGCCTAACCTGCCTATGTGCAGGTGTGGGGCTTCTGTAAGCACCCCTCCCTCACCTCTGAACTGGCGTGTCTGTGTCAACCCAACCCGCACCATGCC
>NW_022103898.1:4117367-4119021 GCF_000313985.2 Echinops telfairi | reverse complement strand
TCGGCATCAACTCGATAGCAGTGGATTAAACAGTCACCTACCACCCAACCAGACACAGTGCCATTGAGTAGATTTGCAGACCAGCCCGTGGGAGTCTGAGATTCTGTGCGGGAGCAGGCAGCCTCATCTTTCTCCCAGGGAGCAGCCCATGGGTTCAAACCACTGATCTTTGGTCTAGCCGACCAGCATGTCACCATGATGCCCCCAGCGCTCTCTCCCTTCCTCCATCAGTGTCCACCAAACACTGCCCATGAGCAGGTGGTGGAGACCCAGCAAAGCCCACCCCTCTCCGCTCCACAGTGCTCACCCCTGCGTCCACATGTCACATGCTCACGAACACAAACTGAGATGTGTCATCCCTGCTGTGCCGGGCAATGCCAGGTGACACCACCCTGCTGCTCCCGGAACCCCTGAGCCCCACTGTCTGAGGTGAGGCTCCTCTCTCCCCTCCCATTGCAAACTGAGGGTCACAGCACCCAGCAATGAGGGAGTGGGGGGATACACCTCCACTATGTCTCTCACCCCTGGTCTGGTCACCAGCCCATGGGGAACCCCAAGAAGGGCCTGAACTGGCCAAGACCTGAGCCCAGGGCACAGGACCCAGGAGCACACAGGTGTGGAATTTCGAGGGAGGTGGCTGGGATCAGAGGGTCCTGAGGGCCGGGGGTGGCCAGGGAGTGAGAAACAGAGCGAAGTGGAAGAGGGCCACGCCCAGCCACCAGGCTCAGTGCCCACGCTTGTTACTTGCATGTGATGATCATCGTCACCATGGTTCCTCGTCCCAGCCTCGTGCCCTCAAACTTGTCATGAAGCCAGCCTGAGAGAAAGCAGTCTTCCTGGATGTGGTGTCGATACAACGGTCTCACACACACACACACACACACACACACACACACACACACACACAGTGTCGATAAAATAGTTACACACACTCTCAATAAAATAGTTACAAACATACATACAGTGTCAATAAAATAGTTGCAAACACACACTTTGTGTCAATAAAACAGTCACAGACACTGTCAGTAAAACAGTTACAAACACACGCGCACTCTGTCAATAAAATGGCTATATACTTTGTGTCAATAAAATGGTTATAGACATATGTACTTTGTGGATGTAGTGTCAATAAAACAGTTAAAAATGGACACGCACACTCTTGTTTCATTTGGTTCTTTCTTCTTGTCCACATACTGTGTTCCTTTCCTTATTTTAAATTGAGACATGAGGATGCACCCACAAATATTGCTTCAAAGTCGTAGGCCCTTCCGCTAAGCGAAAGGAGCAGGCGTGAAGCCCACGCTTCCCAGGATGGGTTCCTCCGCGGCCTCCACCCCTCTCCTCTGTCTTTCCGTCTCAGTGACATCATTTCCCTCAGGCAATTCTTTTTCCAGTGGTTTTGTTGATACAACATTCACATACCTAAGTCACTTAAAAAAAAGTTGTACATACATTGCCGCAATCAGTTCTAGTACACCTTGCATAGTCAATATTTGCTCCCCAATTCCCCTCAACCTCCCCGGCCCTATATCCCCGCTATGCTATTACATCCGTTTTTCTTTTTTGTTTTTAACATTTTATTAGGGGCTCATACAACTGTTATCCCAATCCATACACACATCAATTGTGTAAAGCGCATTTGTACATCGTTTCT
>NW_022103898.1:4093635-4115665 GCF_000313985.2 Echinops telfairi | reverse complement strand
GGGTGCTGGAGCAGCCGTGTGGAGACCTCTGCCAGCGCTGAGATGCTTACATACTCACTGATTCAGCTTTCCTCCTGCAGTCGGCGTCATAGTGTGTGTTTTGTGAGATGGAGGAGGACTTTGTGGATTGGTGTCTGACATATGGGTTAATGTTGGGCTTGTGGGTTTGGGCAGCACTGGGTTAGGATGTTTTCTTGATGTGCACTTAACCTTTATAAAAAACTCTCTCTTCTACATGAGTTTCTGTGGATTTGTTTAAATACCCAGACTAACACACATGGTTTTTAGTGTTGTCATGAAGTTGGGACCTAGCACCATGACCGAGTTCCAGGACATTCCCATCTCCCCCAAAGGGAACCCTGGATGGACGTGACGTCACTCCTCACTGCCCCTGCCCTGCTGCTCCTGCTCCAGGCAGCCACCCATCTGCCATCTGTCCCCACGGTTTCCCTCTTGAGGACATTTCATGCAGCATGTGTCCCTTCGGCTCTGACTGGTTTCTCCTCCCACGATGTTGTCCAGCTCCATCCGCCTCAGAGCATGCAGCCCCCTCCTCCTCCCTGAGCCACCAAGTGGTACCCACTGCACAGAGGAGCCGAGGGTAGCATCGCTGCCACGTACTGCACATGGCCCTCTGGGTTGTTTTCATTTTCTGACTGTTAGGAGGGCTGGAAAGGCACGGGAGCTGTGGGTTCTGCAAAGGTGCCCGAGCCATTGTTGTTTTTGAAATCATTGTCTCTTTTCTATCCAGACACTGACTCCACGCCCAGCACTATCCTCCAGAGGACGTCCCTCAGTCCCCACTGGGTACAGGGAGGGGTGCTAAACCGGCCCCCAAACCGAAGAAGAAAACAAAACAATACACCACGCATAGCCGCTCGGTGTGGATCGGAGGACACCTGCTCCCCCGGCTTCCCCGGGGCTGTGATGTTTGCACCTAGACCACCAGGCCTTTCTCCTGAGGGGTCTTCATTCAACCCGTCAGCCTTTCCAGTTAGTACCGAGCACTAAACTCTGTGTGCCACCCACAATTGGCAGGGTGACCTCCCTGTCCCTGCCCGCTGGACACAGCCGCCCCTCTCTGACTGCCTCCTGAGCCCCTGATGCCATCCCACTCTCCTGGGCGGGGGTTAAGATCCTGCCTGTGATGGGCACCCCGGAAGTGGGCTCATCTGCACCACGCCCTGCAGCAACTTTCTCCTCCTGCGGAAGCCCTCTACTTCCCTCCGTGGGCCCGTCGCTCGCTGCCTGGGTGAACGGCAGCACCGTGGCCGCCGACAGACGCCATTCCCATGGTAGAGCCCAGGCCGCGATCCAGAAGCAAACCGCCCTCCCAGGGACGGGAACTCCTGCAGAACGAGGGCGACATGAAGAAAGGTCAGAGGGGCAAGGAAGCCTTTGCGTTCTGGTGTCGGTGAGAAGAACGTGCACGGGCTGCAGAAGAGCAAACACCCGTCTTGGAAGAAGCAGACCCAGAAAGCTCCTTAGAAGCGAGGCTCGTGACGCTTCCCTGACGTACTGCCTCTTGGACGTGCTGCTAAGAGCAGCCGGCCCTGGAGAAGCCCATCGTGCTTCCTGCCACAGTGGCTGCCAGTTGAGGCTCGTCAAGTTGGTGATTGCAACTCATCACGACCACCCGAATGACAGAGCCAAGCCCTGCCGGTCCTCCGCCCCCCTCGCGTTGTTACCGGGAGCCCATGGTCGCAGCCACAGCCTCTGTCCATCTTGTCGAAGGGCCTTCCTCTTTTTTGCTTCCCCTTTACTTTCCCAGGCACGATGCCCTTTCCCGGGGCCTGGCCCCTCCCGATCACGGGCCCAAAGGACCTGAAACCAAACCTGGCCTTTTTTTTTGCCTCTAAGCAGTCTCTGGTCTCCCTTCCTCCTGAGCAGACATGGTTGTTGTCCTGGCAGTCAGTCAGTGCGGTTCTTCCCAGCACCAAGTGTCCAACGCTCTCATCCAATGCTCTGGCCTTCTGCCTGCAGTCCCCACCGTCCACGGGCAGGCAGACAAGGCGACCGAAGTGCCGTGGTCCAGCAGAGGATCAGTGGGCAAAGAGTAAGGCCTTGTATAGTAGCCATGGGCAGATTAGCCAACATGTCAGGCAAGCACAGGTGGGCTCCTGCTTCCTCATGACTCCCTAGTGAACAGTTGGCCTATGTTTCCCAGCAGGCTTCCCTGGCTGACTGGGTGCCCCTGCTCTGCTAGGGATCGGGGATGTGAAAGGAGACTGGGCTGTTGGCAGCAGGTGCTTCGAGGTTGGGAGGGAGATGCATGCCAGCCGGAGTCTTTGATGTGGCGGAACGTGTGGAATTGTTCCCTCCAGGCTAGTAAGGACGCGCCAGCCAGCCTGCGATTGACGTGCCTATTGGGTTCCCGGACTGTGAGCAGCCCAGTGCTTACTGCGTGTGACACCCAGAGACAGGCGGGAGGAGCCAAGACCAAACCAACTCACCGCCATTGAGTCGCACGACCCTGCAGGACAGGGTAGAACTGCCCCTGTGGGTTTCCAAGACTGTGACCCTCTACGCAGAGCTGCTGGCGGTTTTGAACCGCTGACCTCGAGGCTGGCAGCCCAAATGAGATATTCTTTTTAGAAGAGAGGAACAACCCCAGCATTAGAGCCAGGTGGAGCTGAGTTCAAATCCTGGTCCCTCCCCCTTCTACCATCACAGGCTTGCCTCTTAGGCTCGTCCTCCACCTCTGGGGACAACACTGGGTCACCTACAAGCAAGGGACTTCCTGACCCGAGGCTCTGTGGCAAACAACCCACTGCACACGTTTTCATTACACAGAAAGGTCTGGCTGGTGCCCCTCACTCAAAGCCCCCCACTACCTGCCTCCAGGATTAAGCCTGTTCCCATGTGGGGTCCCCTCCAGGGACAGAGCACATAGTCAGTAGGGTCAGACGTGTGCTTAATGACATGGCTACAAAGAACTTCCCCACCACGTCTCTGAGGGACTGCCCACCCAGCTGAGTGGGTGTCGGCCCCAGGAAGCCGGTGCTTACGAGGCTGCCTGGGAACCAGGGCCCCGCCAGGCTGACCCAGCTGCTCCTGATAAGAAAGCTATTTTGACTGTCCTTCTAAGGGACACTGGCTTTGCGCCCAGCCCACTGCCCCAGGCCACACTCACAGCACCTGTCACCCAGGCCAGCAGCCCTCCACACGCAAGCATGAGGTGTTAGGGACAGAGCCCAGGCCACCTTTTCGGTCCCCCTGGAGGGGGTGGGGCAGGGCAGCCAGGAGAGAATGGGAAGGGAGTCAGCTAGCTCTCCGTCCACTGAGTGGACATCTGGAATGAGAAGTCGCATCGGAAGCCGGAGGCCTTGGCCAGCTCTGGGGCAGGAGGTCACTGCCTGGGTCCCCAAGTGGAGATGTGGAAGGCATGCCACATTCCGGAAGCAGGGGCCCTGTGGCCATCGGGGTGAGGGACAGCTGCTTTCGGGCCTGGCTGACTCCCACAAAGAGCCCCCAGCACCAGGGGCTCCCGCAGTCCGTTGTGGACCACGCTGTCTTGGGGACAAAAAGCCAGCATAAGTCCATGGGGCATCTTTTCATGAAGGGTTCCTCCTTGACTGGCAGAGGCCAGCCAAGCCAGCCTATGAGCCCCAACCCAGCCCACCAGCTGGGGTCGGAGAGGACAAGCCCCCCCCAGCCCCCAGCCCCCATCTGGGTGTGCCACGGACAGTCCCCCCTTCCTGCCCAGCTCACCACCGGGGGTTGAAGAGAACAGGCCTCTTACCCCCAGGCCTGCCCATACATACCTGGAGTATGCCAAGGACAGCCCCCCAGCCCCACCCACCACCTGGGATAGGAGGGGACAGCCCCCTCAGCACAGCATGGTGTACTTGGGGTGTACACTTGGGGTGTACAGGAGTTCAGCCCCCAGCCCCACCCACCAGCCCTGCCCACCCAGGGGGAGCAGGACCCCGCAGGGCAGGAACTGGTAGCTCAGGCCCTGCTGGAATTTGCCAAGCAAGCCGAGATCTGCCGGGGCAGGGAGCAGCCCTTCTGGGATCAAAAGCCCAGAATATGGATGAGGGTGGGAAGAGTCCAGTGCCATGGGCAGGGCCCCCGGGGAGCTGGGAGGGGCGGACGCTGGGGCCCTGGGAGGCCATGGAGGCTGCCATCAAGGTTGACATCCCTGGCACTGTGCCACTTGGACTCGGGGCCTGGAGGGGCTGTTGGCAGGGCGCTAGGTTGCTGCAAGTCCCAACTCCTGCTAATGGGTCGCTGGGCCTGACTCAGCGCTCAGGAAACCGGTTGACTGCCGAGCACCAGGGGCCCAGCCATCCCACACCTCCTCTCTGCAGAGCTAGCTGTGTTTGCAGTCAAAGAAGGAGGTTGGCCGGGGCCGGGCCACCTGGCAGTGAGCCTGGCTATGCCACTGGCTGTGGGCTTGGTCAAGTCTCTCCTCTGGGCCTCGGACTCCTCCCCTGTAAAACAGGGCACACCCAAATCCTGTTACTGTGACAAAGCCCCACCGACTTAAAGGCTTAAAGCAACCCAGACACATCCTCTTCTTGTTCCGGAGGTTGGGCTCTGAAACAATTCTCACCGGTGGAAGCCAAGGCGTCCCCACCGCCGCTTCCCTCTGAAGGCTCTCGGTGAGGATGAGCCATTTGTCTTGTCTTTTGTAACGTCACAGAGGGAACGGGTCACCCTGGTGATATGAACGAGCTTGGCTACATCAAGAACCCCAGTATCCTGTGCTTGTCCACCCACTGGTGATGTGCTGTAATTATCTTCCAAGTTGGAGTGCAGGCCGTGAATCCTAACCTCAACGAAGCAGGACTGGGGCGGGCTGCATCTTGGGTCACAGACTTGCACGAGAGGGTGGCTCCAGTCACACCTTAACGGCAGTCACCCCCTTGCTGGGGTCACACTGGGTATTGAAAGAACCTTCACATTGTAGCTGTTGGGTGCCAAGTGTGATGTCTTTCTGCGGGCCGTGGTCTCTCCTGACACCATGTCCCAAGTACATGAGACGCCATCTCACCATCCTCGCTTCGAGGAGCCTTCTTCCAAGACAGACTCTGGTCCTTTGGGCAGGCCACGGGACTTTTGATCTTCTTCGCCGGCACCACACTCCAAAGGCATTGATTCTTCTTCCATCTCCCTTATCCTGTGTCTAACTCTCACAGGCATATGAGGCTTGGGCCAGTCACACCTTCATCCTCAAAGTCACATTGTTGCTTCTCGACACTGGAAAGAGGCCTCATGAAGCAGATGTGCCCAACGCAGTGAGTCGTTGGATCGCTTGACTGCTGCTCCTGTGATCCTCGACGGCGCGGCCACGCCAGACGGACTCTGACAATTTCAATCTCTTCTCTGTTTATCATGATGTTACCTACAGGTCCAGATGTAAAGATTTTGGTGCTCTTTGCATTGAGTCCTAATCCCTACGGAAGGCTGTCAGCCCCTGAGCTGCATCAGCAAGTGCTTCAAATCCTCTTCACTTAGAACAAGCAAGGATGTGTCCTCTGCATATCGTAGGTGGCTGAGCAGCCTTCCTCCAAGCCTGGTACTACACTCCTCATCATACAATCTGGCTTCTCGGATTAACCGCTCAGCACACACTCAGACCTATAAGATGATAGAGAGACAGACCATGGCTTGGGTCAGGTGCACTTCAGCCATACAAGTAGCATCTTTGCTTTGCAACCCTTTCTTTCAAGAGATCTTCAGTAGCAGGTTTTTTCCCTCAGTGTAATAACATCCTTTGCTTTCGGAACTGCTGCATCCTTAGGCATACTCTGCATTAGGTCTTGCTGGAAGAGACGGGCCTGATGGCGTAATGACGAAGGCAGGGCGTGAAGGGCTGTGTGAGGCGCAGTGTGTTAAGTGGGCTTCTCCAGAGAAGCACAGCCAGGGGTGCTGGCATGTGTACGGGCAGAGAAAGAGATTCAGATTGAGAAATGGTGCACGCCATTGTACAGGTTGGCGAGTCCAGCCTGGTTCAAGTCTGTGGGTCAGATGTCAGCGGGGGGCTTCTCCTGACTCTTGTTGCTGCAGAGGCTGATGGATAGGATGCCGGAAGACCACAAGCTAGCGGATGCCGAGCTGAATGAATCCAAGGTCGGCCATTTAACTCCAAGGTCAGCGGTCTGCTGATGGCGCCTGGGATTGGCCCCTGACGTGACAGGAGGGCCACTGACCAGATGTAGGACTCAGATCCCAGCAGGAGAGGAGAACTGGCCTCTACACACCGTCAATCTGTCCCAGGAGTTGGCCGCATCCCGGATGAAACCACTTGGTACGTGCTCAACCGTACCAAGACAGCTGTTCTTCCCACAGCTGCTTGGCTGCTTCACACGATCCCCATCCTGCACTTGACCTCACCACACTACATGGTGAGTGCCGGCCCAGCCAGGTCTTATGTCAAGCTGCCACATGCTGTGATAGGAAGGACGGGACCCAGCTTGTGTGGGGTTTGTGGGCTTCCCGGAGGAGCTGAGCACTGCAAGAGGAGGAGACGGAGTGGGCAGGAGGAGGTGGGCGGGCGAGGCAGGCTGCTCCAGGCCATGGGCATGGCACAGGCCAGGCCCTGCGGAACACAAGCAAAGGCAGCCTGTGGGTGCCCTTCCTTGTTCTCGATTGGTGCTAGGCAGTGCTAAGACACAGGGATGCCTTGGTCACAGCCCCTGTCCTTGATTCTGGCCAGGAGTGCCATGGACAGTTAGGATTGGAGAACAGGCGAAATCTCCGGTCCCTAGGTGGTCGGTGACAGAGGAGACCATCGCCTGGTACTGCCATGAGGGGGGAAACCAGTCTATATCAAGCCAGAGCCCTCTGACCGGATCCTGAAGGACACCCCATGGACTTGGCAGTTATAGACGTCAACACACCTCCATGTCTGCTTGAGCCCCTCTGAACCCACCTGCCCCTTATAATTCTTGCTCTCTGTGTCATCGATGGAAACCAGGAGGCAGGAGAGTGCGTGTGAGGACCCAGCCCAGGCCGTGAGTCAGGGAGGAGTGGGCAGGGCCACGAGATGACCGTGTCACCATTAGCTGGAGGAAAGAGGAGTACCCGGACAGGCTGGCTCAGGAGTCAGTGCCACTCACTGCTGCCTCCTAACTGTGGCCTCTGCCCCGTAGGCCCTGGGCTCCCAGACCAGCTCTCGGCAGCAGTAACCATGGCCGAAGGCCTCAAGGGGATGTCAGGAGCACTGCCCACCGGCAGGCCAGGCCTCTGAGGGTCCTGTTGGTGTAGGGACCCCCAGCCTCAGGGTCCAGCCAGAAGAAAGTGAAGGTGAGAGTTGGTCGAGCGTCAGCACACATCTGTTCCTCCTTAGCCTCCAGCATGGCCCGTGCTATGGATGCCCTCAGTGGGGATGCACACACCCCCACCCCCACCCCCACCCCTGGACCAGGTGGGCTTAAGGGTCTCTTCTCAGCACAGCAGAGAGCCATTTCCGATCCTCAGTCCTGGCTGGCTTGGCGCCCACTTGCATCCAGGTGCTGGCAGGGCACTCAAGAGGGAGTGGGTGGCACAAGCCCCAGGCCTGCAGCTTGCTGCCACCAGCTTGGCTTCCACGCCTGACGTGAAGCCCAACTCCTGCAAGAAGCCTTGCATGACGACCCTCCGCAGAAACCCCCTCCTGCCTCCCACGTTCCTGCAAACCAGGACCCCTCGCATCGCCAGCCCCAGAGACATGGGACATAGTTGCTTGTGCACGTGTGGTCTTTCCTTTGGGCTGGGGCTGCCAATGCTTTCTGGGTTCCGTTCCTAGCCAAGGCATCCCTGTGCAGCCACCGCTGCCGCAGGTCCGTCACAGGAGGCCTGTGTGTTGCCTACGACGCCGAACGGGTTCCAGGGAGCTTTCAGAGTAAGACAAGCTAGGGGGAAAGGCCTGGTGACCTACTTCTGAAAAGTCAGCTCACAGGGTCAACGTTTTATTCCACTGTGCACGGGAGCTCCACGGCCCAGAGGCAGGCTCCATGGCAATCTGAAAATACCAAACTCCCTTCCACCGAGCCAATGTCAACCCACAGCAACCCCACAGGACAGGGTGGAACTGCCCTGTGGGTTTCCTAGACTGCCACTCTCTACAGGAGAAGAAAGCCTCCTCTTTCTCCTGAGGAGCCGCTAGCGGTTTTGAACTGCTGACCTTGTGGTTAGCAGCACAACATGTAACCACGATGCCATTAAAAACAAAACAAAACAAAACTCATTGCCATCAAGTTGATTCCAACTCTCCGTGACCTTTCTGGATGGAAGAGAACTGCTCTGCAGGGTCTCTAAGGCTGTCATTTTCACAGGGGCAGGTGGCCACATCGCTATCCCCAGAAGCAGCTGACGAGTTCTGTAAGGGCAGCATTCCATTTTTCCACAAATTTCAGACTTGCTGAAACCTCTAAGAACAAAAATCTATGACTTTCTTTAGTCTCAGGACTCAAGACTGCACACAATTTCTAGAAGCAAGCGATACAATTTCCGTAACCAAATGATACAATGGCTGATTGTTAAGATGTTTCAAATAGAAGCAGCAGTTGTTTCTCACAAAGATAATACCTCCCTGGCACACAAGGGCTCATCTTGGTCAAACATGACCAAGAGATGTTCCCAAGAGAGAGATGTGGCTTCTTGTTCCCTACTTAGTGATTCATAACTGACACCTGTACCGACTTTGATTAAAAGACGTAGGCAAAAACCCCCAGTCTCTTCGGGAGCATGCTCCGCTTTCAAGAGGAGATGGTTACACTAGTCTGCAAATCATGGCATGGATAAACTCCAACCATTGTCTTCAAACTTAAATCAATCGTCTATGAATTTAGGTTTTGAACCTTGGTGTCATAAGTGGGATTCTGAGGCAGCTTTTCTTCAGCCCTAGGTTGTCTGACAGAAGGATGAGTGACAAGGAATGGTACCCACAGAACATGTTCCTACGTCCTTGGCTCTTTGCGGGAGCTTTTTGGGCCATCAGCAAACCCTGCTCCAATGCTGGGCTCCGTGTCTCTGTGCAGCGTCTCCTAGCAATGGATGGAAGCTGTAAGGGAGACTGGGTCTTGACAAAACCAGCAAGGTATTAAGTGAAAGTGGGCTCCACTCGGCTGGTTTGGAGGCTTCCAGAGCTTTCTGCTGTCAGCATTTTCGTTCTGAGAGCCAGAGCATTCAACCAAAGGAGGTGTGGGGGTTCTTAAATTCTAACATGTTGGGCTTGGAGAACCTTTTCTTGGATTCCAGATAGATATAGAAACAAGAGTGCTACGGACTTAAGAGTTGCTGTTTTGAGAAGCATGGACTGATCATACTAAAGATAATTTGAATTTGGGGTGGCCAAAAAAAAGGGAAGGGGAGTTTTTTTTAAAAAGTTTATTTCAGAGGAAAATTGGAAATTTTACTTAACAGATAGGAACTGAAAATACAGGGAATCCAGGACGGATGAGCCCTATAGGACCAGTGGTGTGAGTGGCAAAACAGGGAGGGTAAAGGGAGAATGGGTAGGAAAGAGGGAACCGATTACATGGAACTGTGTGTGACCTCCTCCCTGGGGGACAGACAACCGAAAAGTGGGTGAAGGGAGACGTCGGACAGGGCAAGATATGACAAAATACCCATTTATAAACTATTTATAAACTATCAAGGGCTCATGAGGGAGGGGGGAGCGGGGAGGGAGGGGAAAAATGAGGACCTGATGTCGGGGGTTTAAGTGGAGAGAAAATGTTTTGAGAAACGATGTACAAATGCGCTTTACACAATTGATGTGTATATGGATTGGGATAACAGTTGTATGAGCCCCTAATAAAATGTTAGAAAAAAAACCCTGAAATAATTAAAGAAAAAATTAATCAACACCAAAGACATGCACACATTTATTAGTATGTTGATGCCTGGAAAAAGCAAACTGAGAGCAAGCTTGTCTCCCTTAAAGATTCCTTGCAGAAAGCTAATGAGAAACTTATGATTCTGGAAAGAGGGAACGTGCTTTCTGAACCGTGGTCTAATGATGTTCCACTGCCTACCGCTCCTCCTCTTCATCCCACACTGTCTTGTTATGCTGCTGCTCAGAAAGACTCTGATTTTCCTTACCTGAGCTCTCCTTTTCCAAGGGAGAGAGCCCAGCACAAACGCTGTCTGAGTTAAAACGACAGCATGTCTGGTGCAGCTACCCTTACCTCCTAGACCAGCGAGTCCCAACCCGGGGGCCGCGACCCCTTTGGGGGTCACATAAGACCATCGGAAAACACATATTTCCAATGGTCTTAGAAACCCAGAGCCCGCTCCTCTATCCGTCTCCAGGAGGGTCTGCCCACATGCAGATGTGCTGATCTGGTGACAAAGACGCGGTCTCAACCTTTGCACTGACTTTGGCTGTTTGCACATATTATTACAAAATGTGGCAATGTAGTTTACTGTTGTTATATTAAAACTGATCCCCATGTTATACCATGCTTCAAGACAAAATTGCATTTATTTGTAAGTAGAAATAAATATTTCACAGTATAGAAGTACATATTGTTTTGTGATGAATCACTATGCTTTAATTATGTTCAATTTGTAACAATGAAAATACATCCTGCCTATCAGGTATTTGCATGACGATTCATCACAGTAGCAAAATGACAGTGATGAAGTAGCAACGAAAATCATTTTATGGTTGGGGGTCACCCCCACGTGAGGAACTGAATGAAAGGGCGGTGGCAGGAGGAAGGTGGAGAACCGCTGTCCTGGACCAAAGCTGGATTAAGAGCATCACCAAAGAATGTCCTCAGCCTCGTGATGATGCACAAGCTTTAGGGAAGAATTTAGAATGTTTGGGGACATGCAATCCAGGGATTCCTCGTTTATACCAACTTACGCATGTGCTTTGGAGGCAGAGGAAGCAAGAAAATTGGAGAGTAACCACAAAGTGAGAACCAGCCAAAGATGACGATAAAGATCTTACCACCTCACCCGGTCAGGCTGCATCTCAAAGGGTTTATTGCTTTACTAACAAATTGTTAGATGCTCTGCCCCAAATCTTTCCACTAAAACAAACAAGCCAGACGGAAGTCTCCTTCAAGCCTGTAGAGACGAGAGTGGGACAGTGGGGGCTGTACAGAATGGCTACATTGAAGTGTGCTGTTTGGAAAACATTCGGGTGTCGATGGGACTATCCCTGGGTGACAAGAGCATGAACTACCTCTTCATGCATGGCCTAAAACCCGAGCTAAGTTCTGTAATAGAGAGGGGGCGGGGGACAGACAACGACTACGACATGAATTAGAGTGGGAAGCAGCCCCGTTAGATGCATTTCTTAAATCGTCTGAGCATTTCTAGGAAACAGTCAAGTTGATAAAGATTCTAATCCATTAGCGGCACCATCCTTAACAACAGCTGCAAGGACCCCAGAGATATGCTTGAGGCAAAGCCTTTTTCCTGTAAGATGCTGCCCTAGCCTTTCATGTCTCGGTTTAAAAAAAATAAAGAAAGAACTCCAGAGAAGAAAACTCAATTGTCCTAAATTCAAACAAAAAATGGGTTCAAACTAAAGAACATCTGATGAACGTCCCTCCACCCCTCACCCCCCATGGAAGATGTTTTTGATGGACCTTGTGGCCGCAGCTGTGCCGAGGAACTAATGGCAGCCTTTCTCCCTTCATTCCTTTCTCTTCCAAACCAGCAGCACACCAAGTCTCAGTGGGGACCCTTGGGACCTTTGATGGACACTGGCACCATCATTTTGAAGTGAAACCCCACCTTTTGGCATTAGCTGATCCTGGGAGTGATAAGATAGTTTTAGTGGCGGGCAATGCAAATAAAGTTCAGGAAACAGCTTTCTCTGAATAATGAGGTTGGGACCTTTAACCGGCATTCTTTTTAACTTTGTGAAACTATCGCAATAAATCTCATTGGGGGAGGCAGTTCATCGAAATTGTGGAGTCCATCCACTCACATCTGAAGGCGAGGGGTACCCTGGAGGACCTGAGTTACTTTGATGAAAGCATAATAGACCAGAGTCTCACCCTCTGATCAAAATACGTAAAGTAAATGATACTTATCAAACTGTCCAGATAAACTAGAGGCAAAGGATGCTCCAGATAGAGGGTCTATTTAAAATATAAACCCAGAAAAACTAGAAAGACAGCTACTTGGCCAACTGACTGGAAGAGACCCATCTTTGTGCCCATTCCACAGCAAGGGGACCCAGCAGGTGCTCAACCACCGACCAGTATCACTGATTCTGTTCAAGTGAACGTTGCTGAAGGTTACAGTGGTTACAGCAGTACACTGACAGGGAGCGGCCAGCAATTCAGGCTGGATTCAGAAGAGGACATGCAACGAGGGATATCATTGCTGAGGGCAGATGGAGCTTGGCTCAGAGCAGAGAACACCAGTGTGTTAGTCCGGGTAGACTACAGAAACAAATTCATGGACATTCACACGTGTATAAGAAAGAGCTGTATCTGCAAGAGCCATCGAATGTTGAGAAAACATCCCAGCCCAGATCAAGTCCTTAAGTCTGATATTACCCCCATATGTGGATTCTCGTCCATAAATTCTTCTTCAGGCTCACGCAGCCATGCCATGACGCCAAATGCAGGGAGATCACAGGCCAGTGGGTGGAAAGTCCTGTGGATCCAGTGGCGGTAGAAGCCTCTCAGCGATAGTGTGGTTCTCCACGTGGCTCTTCCAGTTCTCAGGGCACTGGTTGCATCAGGGTAGTTCCATGTGTCTTCTAAGCAAGCTTGCCTTTGAGGGAGTGAGCGAGTGTCCTCCCTCCAGTGATCTATTTATCTCCTTAGCTCCTGCAAATGAGGTCATCAAGCTACGACCTGATTGACAAGCTAAACTCCACCCCTTCACTCTTAATCCTCTCAAATTGACAACAGATTATGTTACTACCATGCCAGGAAGATGCTTACTTGGCGTTCAACTGTGTGGATCATGACCAACTATGGGTAACCTTAAGAAGACTGGGAATTCCAGAACATTCATTCTGCTCTTTCAGAATGTGTACATGAATCAAGAGGCAGTTGGGCGAGCAGAACAGGGGCCTGCTGCATGGCTTAGTCAGGAAAGGTGTGGGTATGTCGGGGTGTGGCCTCTCACCACCCTGCTTCAATCAGTACCCAGAGCCAATCATCAGAAACGCTGGATTCTCTGAGGAAGAATGTGGCTTCTGGATTGGAGGGAGGCTTACTAACCACACGGGCTGTGCAGAGGACACCCCCTGGTTTGTGGACAGTGAGCAGGGTTTGGAGCGCTTGCTGATGGAGATCTAGGGTGGCAGCTTTGCTCGCCATGCAGACGGGTGGGCACAGTGAGAGGCTACAACACTGAAAGACACCTCCTGACTCTATTTTTACTTGAAAAATCATTTCATTGGGGGCTCATGCAGCTCTTATCACAATCCATCCATCCATCCACTGTGCCAGGCACATTTGTACATTTGTTGCCACCATCATTTTCAAACCATTTGCTTTCTACTTGAGCCCTTGGTACCAGCTCCTCATTTTTTCCCTTCCCTCCCCCACCCTCCCTCATGAACCCTTGATAATTTATGAATTATTATTATTTTTTCATGTATTACATTGATTGATGTCTCCCTTCACCCACTTTTCTGTTGTCCATCCCCCCTGGGAGGGGATTATATGTAGATCATTGTGATCAGTTTCCCCTTTCTCCCCTCACCTTACCCTTACCCTCCTGGTATCGTTACTCTCAATATTGGTCCTGGGGGTTTTATCTGTCCTGGGTTCCCCATGTTTCCAGCTCTGATCGGTTCCAGTATACATGCTCTGGTCTAGCTGGATTTATAAGGTAGAATTGGGGTCATGATAGTGGGTGGGTGGGTGGGGGAAGCATTAAAGAACTAGAGGAAAGTTGTATGTTTCATTAGTGCTATACCGCGCCTTGACTGGTTTATCTCTTCCTTGTGAACCTTCTATAAGGGGATGTCCAATTGTCTACAGATGGGCTTTGGGTCTCCACTCTCCACTCCCCCTCATTCATGATGATATGATTTTTTGTTCTGGGTCTTTGATGCATGATACCAGATTCTGTCAACACCTTGTGATCATACAGGCTGGTGTACTTCTTCCATGTAGGTTTTGTTGCTTCTCAGCTATTGAGAAAATGGCTTATTGTTTCTCTTCAAGCCTTTAAGACCCCAGATACTATATCTTTTGATAGCTGGGCACCATCAGCTTTCTTCACCATATTTGCTTATGCACCCGCTTTGTCCTCAGCAATAATATTGGGAAGGTGATCATCATGGAATGCCAGTTCAATAGAACAAAGTGTTCTTGCACTGAGGGAGTACTTGAGCAGAGGCCCAATGTCCATCTGCTACTTTAATACTAAACCTATAAATAAATGTACATAGATCTATTTCCCCATCATCATATATAAATATATGTACATACCTGTATTTAGACCTCTGTAAATGCCCTTTGCCTCCTAGTTCTTTCCTCTATTTCCTTTTCCTTTCCTCTTGTCCCACTATCATGTTCAGCCTTCATTCGGGTTTCAGTAGTTCCTCTCAGTTACACTGCCCTTGATCAAGCCCTACCAGGTCTCCCAAACTCTCCTCACCATTCATTTTAGGTCACTTGTTCCCTTGTCCTGTGGTTGGTTGACACCCCTTTTCCTTTCCCCCACCTTCCCACTCTTCTGTGTCTCCTCGGAACCGTTGGTCCTGTTGTTTTCTCTTCTGGATTATTTATCCTACCTATCTTATCTAGATAGACATGCAGAGACAATAATAAGACAGCAAAACAAAGCAACAAAAGAAAACAAAACAACAACAACAAAAGTCAAGACCTTGAAATAGTTCGAAGTCTGTTTATTGACCTTTAGGAGTGTGTTCCAGTGTGGTGGGGTCAGATTGGGCACAATTCCCTCACTGTGTCTCCAGTGTTGTCCCCCGTAACACTATGGGTCCGTGAGGGACATTGTGTCTCGTAGTAGGGCCAGCCCGATGGTCCTCTTTGTGCATTCGCTGCTCTGAGCAGGAATATCGTCCTCAGGGCTTGGTGGGCCAGGATGTGCTCCACTCTCTCTCCCTCTCCCTTTGTTTGCTCCTGTGCCCTCTGATCAGATGTGTCCATCTCCCTGAGCTGTAGCTTCAGTGCTGTCCTCTGAAGTGAATTCTTTCTTGTAGGGGGTGGGGGGTGACCACATAGCTGGGACTGGGGCCGGCCCCTTAGTCCCTCTCCTGTTTTTAAACCATGCTGTGGCCCCTTGTTCTGTTAGTACAATTGCCTCTTGATCCATGCACAGGTTGCACATGACCATAATGTTCTGCAATTCCCCTTGCCAAGGCTACCTCTGGAAAATGGTTGAATGTCACTAGCTCTTTTTGGTATAGTAACTGTGGTAGTTACATAACTTCATGTCAACTTGTTAAATAGGTTATAGGGGTGGAGTCCAGCCTGTCAATCAGGCCACAGCCTGATGGATGTTTTCTTGTGGGTGTCACCTTCTCATGAGGATTCTGGGAGTTTTCCTCTCTTCCTCCTGGAGGCAGGACGTGGTCACTCTCTCTGCTGCACATTCCTGTTGACAAGTCACATGGAGCTACGCTGGTGGAACCAGATCCCTGGAGCTGGAGGAGCTGGAGGAGCCACGTGGAGACCCCTGCCAGCGCCAAGATGCTTCCACCACTACTGGATCCACAAGACTTTCCACCCACTGGCCTGTGATCTTCCTGCATTTGTCATTATTGCAACTGTTGTGTGAGTCTGAAGAGGAATTTATAGACTGGTATGAGACGTATGAGCTAATATCAGACTTAGGGACTTGATCTGGACTGGATTGGGATGTTTTATTGATGCATAATTACTTCTTGGCATAAAGTGATCTCTTACAGATACTTGAGTGTCTCTGGATTTGTTTCTCTCGTCAACCAGACGCACACAGTAACTCTGCGTATTCTTTCCATCGTCTTTGCATGCTTCCTGTGTCATTCAACATTCTGCCTGCAGTTGTTGTTCTTATGGGCCATCCAGTTGGTTCTGACCCACAGCTACCTGATGTGCAGCAGAGTTAGACCCTGCCTGCTCCTGCTCCAGCCTCACAATGAGCCTGAGCCTCAGCCTCTGCCTGAGCCCCTTGTTGCAGCAACTGTGTCAGCTCACCTCATTGAAGGCCTGTCCCTTTCTCCCTGGCCCTCCACTTTACCAAAGACGATGAAGTCTCCAGGGACTAGTTTCTCCTGATTACGTGTCCAAAGCACGTAAGACCACGTCTCACCTTCCCTGCCTCCAAGGAGCACTCTGACACAATCCTTCCCAAACAGATCAATTTGTCCTTTCAGTGTCCATGGTATTTTCATTGTTCTTCTCCAGCATCACAATTCAGATGCATTGATTTCCCTTCAGTTTTCCTTATCTAAGTCCAACTTTCAAATGCACATGAGGCGATTGAAAATACCAAGGTCAGGCTTAAGTCAGGTAACAAAGGAATGCTTTTCAATACTCTAAGACAGTGGTTCTCAACCTTTCTAATGCTGCAACCCTTTAATACACTTCCACATATTGTGGTGACCCCTCAACCATAAAATTATTTTCAATGCTACTTCACAACTGTAATTTTGCTACTGTTATGAATCGGGTGCCCCTGGGAAAAGGGTGTTCACTGTGAAAGGGGGTCACGACTCACAGGTTGGGAACCGCTGCTCTAAGAGGTCTTGTGCAGCAGATTTACCTAAAGCAACGACTGTTTTCATCTACTGGATGCTGTTTCCATGAGCACTGATTGTGGAACCAAGCAAGACAAAATCGTTGCTAATTGAAATCTTTGCTCCATTTGTCATGATGAGACCTGTAGGTCCAGTTGAGAAGACTTTGGCCTTCTTTCCATGGAGTGTGAATCCATCCCGAAGGCTGCCATCGCTGACCTGCATCGGCAGGGGCTTCAGTTCCTCCTCACTTTCAACAGCAAGCATGTGTCACCTGCACATCACAGGTGGTTAAGACGCCTTCCTCTAGCCCTGATGCTGACTCTGTCTCCGTGCACTCCAGCTTCTCTGATGACGTGTTCAGCATGCAGCTCGAATAAATATGATGCATATTTCCCTCATAGCCTCTTTCAAGACGACGACTTGGGACTTGTACTTCAGTTCTGTCCGTTTCAGGTATGCCTCCCGTGTTCCTCCTTTTTCCTCTCTGCCTCTAGGTCTTTGCACAGTCCCTGGGAGCAGGTTCACCGTGTCTTCTTGAGCTGCCCCTCAAGGGGTCTGTTGAGCTCTGTGACTCTGTCACTTCTCCCATTTGACGTAACCACTCCATGGTTCAGAGCACGTTTCCAAGTCTCTTCTGACATCCACATTGACATTGTCTTTCCTTCCTGTCTTTTGAATGAACCTTTGCTTTCTTTGGGGGTCCCGGGTGATGTAGTGGCTGCATGTTGCCCTGCTAACCTCAAGGTCAGTTGGAGACCACCCGCTCCTCCTTGGGAGAAAGGCGGGTCTGTCTGCTCTCATGAAGAGTCACCGTCTCTGAACCGCCCAGGGGCAGTTCTACCCTGCCTTACGACCGCTGCGAGTCAGCGTGGACCTGGAGGCAGTGCACTCTGCTTTTGCTTCCTTCGTGAGTGCTGTCTTCATGTCCTCCCACTGCTCATCCAGTTCTCTGTCATTCGTGCTCCACTCAGCAAATCCGTTCCAGAGATGCTCTTGAAATCTAGGTGGGCGAGACCCGAGGTGCACCACCTGTCCGTCAGTTTGTCGCACTGTGGTGGCTTGTGTGTTGCTGTGATGCTGGAAGCTAGGCCACTCATTCTGAATGCCAGCCAGGTCCCCTGAAGTGAGCCGGTTTCAGGCGGGCTTCCACACTAAGAAGAGACTCAGAAGGAGGACTTGGCTCCCCGTTGAGAGGAAGAAGCCACGAAAACACGATGCAGAGCTTCGAAGCGTGGTCAGGTACGGAAGGTCTCAAGAAAAGAAGAGAACATTGTCAGAGTTGGTGCCAGACACGGGGCCCCTCTGGTCCAAGGGAATATGGATTATGATGGAGGAGCTCATTCCTGGGAGTAGAGCTGACTGTGGGGATATAAGTCGGGTAAAGCCTGTGGGAGGCGAGCCTTTGGGACCTTCATTCACTGGTGGGGTATGACTCAAGGTAGAGAGAAACAGCTGCAAACATTTCAGAATGATTGGCACTTGAAATGTGCGAAGTACGAATCTAGGAAACTTGTAATTCATTAAATGAAATGGACCACATAAAGATCAAGAGCCTAGGTATTCGTGAGCTGAAATGGACTGGCATTGGCCATTTTGAACTAGGAAGTGATATGATTTACTAGGCAAAGAATAAGATACTCAAGGGAAATGGTATGGCATTCATTGTCAAAGAGGACGTGCAAAATCCATCATGAAGTACAATGCTGTCTGTGATAGGATTATATATATCTGCCTTCCTGGAAATCTAGTCAATACAACTGTTCTTCAAATAAATGCACCAACCATTAAAGCTAATGGTGAAGAAAGTGAAGAATTCTACCAACAACTTCAGTAGGAATTTGATCAAACATGCAATCAAGATGCATTGATAATTATTGGAATCTTTAAAGCATCCTTTAATCAGAGAGGACCCCTTGCCCTTGTGGCCTAGGGGTTACATGTTGGTGAGGCTAATGGTAACGTCAGCAGTTCAAAACCACCAGCTGAGTAAGAAAGACAGGACTTTCTACTCCCGTAGAGAGTGGGTCTCGGAAGCTCACAGGGCAGTGCTTACCCTGTCCTGTCAGAGTGCTGTGTTGTCGTTAACTTGATGGCAATGGGTCGTTTTGTTTTGTTTTTGCATTCTCTAACTCACCATGGAATTAAGGAAATCACACAAAATATAAGAAATTACTGCTGGGGTGATTCGCCCCCCCCCCCAAATGTAAAACAAAATAAAAACCCCTACAGTTAATGTGGTATTATTTGTGTAACCCATAACCCAGGAAAAATAACACTGACAGGCCCCGGGACGCAGCCTGTACCACAAGGGCCTTTGGAGCACTGGCAGGTGGATTTTATCTAACTGCCTCCTTCTACGGGATGCTGTCAGGTCCTGGAGACCCTACAGGACAGGGCAGAACTGCCCCCGGTGGGTTTCTGAGGCGGTCACTCTTCACAGGAGTAGAAAGCCTCGTCTTTCTCCCAAGGAGCGGCTGGCGGTTTGGATTTGCTGACCTTGTGGCTGACAGCCCATCGTGTACTGCGTTGAGCCAGCCGCATGTTATCAGGACAGGCCATCCCTGAGAAGAACTCGGTTCTTGGTAGAGGACAGTGAAAAAGAAGAAAGCCGAGACAAGAGGGGTTGACACAGTAGCTGCCACAACGGGCTTGAGCATAAGGATTGTGTGAGTCCGTAGACACTCATATGTGAATAAGAGAGAGTTTCAAATAAAGGGTAATTGTACATTAAGAAAGCATCCCAACCCAGTCCAGTCCAAGCCCATGAGTCCAATATTAGCTCGCATGTCCGATACCAATCTGTAAAATCCTCTTCAGACTCATGAAACACATGCAATGATGCCGAATGCAGGACAATCACAGGCCAGTGGGTACAAAGTCTTTGGATCCAGTGGCATTGTAAGCATCTCAGTGCTGCCAGGGTCTCCACGGCCTTCTCCAGTTCCCGGGGCACGGGGTCTATAAGCCTAGTGCCATGTGTCTTGTCAGTAGAGAGTCTGTATCCTGCCTCCAAGGAGGAAATCCCAGAGTTTTCCCATAATCCTCAGGGGAAGGCCATGGCCACACAGAGGCCTCATTGGTTATATCTTGATTGACAGGCCAGATTGCACCCCTTCACTGGTAACCCTCTCAAATGGACACCAGATTATGTAACTACCACAAGGATGCCCCGGGACAGGACACTGTTTCTTTCCGTTGTGCACAGGGTCACTATGGGTCAGAACCAACTTCATGGCCCCTAACAACATCAACAGAGATGCCCCCACGGAAACAAAGGGTGTGACTTGGCTCACACTGTACTGAGATCAGGACTTCCTAGAAACAAACAAACAAATTCCCTGCCATCAAGTGGATGCCATCTCACAGCGACCCCATGGGACAGGGTAGAACTGCCCCTGTGAGCTTCCAAGACTATCACTCTGTCAGGCAGTGGAACACCTTGTCTTTTTCCAGAGGAGCAGCTGGGGGTTTTGAACGGCTGACCTTGCAGTTAGTGGCCCAACACATTACCACAATGCCCCCAGGGCTCTTTAGGGCCAAGACTGTCCTCTCTTAACCCTGTAATACAGGAGCCCTGGATTCCAAAGAAAGACGGGGTTTTTCACTCCCTTACAAAGTGACCGTCTGTGGGGTCGCTGTGAGTCAGAAACGATGGGAGGGCAGTGCGTTGGGTTTGGGTTTGGTACTCCTGTGACGGGAGAAAGACTTGACTTTCTACTCCCATAAAGAGGTCCGGTCTTGGAAAGCCTCGGGGTAGTTCTTCCCCCGCCCGGTAGGGTCAGTGTAAGTCAGCATTGACTTGATAGCAAGGAGTTGAGGGTCCTGTATCAGAGAAAGTCTTCCTCGATGGAACCCAGCCGGGGGCACCGAGTCCAGAATGAAAACAGGTCATGGCGACACCCAAGGAGCTTCTCCAAGGGGCTTCCTTCGAAGAGTGAGTGTCCACTGGCCTGTTGGGCAGGGTCCTCTCAGCTTGCAGAGCCTCCCAGCTCTCAGGACTGGATGCTGGCTGGAACAGACGTGCTTCCAGGGGCCTGCTCAAGGTCCACTCTTCACCAGCCTTCCACCAGCCTGCTACTGCTACCACGGGGTGGCTGCGGCCATCAAGCTGCCTGCTGCTCCCGATGAGCTGGGTACCACAGAGCAGAGCAAAGCCACGTTGATGCTGGGGCTCACAGTCACGGCTGCTGTGCCAGCCATCTCGTTGAGGGTCTTCCTCTCCTTCGCTGACCCTCTCTCTACTGGGGTCCTTCTCCGGTGACCGGTCTTTCCTGATGACCTGATCAGAGCGAGCAGGTAACGGTTCTCCGTCCTTGCTTCTGTGGGGCAGCCTGGCTGCCCTTCCTCTGGGGCTGATCACAATTCACTGAGAATTGTGAGAGGAAAAGATGATCCTCAAATGACATCATCAGCTGAAAGATTATAAAAAGAAACTCCCCATCATCAACTATTTGGTTGCCCTAAATTTCGAGAAGAGAGCAAATTCTTAACTCCTCTCTTCCCTGTTTCTAAAGAAGGAGTTCCCTGCCTCGTATCAGGTAAAGGCGGACTTCTCCCCCCCTATCGTCAGGAACTCATGGACTGAAACCTGTCGGCTGGGCTTCTTTGCACCGCAGTGACAATTCTTATTGCTGGTCACGTGGACCACGGTGCTCTGGTCCTTCAGTGCCTTCTTTCCCTTTGCTGTGACAAATCCCTGGTCCCAGATATGAAATCACTCAGTCCTCCATGGATGGACTGGGCCGTTGTATGGGGGCTTCTGTGGAGAGACCTCACACTGGCCTGAGGGGTGCTCCCTGCTCTTTGTTTCTGGAACAGGAGCCCATAGTTTGAGTTTTCAAATCAGCACAGCAGGAGTTCATGGTAATCCTCCCCTTGCAAATTCAGGTCTCTAGAGTTGGCTCTGGACCTTATTGTTAGGTCTCCTTTTCCCACCTTCAAAGTCCCTGTTCTCCAATGTGCAACAAAACCCCACCACGCCGTCAAAGAGGCCAGGCGCATTCATGGGATCAAGACTGGTGGGACCCCACCAAGTCTGTCCCTCAGTCACCCTTCAGGTCCGGAAGTGAACTCACCCCCAGGTTAAAGAACCAAAGGGCAGCACTGACCCCAGGCCAAAGCCCCGAGGGTTAGGGAAGGAGAGGAGAGGGAAACCGGAACACGGGAGGGACGGGGACAGGTGGACAGTCCGCCGAGTGGACGGCGATGAATGAGTTGAAAGGAAATGTGTGTGGGCTCTTGAAGGTCGCGCTGATGAGCTGCTCAGTAACCCTTCACCCCAGTCACAACCAAATGTTCACAAAAGGAAAACAGAAATCCCCGTTCTGACTCAGAACATGCTTTCTCCGTCCCAGTTTTCCTCAGGTTGTCCCAGGACAAGGCTGTGCAGACACGGCAGCAGCGGATGCAGCAATCGTG
>NW_022103898.1:4091387-4093222 GCF_000313985.2 Echinops telfairi | reverse complement strand
AAGCAGGAGTCCTGGTGCACCGTGGGGGCAGTGCTGGGCTGCCAACCGGCAGGTTGGCAGCTCTGCTGATCGGCAGCCTTGGGGGCGGTGTCACTCTGTCTCAGGATCACGAGGAATCCGGTGGGTCTGTTGCCAGCGGATTGGCTTTTGTGGATGAATGACTGTCTCTCAGCAGGTGGTCGGTTTCTGTTACTCTCTTTCTATTATATTTTCCTATTTTGTAACGATTCCCTTCCTTATAGGGTGTCGAGAACTCATCCCACGAGAACTCATCCCACGTACTTAGGACACTTGTCAGGAGAGTCCAGTCCCTGGAGAAGGACATTGTGCTTGGTGCAGCCGAGGGCCAGCGACAGAGAAGAAGGTCCTCCAGGAGAGACTGACACAGAGGCTTCCAACAGAACAAGGGTAAGGACGGGGCAGGACAGGGAGGCCTTCGTTCTGTGGAACATTGGGTCCTTAATGAGTTGGAACAACTCGAAGGCACAGAGTCCTACCCGATGGGGGTCCACCCCCACCCCCCAGCCTGGAATCCATAAGGGAGCGGACTGCCACGCCGGTCTCCTTCCAGGGAACTTCCTGTGGGCAGCTGAGCGCTTAAACTCTGTGCCTCCCAGGTTCCTCAGCCACAGGGGAGGTCTTTCCAAAAATACATCTCAATCCCTCCGGGCTCTGCCAAGTCTCCTCGCCCAGGTTCCCCAAGTCCCCCTCATCTCACAGGGCCCCAGAACCATCTCCCCCAGGGCTTGCTGGGCCCCGGGGACCCACAGGACACAGAGGCAGCTGACCACCGACTGCTCCCTTGGCCTACTCCGGTATCCTCCATTCGTCCAGCCGGTCATTAAGGGTGGGGATGGGGATGGTGGGGGCTGGAGAAGGCAGGAAGGAGACTCCAATCACCCACTGCTAACCAAGTAGGGAAACTGAGGCTCAAAGTGGTGGAGGGTCCTGCCAAGTTCCTACATCTGAGGAGACCCAGAGCCCAGATTAGAACTGGGGCTGGCAGTGTCCTGGGTCCCCCTACCCTTCTTCCCAGAGAGCACTATGGTTGAATTCAGGGTCCCTGGGTGTGAGCCTGCCCCTGAGCATGCACTGCTGCCCACAGCCACCAGGTGGCACACCCCTCCCTGTATAGCATCTGAGACCCCACCTCCCTGGCGTCTAGCTAAGTCCAGGGACACACCAAACACTGCCATCAAGTCAATATGGGCTCACAGTGACCGCCCGTGGGTGTCCGAAACCGTAACTGTTTGCAGGGGTAGAAAGCCCAGTCTTTCTCCCTCAGAGCTGCTGGTAGTTTCGAACTGCCCACCGTGAGGATCAAAGCGGAACCTCTGTACCACCAGGGCTGGTGAGGGACTGTAGATGTTCTAGCGCCTAGCCACCCCGTGACAGAAGGAAACACTGCCCAGTCCTGCACCAAACTCACAATGTCTCTTTTGCTTGAGCCCCGTGGTGCAGGGGCTGTCCCTGTGTCCATCCATCTTCTCAAAGGCCTCCCTCTCTTTCACTCCCCTGATATTTTACCAAGCAGGGTGTCCGTCTCCTGGGGCGGGCCCTCCTGACAACATGTCCCAAGTACATGAGACAAAGTCTCGTCGTTCCTGTTTCCAGCCGTGCTTTGTCCAGGACAGCTGAAGCTGTCAGGCCCCGGTGAGGGACCATGCACTCTGTATCCTAGCAACCCGTCCGTGTGCCGCAGAAAGAAACACCGGCCGGCCCTGCACCTTCCTCCCGATTGTCACCTCTGAGCCCAACTTCACCCTCTTCTCCGTTGCCCGAGATGTCGTGTGTTGGTCCAGGTGTGAGGAGTGGGGTCTTGTTTACATTGTGTC
>NW_022103898.1:4087560-4090740 GCF_000313985.2 Echinops telfairi | reverse complement strand
AATCAGGTCACAGCCTGATGGGGCTCCTGGGGTGTGTGGCCTCCTTTACATTGGGGGAACTGGGAATCCTCTTTTGCCTCCCTGCTGGCTGGGACTCTGCCACTGACCCCGAGAGCTGCTGGAGCCCCACCGTGTTTCCACCGACTTTGGATCCACACGACTCTGCACCCACCGGCCCGTGACCCTCCTGCACGCTGCATCGCTGCATGTGGCTGCGTGAGTCTCAGGAGGGGCTTATGGACCAGTGTCGGATCTATGGGCCTGTGTTGGACTGGGCTGGGATGTTTGCTTGATACATAATGACTTCTTCACATAAAGCTCTCTCTTACACATACATGCGTGTCACTGGATTTGTTTTTCTCCTCCACCCGGACTAACATGCTGGGCCACTCGGCAGTGCTACATCTGCTGTGCCCATGATGTGCACAACACCCCACCCCCACCCCAGCCCCATCCTGGCTGATACACAAGTGCTGGATTACAGAGCTTTCCAGACCTCGGTCAGCCCGGGCAGGGTCAGAACTTCCTGTTCTAGAGCCTTCCCACACAGACCTCTGCTCTGCTCCGCTCCTCAGTGAAGCAGAGAACTCAGGTCCAGCCCAGGACGTGGGCACCCCACTCGTCATGGGTGCAGACAGGCTCAGACGGTTTGGGTGGCATGCCCACGGGAGCAGCTGATGACTTAAAACACTCTCTACCCTGGAAACTGCCATAAAGTCAGGCTGGATTCAGAAGGGGATGTGGAACAAAGGGTATCATTATTGACGTCAGATGGATCTTGGCTCAAAAGCAGATAATGCCAGAAATATGCTTACTTGTGTTTCATTGACTATGCAAAGGCATTCGACTGTGTGGACCATAATACACTGTGGATCACCTTGAGAGGAATGGGAATTCCAGAACACTTCATTGTGCACATTCGGAACTTGTACACGGATCAGGAGACAGTTGTGCAAAGAGAACAAGGGAGTACTGCGTGGTTTACCCTCAGGAAAGGTGTGCATCAGGGTTGTATCCTCTCACCACACTTATTCAATCTGTGTGCTGTGCAAGTCATCAGAGAAGCTGGATTCTATGAAGAAGAGTGTGGCCTGGGGACGGGAGGAAGGCTTTTTAACAACTGGTGACAGACAGATGGCACAACCTTGCTTGCTGACAGGGAGGAGGACTTGAAGCACTTGCTGCTGGAGATCAAGGATGGCCGCCTTTCGTGTGGATGACGGCTCAATGTAAGAAAGACCTGACTCCTCACAACTGGACCAAAAGGTAACATCATGATAAATGGAGAAAAGGTTGAAGTTGTCAAGGATTTTGTCTTGCTGAACTTCACAATCAATGCTCATGGAAGCAGCAGTCACGAGATCAAAAGACAGGTTGCATTGGGTAAATCTGCTGCAAATGACCTCTTTTAAATGTTGAAAAGCAAGGATGCTACTTTGAGGACTAAAGTGTGCCTGACCCAAGCAAGCCATGATATTATCAATGGCCTCCATTGCATGTGAAAGCTGTACATTGAATAAGGAAGACCGGAGAACTATCAATGCATTTGAATTGTGGTGCTGCGGAAGGATATTGACCGTACCAGGGACTGCTCACAGGACAAACTGATCTGTCTTGGAAGAAATAAGGCCAGAGTGCTCCTTAGAGGCAAGGATGGAGAGACTTCATCTCAGGTCCTTTGGACGTGTTGTCAGGAGGGACCAGTCCCTGGAGAAGGACATCGTGTTGGTCAAGTGGAGGGACAGCGGGAAGAAGCAGGTCCCCAAGGAGCTGGAAGATGCATAAGAACACTTGTGCTCAAGCTTAGGGACCGCTGTGAGGATGGAGCAGGGCCGTGCCATGTTTGATTCTGTGGTGCACAGGGTCCTTATGGGTCGGAACCGATTTGGTGACACCTAACAGCGATAATCCTGGGGCAGGGCCTGCGAGAGCCCACCCCCCAGACAGGTCCATGGACCTGTCCATGTGCACGGTGAGCGGGCACCACCCAGAGGGAGTGAGCCCACCCAGAGGGGCCTTGGAAGAAAGGCTGGTGAACGACGTCAGAGAAATCAGCCCCCAAAGCCCTGTGGAGCTCCGTTCTCTTCACAGTCCATGTCGGGGCAACTGGCTTACTGTCACCCACGGGACTGGGAAGTGTAGAGGCGGGGGCTGTCATCATAGCCACCCAGCTAGGGCTGTGAGGACTGGGATGAGCCTCTTGGACTTCCAGCATACTCCAGAACCACCTGGGGGTGCTTGTTACCCCAGAGATCAGGCTGCACCCTGCTTTCAGGCATCCCAGGTGCCCAAACCCAGGTGTCTGCCAGGGGGTGCCACAGCAGCAGCCCTGCCACCTGAGCTAGGATCTGGAACGACACTGTCTGGGGGTAGGCTCAGGTGGGGCTGGTGGAGGGGGTGAGGCCCTTCCTGGGGTCCTACCTGTTGGGGGAGAATGAGCCCTCAAGCTCCCTGATGCTGGGACCCCTCCATTCTCTGTGTTGGAGTCCAGAGTGGCTCCACAGCTACTGGACTCCACCCAACTCCACTGCTTACCTGGTACTGCCCACTTTCTGGTGCCTCACTGGATGCCCCAGGCTCTGAGCCCAAGTCCGCCGTCCTTGGTGGCTGCCCCGCAGGTTCTGAGCCCTGTGCCCAGGTGGCCTCTGGATCCCAAGTCCTTCCCACATTCCCTGCAGTCCCTGCTGCTTTGCACGGTGCTAAGCAGTTCCCTGTGCTGGGGTGGGCCACCTGCTGTCCCTCCCCCAACCCTCGTTGGTCCTGGGGCTGAGAAGTGAATGCTCTTATTTCAAAGATGGAGGCTAGGGGGTGGCCAGGTGACTCCCTCAGGTCAGGCTGGAGCAGGGATTTGAACCCAGATCTTTGGTCTATCCATTGCCCAGGCCTCTCACCAGCCTCTTTCTGAGCAGCCCTTCTCCGGCCACCACTGTACTCTGCGGTGGCTGGACGCCTGGCCTTTCTCACTCTGTGGATCATTGGATCACAGGAGGTTGATTGACACATGTTCCCTGATACACAGATATTTTGTTTTGACAAGGAGGGCAATCGATTAACTGGGCATCATCTGTTCAAACATTGCTCGTTTCGGCATCTGCCACCTGTTCCATACGTCTGTCCAGAACTCTCTGCCCCTGAGGTGTCCATTCGCGGCCACCATCATAGTCCTCCACCATGTTGAGC
>NW_022103898.1:4084483-4085939 GCF_000313985.2 Echinops telfairi | reverse complement strand
GTCACCACAAAGTGAGCAGTTCGGAATCACCAGCCAGTCCAGGGGAGAAAGAAGAGGCTGTCCGCTCCTGTGAAGATTCACAGCCTCAGAAACCCCGAGGATGGTTCTGCCCCACGCCCCCGGTGGGCGGCTGCGAGTGGGAGTGGCCTCGAGGCAGTGAGCCATTTGGGGGGCTTCACGCAGCCCAGTGTTGTCACGGGGCAGGGTTTCCTTGTTCCGTGTGGCCATGATGTGCTGACCTCATGCCCTCTCTAGCCAGTTGTCTGCTGGTGGGCACTTGGTGTCCCTCTTGTGTCTCCCAGGAACATTGCCACCCTGAACCTGGTGTCCAGGTCTCTGCCTGCGCTCTTGCCCGCCCCCACTCCCACCTTCGGGGTCTGTACCCAGGACTGGCGTGGCCACGTCGGAGGGTTTCATTGAGCACAACTCTGTCTCTCTGCACGTCCTCGGGCTTGTGAAGGGGAGCTTGGGGGTGGGGGTGGGGGGGAGCTCCTGGGAGGCTAGGGCTAGGGTCTGGGGTCTGCCCACCCAAGGGTGGGAGTGGGTGCCAGGCCTCTTTCCTGGAGCTGCCCTCCCCCAGGTCCCCAAGCTGACGCCATGGAGCCAGCTGTGAGGTTGGTGGTCCCCAGTCACCAGGGCAATGAGATGGCTGGGCGGAGCCTCTGCCTGGGGCCCTGTGGGTGCCACACACATCAGGGAGTGTCTGCTGCATGCTTCCTGTTACAGGTCCAATTCCTGACCCTTGGACTTGTGCCTGTGACTCTATTTGGAAACAGGGCTGTTCTTTTGTTATGTGAGTAAGGCCAGCGTATGGGGTGGGTCCTGAACCTGATCACTTCTGAGCTATAAAAAGGCCGGACTAGACCACAGGCAAGCGTGTGGTGGGAGCAAGCCTAGGTCTCCCCCTGGAGCTATGCCCTGATCTTGAGTTCAAGCCTCCTGGGCGTGAAGCGATGCATGGATGTTCTTGAAGCCATCACTAGGGGGCACGGGGACACAGGCAGGTCAGAGAGGTGAGCCCAGAAGTACTTTCTGTGCTGGTGCAGTGCTTCAGCAGAAACACGCTGCTTTTTGGAAAGATATCCCTGCAGTTACAACACCGTTTTCACCGCCCAGACACAGTGGCTGTCACAACAGGCTCGGGTACTGTGAGTGCATCGGATCAGTTGTAAGGATGGGTCGGACTGGGCAGTGTTTCGTTCTTGTGTGCACAGGACTGCAATGGTTCGGAGCCAATTCAACGGTACGAAACAGTTAAGTTGACCGAACTCCCTAAACCACACTCACTGCCATCGAGCAGATTCTGACCCACAGAGACCCTATGGTGGCGTGGGGGAAGTGACACTTTGGGCCACTCGCCACAAGGTCAGCAGTTCAAACCCACCAGCCACTCCATGGGAGAAAGACGAGACTCTACTCCTGTAAAGAGTTACAGTCTAGGAAACCTGTCGGGGAA
>NW_022103898.1:4083288-4084383 GCF_000313985.2 Echinops telfairi | reverse complement strand
TAAGTGTTGGACTACTAACCACAAGACCAGCTTTTCAACCCCACCAGCCGATCCACAGGAGAAAGCGGAGACTCCCGTAAAGAGTTACAGTCTCGGGAACGTTATGCGCACGAAGGGGCTTGGTGGCCGGAGCTGTCATTGTTAGTCAGTTACAACGACACTCTGGACTGTGCGGTTTCATCTGTCCTCACTACAAGTGCTTGAGGCTGGCTCCTTGAGGCTGGCTCCTTGCCGTGGGTGTTTCCATAGCTGCTGATGGTGACAGATTTTCTGGTGTGTTTGCTATAATAGCATGGTCATTGTGAGCCTATTTTAATAACTTTTTTGTTTGTTGAGAAAGAAGTAGTAATTAAGGAAAGAAGGGGACATTTTCCAACAGCTTCTGCTTTGTAACCCGTGGCGTCGAAAGGGTGTGCCGAACAGCGCCGAATGGGCTGTTGTTTGGTGCTGCCCAGTGGGTTCTGACTCCCTGCAAGCCTTTGGACAACGGAACCAGACACGGCTTGGCCCGGTGGCAACCTCACAATCGTTGTGATATTTGAGCCCATCCATCGTTCAGCCACTGTGTCCAACCACCTCCTTCAGCATCTTTCTCTGATTCTGCTGGTCAATTGTATTGGTAGTTATCATATGAACTAAGACATATTAACCCCCTGCCCCACTACCATGAAAAAACCCCTCAAGACTCTCAATCACACTTCCATCAAGTCAATTCCAACTTGAGCAACCCGATATAGATAGGGGTTCAGAGGCTGCAAAGTGAGAAGACAGGAGCAGGGTGTTAGTCCGGGTAGACCAGAGAAACAAATCCAGGGAGACCCTCACATGAAAGCTTTATATACAAGAGCAGTTGATTATTGAGAAAACATCCCAGCCCAGTCCAGATTAAGTCCCTAAGTCTGATATTAGCCCCTATGTCTGATACTAGTCCAGAATTCCTCTTCAGACTCAGGCAGCCATGCAATGACACCAAATGCAGGAAGATCCCAGGCCAGTGGGTGGAAAGTTTTATAGATCCAGTGGTGGTGTAAGCATCTCAGCGCTGGCAGGGGTCGTGGCTTCCCCAGCTCCTAGGCTCTGGCTGCCATCAGCCTG
>NW_022103898.1:4081850-4082894 GCF_000313985.2 Echinops telfairi | reverse complement strand
CCCCTTCACTCTGAATCCTCACACTGACACCAGATGATGTAACTACCACAAGCAGGTTCAACTCAAAACCTAATCTCTGCCAGGGACTCACAGTGGATCCGCTAGGACAGAGGAGAACTGTCGGTTTCTGAGGCTGTAAATCTTTATGGGAGCGGCTGTTGGATTGGAACAGCTTACTTTGCAGTGAGCGGCTCAAGTCTGCGTCCTCTTTCTCCCAAGGAGTGGATTTGAACCACCGACCTGTGGTTAGCAGCCCAATGCTTAAGCAACAGCACCACCAGGGCCCCTTAAGAAATAGTACATTCATGGAATTCACAATTATATTTCATAAATACTATGCTATGGCTAAAATTGATACTACTCAGGCTTGATACAGAAGGCAGTTAAGTGTGTGTGTGTGTGTGTGTGGCGGGGGGATGGGGGTAACACCAACCCTAGTGTCCTACTGGTCAGGAGTGCCTCCTGGAGGAAGGGTCCACAGCTATCAATGATCAGAAGCAAGATAAGCACAGGGCTGCTTCTGGGAGGACAGGGGCCAGGCTAATCCAGTGAGGTCTGACCTGCTATTCAGACTATCAAGAGGAGGGGCAGGCCCTCAGACTGCTTGCCTGTCAGCGAAGACCCCACTTCAGGACACCCTAGCCCCCTAAGTCAGAAGTCACCCCCACCCCCTCATTGAGAGAGCACGGCCTCCTCCCTAACACTCCCAGCGTCCCAGTGCCCACAAGCAAAGTAAGCAGAGTGGCCTGGGCTTACTCATCCGTAGTGAACAATCCCCTTGCCTCCATCACTCACAGCTGTCATCTCTCTCTCCCAGCCCCTCATCCAGCCTTCAGAATCCGTCCTCTCTTCACAGGGACCACCTACCAACATGGACCGGTGCTTAGGAAGCGAGGCAGGCACGTGCCAATGTGTACTTACTGACCGATCCCCAGTGGACAGTCTCGCATGATGTGCAGGTTAGTCAGTAAGCACATGTTAGCCGTGCCTGCCTTGCTTACTGGGTAACCTGCTCCTGGCTGCTCTCCAAGGCAGGGAGCCCTC
>NW_022103898.1:4071144-4079817 GCF_000313985.2 Echinops telfairi | reverse complement strand
CCTAGAGAAGCCCCCACCAGAAAAAAAAACTTGCAGTCGCTCGCCCCCTCCCCACTGGGTCGGCTTGCCTTTGTTCAGGGTCGGGGTTCTTTGGGCGCGCTGGCATTGTGGCATGGGCTCAGGCCTGTGCCCGCTCGCTCGCAGGTGGGATGTGATGTAGTGACCCAGCCGGGCCCCACCTGCCTGGCGCAGGCCGGTGACCATGGGCAGGAAGAGAGAGGGTTTGCCAGGTGGCTGGTGCTTCTGGGTGTGGGAGTGGCACTCCCTCTCCTAGGGGCTGGAGGAAATGGTGCCCACGACCACAGACATGAACTCCACCCTGGGGGCTGTTGCCGATCTTGTGTTTACAGAGGGTCAATTTGGGGGAGATGGGGTTGCCGTGATGGGGTTCCCCCTTGCCTTCCTCTGCAGGGTGGGGCGGACCCAGGATCCCAGCCCCCACTCCCCCACTCCCCCACCTTGTCCTGGAGGCAGTTTTACGATGGGATCAGGGGCAGTAAATATTCTGAGTCCTGCCCCACATCAGCTGCCCTGTGACCTTGGGCACAGAGCTCTCCGTGGAAAGTCCAGGGTGCTGATAAGAGTTCATCCCAATGGGCCCCAGATGCTCTACACCCGCTGGCTCAGGGCACCTAGAGCAGTGGTTCTCAATGCCGCCACCCTTTCATACAGGTCCTCATGTTGTGACCCCTCAACCATAAAACTATTTTCGTTGCTACTTCATCACTGTAATTTTGCTACTGTTATGAATCGGGTGACCCCTGCGAAAGGGTCGTTGGATCCCCAAAGCGGTTGCCACCCACAGGTTGAGAACTGCTGACCTAGGGTCAGGGTTTGGGACACGCTGGCAGTGAGTGCAGGGCCCTTTGCCCTGGAGGCCCAGACTGGATTGACTTCCACTCTGCCCTGGCTGCCTTGGGACCAGGCTGGGGCTTCCAGGTACAGAACTCCAGGCACAGCCCTGGCCCTTCCTGAGGAACTGTGAAGTTGTGTGTTTGTCACAAGCCACAGCTGTTAACCGGACGCCTTCCCCCCTCCTAACCACGGATTACTCTGAAGACCCAGGAAGGGCCCCCACCTGCTCACCTCCTGCCTTGGTGAGATTGCATCCTGACTGGTGCCTGGTGGCCCCGCTGGCTGCCGTTGGGCTTCTGAGGTGACCCTGGGCCTGGTGATTGGTTGGTGGGCGGCTGCCCTGCCTCTGCCCTCTGGCCCCAGTCACCCTGACTGTATGCGGTGGCTGATGGAGTGTGGCTGTCCCAGCGGGACCTGTCCCTGGTGTCTGAGTCTTTGTGAGTGGAGGGGCGGGTGGCGGTGGTGGGGGCAGTATTTCCTGGAAATGCATGGCTGCATCTCAGTGTGGTTCATGTCAGCTTGGCCCCCCGAGCCCATTGGTCCTGGGTGCTGCTGGGCCAGGTGCTGTGTCCTCACACTGAGGGTTTCAGGGCTCCTGTCTTATCTGCAGCGTCCAGGTCTGAGCCGGCATCAGAGATGGCTCGGGCTGCCTGCTCTCTGTGACTCCCTGTTGTACCTCCTCCCCAGGTCCCTCTCTTCCCCAGCTATCACACTGGGAGGAGCCTGCGGGCCTCCTGTGACCTGGTGTAGAGAAGAATGGTGGGTGGTGACTGGGGGGTAAAGAAAGCCAAAGTGCCGTAGGAGTTACGTCTGCCCATGACCCTGGATTGTCTGGGGACCTGCCCCAAGCCCTGTGAAGGAACGGGATTCCCCTGGGAATGGATAGGCGTGGTGGCCAGGTGCTCTCACTCCTGGGATTCAGGGAGCTGGCCAGATGTGTCCTGCGAGGCTTGCTGGGTCAGGATGGGCTTGTGCAGGTGGCCGACCCCTGAGCTCACAGGCTGGCCACTGTGTCCCAGGTGTCTTGGTGATGCCTGGTGTCTGAGCATGCTGGCCGTGGTGGAGACCTGCTGACCAGGTCCAGGTCACCTATTGAGGGCTGAGGGGGACAGCAGGGAAGGGGGACTGAGGCCAGGGCCTGGCTGCCTCGCTTTCTGAACTCTGCCTCATGCTTGGCAAGACAGGCTCAGGGGTGCTGTCAGGGGGAAGGACCAGCCATGCAGTGGGAGATGCTAGGGGCTGGATGGGCTGGCAGGGCTGGATGTAGGCTCAGCCTCCCCCCCTTGGGGAGCTTATAGGGGGCTGGGGATGAGTTGTGGGACAGGGATGTGGGCACACTGTACTGTGTGGGAAAACCAGTTTCGCTGACTGTTGACTCCCTGACCCTTCAGGCCCATCTTCCAGAAGCCATTGGGGCGAGACTTTGTCTCACATACTGTGGGCGTGTTGTCAGGAGGGACATGGTGCTGGACAAAGTAGAGGGGCGCTGAAAAAGAGCGAGGCCCTCGGCGAGATGGGCGGACACAGTGGCTGCCCTGATGGGTTCAGATGGGCACCTGAGAGGGTGGTACGGGACTGGGCAGTGTGTTGTCCTGAAGCACACGGGGTCCTTAGGAGGCAGACTGCTGTGACAGCCGCTGATAACCTTTCCAGAAGGGAGTCAACAGGCCTTTCTTCTCAGACCTCCCTGGGTGGACTTGGACCTTTGGCCTTAGGTCTGCATGAAAGACCCCTTGCTGTGGTGGCGTCTCCGACGTGTGGAGACCCCATGTGTCAGAGCAGGGCTGGGATCAGTAGGGTTTCCAATGGCTCAATTTATTGGGAACCAGATACCCAGGGCTCTCTTTCGAGCTCTCTCTAACTCAAAAACCAGACTCACTGCCCCAGGGTCGATTCTGACTCACAACCACCCTTTGGGACAGGGCAGTCCCTGGTGAGTTTCTGAGACGGTAAGCCTTTAGGGGAGTAGAAAGTCTCATCTTTTATCCCATGGAGAGGCTGGTGCTTTCAAACTACTGACCTTGTGGTTAGCAGCCTGACAAGTAACCGGTTACTCTGCCACCAACATTCCTGGCTGGGGGGCTGCGTGTGATGTTTCCTCGCCTTCTTGGTGGCCTGGTGGTGGGGCTCTCCATCATCGACAGATCCAGTCTCTTCCTCCTGGCCAAATCTAGAAAACACCGTCTCTAAGCCTTGGGTTGCTAACTGCAGGGTCAGCAGTTCAAAACCACCAGGTGCTCCCCAGGAGAAAGAGGAAACTTTCCACTCCTGTAAAGAGGGGCAGTTCTACCTTGTCCTACAGGGTCTCCGTGAGCGGGAAGGGACTTGATGGCCACTGAGTGCTTTCAGGGGACCAAGGTCAGCCCTCAAAGCGCAGTTTGTCTCTTGCCTGGCCTCTTCAGTATGCTGTTGAGTGGTGTTTAAGGTTGGGCCTGCCAGGGCTCCCCAGTTACCCAAGACGCCAACACAGGGATTTGCCCTCAAAAATTAAAGGTCAGGCATGAAAAACACCAGGGTTTCCCCTAATTAGAGCCCATGTTGCTTGCTGGCCTCTGCTGTTGGCCACGGGTGGGATTGTGCCTTTTATCGGTAATTCACCACTAATGACACTTCAGGGCCATTATTGGCATCCTGTGGTTTTGGAATGACAACCCCTGGGCTGTGATTGGGGGTAAGCCTTGGGGTTTAGTTCTCTGGGGCTCCCGGTGGCGGTGGCGGCAGCAGCAGCAGCAGCAAGGAAGCCCGGACTCGGGGCTGCCTGGGCAGGACCATTCAGTACCTGCTTGTGGTGCCACTGGCCTTCTCGGCCCGAGGACACCCAGCCCTTCCTTAAAACTCCCCTTTCTGCTCCTGTAAAGGGTTAGCAGTCCCGGAAACCCTCAGGGGCAGTTCTGCCCTGCCCTGCAGGCTCTGTGAGACAGCATGGACTCCCTGGCAGTGAGGGACAGTCAACAGTCTTGAGACTCGTTTGTGCTGCAGGATTGCTGTGAGTCGGAATTGACTCAGTAGCAGTCAGTTTGGTTTTTGGTTTGGTGTGCCACCACACGTGCAGAGAACAGGAGGTGGCGGTCAGAGAACCTTCCTGGCTCCCGGCCACTGTAAGTTCCCGCCATCACGATTCTCAACAGCCCAGAGGGAAGGTGCCGGCACGAGAACCATTTCCCAGACCAGGAATCCCGAGCATCAGGAAGCGAAACTCCGAGTTTACACAGATCACTCGCCCCACACTTGAGGAGGCTGCAGAAGGCTGGCGGGGAGATGCCCTCCGCTTCCTAGTTCTTTTCATCGCGAACTTTTCAGAACCCGGGCGGCAGGGCTGAGGTTAAGGAAACCTGCTCTGATGTGGCACGCCGTGCACATGTACTGCACACGTATGTCCCGTTTCTAGAAGTGAGTCTGGGCTTCGTTCACCTGTCTGCTCGTCTTAACAGGTGAGTCTTCTCTTTCTCACCTTCTTGGAATTCCTGCTCTGCTCCCGTAAAGAGTTACAGTCTCGGAAACTCGGGCACAGTTCTACTGTCGGGTTGATCTCTGTTGGCATTGACTCCATGGCGGCGAGTCTGGTTGTAGACTTTTCTTGCAGCTGGCATTGTGTGGGTGTGGTTGGGGGCTCCTGCGGCCCCTAGCAGGTCAGCTCTGAGAAGGCCCGTCTCTCATCTTCACTATTACTTTCTGAGTGCCTGGGGCAGCCCTAAGCCGCGTCACAAAGATATGGGGACCAAGGCACCGGGCAGGGCCTCCTCTGGAGGGGCGTGGTTTGGATGGTTCACGTGGCTCTCAGTGGTCCAGTGAGGAGCCCAACCACCATGGGACCAGTCGTCTGTGGGGCCTCGGAGGGAAGGGGCCAAGGGTGTGTGTGTGGGGGGCACATCCTCTGCTCCCCAAGGCAGTGGGTGCACTGGGTTTGGGGATCCTGTTTCCCACCCTGTTGAATGTTGATATGTGAACCACACGCCACACAGCATGTGGCCAAAGTGGCTTCTCCTGCCGTCGGCCCCACAATTCCATTTCAGAAGGTTTTTGTCACCCCTGGACCCTTAGCCGTCATACACACACACACCACCACCACCACCACCCTGTCCTCCTAGTCTGATATATTACCCCAGAGGTCGGCGGTTTGAACCCACTGGCTGCCCCTGGGGAGAAGGATGTGGTCATCTGCTTCCATGAGGGTGACAGCCTTGGGAACCCCGTGGGGCAGTTCTACTTTGGCCTCATCACGTCTCCATGAGCCAGAATGGACATGGTGACGTGAATGCTTTACTCTCTGCGTGGGATGGGTTCCAACCCATAGCCGCCGCCTTTACTGCTTCTGAGACGGTAACTTTACGGAGACAGGCAGCCTCGTTTTCCTCCCCAGGAGCAGCTGGTGGCTTTCAACTGCCCGCCTTGAGGTTAGCAGCCCACCCCTAGCCCACAGCACCACCAGGGATCCTTAACAGGGATATTTGAAAAAGCCAAGAAACCAAAGACCTTGAATTCACTGCTCTCGAGTGGATGCTGACCCCGTAGGACAGGGTAGAACTGCCCTGGTGGGTTTCCCTGACTAGCCCATTATGGGTGTGCAAAGCCTCGTCTTTCCCCCTCGGAGAGGCTGGTGGTTTCAAACTGCTGACCTTGCGGTTACCACGATGCCACCAGAGCTCCTGTGCATTTGACACAGCTTAGGAACCAGTCGGGAGAGATTCAAGCTTCTTACTCTCGTGAAGAGTCAGTCTCAGAGCCCCACGGGAGCAGTTCTGCACCGTCCTGTTGGGTCGCTGTGAGCTGGAACTGATACCGTGGCAGTGGGTGTGTGGACAAATATTGATACATCACTCCCACAGTCTGCAGTTTAGTTGGAAGCCCTCCATTTCCCATCTGCTCCAGGATCTAGTGGGGGACCTCAGGGCATCTCTGGGGCCCTTGTGGGTGTGGGGCTTTTGCCCCCACCCTTCCTTGTTGCTCTTGAGAAGCTGAGGGTGGCTTCAGAAGGAGAGGCCTCTCTTGGAACTTGTGGGGAGGATAGGGATTCCTCTGGGGCTTTGGTTTTGGGGAGGAAGACATCAGATGCCATCAGCCTGACTCATCTTTGCCGGGGCGTGGCCCTGACCACCTAGTGGAGGGTGTTTGCTAGGCATCTGCCTCCAGCCGCCCCACCCACCACCCCTTATGCACACTGCCTTCTCTGGAGTGGAACAGCTGCACACAACCCACACCGAAGGCATGGGGCACTCCCTTGGCTGCTGACTGACCGACCGACCGGCCGACCAACCAAAAGGTTAACAGTTTTAATCCATCAGTGCCCCCGAGAGGGAGAGACCTGGCGACCTGCTCCCATGGATACTCCAGTCTTGGGAACCTTACTGGGCAGTGCTGCTCTGTTGTGTGGGGTCCCTCTGAGCCAGAATCAACTGGAACCACCAAGTCACACCCAGCACCTTGATGGTGGAGCTGCTAGTACTTGGTGTTCTTGGTGGGGTGTAGGGGTGGGTGTTAGGCTGTTTGCCTCATTTATTCATATCTCAAACTCAGCCATCGAGTGGATGCCGACTCACTGCGACCCTACAGGACAGCGTAGAATTGCCCACTGCAGGCTTCCAAGACTGGAGTTCTTTATGGGCGTAGAAAGCCCCATCTTTCTCCCATGGCACAGGCCCGTGGTGCCCAACTGCTGACCCTGTGATTGCAGCCCACCGAGTCAACACTAGGCCACCAGGGCACCCTTTTTGCTCCTAGCCAATCATTGATTTATGTGAGAATGGCTTCAGGGACCCTTCCGGAGCCCTGGCGGCACAGTGGGGTATGTATGTGCTGGTCTGGTAGCTAAATGGCTCACTGGCGCCTCTCGCAGAAGGGGGAGGTGGTCTGTCTCTGTAAGGTTTATATCCCTGGGAACCCAGGGGAGGAGCCATGTGTCTTGTCATCAGTAACACCCAGCAGAGTGTGCGCACCTGGCCTCCAGTCAGCTGTTTATCTCCTTTGCGCCTCCAAATGAGGTCATCAGGCGTGATTGACAGGCTACACTCCACCCCTTCTCAGGTTGACTGGAGATGATGTAACTGCCACACGTAGTAAACACGTACGTGCTGGGGACACACCCCGTCCATCATTCCCAAGGTGCTGCACAGTGGTGGTGACGATTTGGGTGCTTCGAGCTTCCTGGCCGTCCTTCTTGGCATGGGGCCCCCAGCGTGGGCTCACACTCACCGCTCGAGTTGAAGCCAGCCGTAGGACCCGGCAAAGGTGATTCTTGGCACAGTGCTCAGGCAGACGGACTTCTTCCTTGGAGTTGGTCTCTGGTCCCAGGAGCCCTGGTGGGACAGTGAGGGAAGCATTAGGCTAGTGACCACAGAGTCAGCTGCCTGAGCCGACCAGCCATTCGGTGGAGAAAGATGGGGCTTTCTGCTCCCGGGAAACCCCATGGGGCAGTTCTACCCTGTCCTGTAGGGTTGCTCTGAATCTGCACTGGTTGGGTTTTGTTCCGTCTCCAACTCTAATCCATTCCTGCCTGGAACATTGCGACTAACCTGCAGGGTTTCCCCCCTGCAGTGGGAAGCCTGGCTCCGGACACTCACTCATTTGTGGCGCTGCTGTCTGCATGCATAGCAGGGCCAGAGTGGTTGCCCTGTGTCCCGTGGGAGAGGGCGAGGTGGACAGGAGCCCAGCATGTAGGGCAGTTCCCTTGCCTTCAGTCCCAGGCTCCCAGCATGCGTCTCTATCTCCCCCTCTCCTGCTGACCCAAGGGGAGGAAGGAAGCCAGGACCACCCTGCTGGCCGAAGCATCCCTCTGAAATCTGAAAGTGGGCCTGACTTTGAACTCGTCCCCTGGCCCAGCTCTCAGTGGGGAGAGCAGGCCTCTGGCTGAGGCTTTGGAGCCTGGGGTCCCATTGACGCAGACACTGACCCTCTGCCCAGCTCCCCGCCCACTGCACCTGGTTCTCCAGGTGGCCGTGTAACCGTGTGGCTCCAGGCACATCAGCAGTGTCAGCAGAAGGGACCTGGCTGGGCAGCAAGGCTCCGTCGTGCTGGGCACCTGCCACTAAGCTCCGTTCTGTACGGTCTGTGGTGGTCTCACCATAGTGTTGTCCCTGGTACATACAGGTCCTTGTCCGTGTGGAGTGTGGTGTCCACATGGGATCCCTGAGCAGAGTTCTCTGAGCCAGTCTGCAGGTGGGGGACTCGGAGTATGGAGAAGCGGATGCTGACGTTGAGGTGCCAAGGTGGGGGCTTTGCAGGGCCAAGTGGAGAGCAGGGTGCAAGAGTGGAGGCTCCCTGAGCCCCAGGAGGCCTTGGTTTGGAGGCCACCTCCCAGAGGGGTATGTTTTCTGCTGTACAAGGTGCGCCTGATATTTTAAATGGTCTCATACACGGGTGAAAGTTGGACATCGGATAAGCAAGACTGAGACGGGTCAATACCTTAGAATGGCGGTGCTGGTGAAGACTATGGAATTGGCCACAGCCCGCCAGAGAGAACAAACAGATGTCCTGGAAGAAGTGCAGCCAGCGTGCTCCTTAGAGGCAAGGAAGGCGAGACTTTGTCACGCATGCTTTGGACGTGCTGTTGGACCAGTCCCTGGAGAAGGGCACCGTGCATGGCAGCGTGGAGGGCAGTGTGTCCTGGGGCCACCACATGTTGAACTGGCCCTGACAGCGAGTGCACATTTCTGTATGTGACCCCCTGCATCTACAGGGCATTGACTATGACTTAACGCTGCCTGTCTCGCGCTGGCAGGACAAAGACGGGCCATCTGCTCCCGGGCAGAGTCACAGTCTGGGAAGCCCACAGGGGCCGTCTGCCCTCTCTGGATTTTGGCCTGGTCTCCAGGTCATAAGGAG
>NW_022103898.1:4063130-4069717 GCF_000313985.2 Echinops telfairi | reverse complement strand
GCGCGCATGCACGAGCGTGCATGCACAAGTGTATGTGCCTGTGTAGGAGGGAGGGCATCAGTGGGGACAGGAGGTCCTGTTTAAATAGAGAATCTGGTTGGTGGTCACCGAAGCACCTCGTGTCACCGTGCCCCCCAGTCAGGGGCCCCACATGGCCTTTGCAGCCCTCTGCGGAGCTCGAGGAGAGGAAGTGAAGTGTGACTCACACCAGGCCAGGGCGGGGCTGGAGGAGGGTCCTGCTGCTGGGGATGGGGTGGGGTGGGGCCTCCTGTATCCCAGGACTAGGTGGTGGGGTCAGCATCTGGTGAAGGGAGCAAGAGAGTGGGTGTCCCGAGGGTGGGCCCAGTCTGTGGTAGGTGTGCTCCTCCCCCACCGTCTGCAGTATGGGACTCTTGGGGTGAGTAGGCCCCATACTACTCCCTTCCCCTGGCACTGTCCCCTGCAGACAGTTGGATGGCCCGGCCCGGGGATGCCCGTGGCTGCCCAGCACCCTGACCCCAGGGGCTCCCTAGAATGGCTTGGTGGCCACTGGACTCTGGAAGCTGAGATGTGGACTTGGCAGGGAAGGTGGACAGTCCCCGGGGGTGGGCTGCTGCTCTGGGCAGTCAGGGGCTGGCAGCCCGGCCCTCAGGGTGCGGGGCTGTGATCACACTGCTGTCTGGAGGGCAGGCAGGCGCTTGGGCCTGTGGTCGCCCCACCCCTCCATGCGCGGCCCCGAGCCTGCTCACACTTGGAGCTGCTGCGGCGGCGTCCCCGGGTCCTGTGTCTTGGTCAACCTGGCCCTGTCTCTGTCCCCCTGCCTCCTCCTAGGAGGCATCTTCCCCTTGGGGGTGTTGGGGGGGGCCCTGGTGTCCCCCACCCTAGGGCTCTTAACCCCAGGGGCAGCTGGGAGGAGTATACTGGTGACTGTACTGCCCACGTTAGCCCTGCAACCCCTGGCACTGACCACCATGACCCAGAGGGATGGACAGGAGGAGGCTTTGTGGGAGGGAACAGACTGAGGGGAGGGCCAGTGAGTGGAGAAAGGACAGGCAAACTAGACACTGGTGACTATCCACGCATAACAGCCGCTCAGGGTACAGACAGGACTGCGGAACACGGACGGGGCCCCTCCTTGCTCCAGGCGGGCAGGGCCCATCTTGCCCATCTTGCCCCCCAAGCTTGTCCTCGGCTCTCACATCGAGGGAGCAGATCAGGGCCGGCCCTAAGCAGTCATGGTGTCCCCTTGGCGTGGAGGAGGCAGACTTTAGGGAGCGACATGGTGGCCCTTCTCTCCCTCTGACCTGTGGTCAGGGGTCAACGCGGGTGACTCAGTCGGCAGATGAGCCTCGTGTGGGGTCAGGCCTGTGTGCAGGTTCCAGCCGTCACCTGGCTTTGTGGGGTTCAGGGAGGGGCGTGAGCTGTGGGCACTGAGCCATGCTGACGGCCAGCAACCTGGCTCCCTCTCAGCGTGCCAGCTCAGGGCTCACCTCTCATCAAGGGCACCGCTCTCGCCCAATGGTCGCCACGTCAACTCCTGCCAACCCACATGTGTCGGAGTGGAACTGGGGTCTCTGACCACCTCCCCGAAAGCGGGTCTCCAGGCCTCTCTCGCGCAGTGTTCCTGGTTGGACTCGAAGCTCCCGCCTTTAGGTTTGAAGCCCTGCACGTTCACCTCCTGCTCCCCCTGGGGGCACCACAAGGGTCCCCAGAGCCTCGCGACTTATGCTGAAGGGGACACCCGTCTATCCTGGTATCTGAAAACTGAACACTCCAGTGTCGGCAAGCCTCTGGACTGCTGGCAGGCAAGCTTGGCTGCGTGGACCCCCTCAGAGACCCCTTGGAAAAAGCCTGGTGACTTGCTTCCCAGGGGCTGCAAGCAGGAAAGCCAGTTCCCTGCGCCTGCGGGCTCGCCTCCAGGGGGATCCCTTCCGAAGCTGCTGCCCAGCAGCACCTGCACGCTGAGCGGAGCGGCCTCCCAGACCAGCTGCGCGGGTCATCAACTTGCTGGTTTGTTTCTAAAGGCAGCCCTGGCTGCGCTGTGCCGAGCCGAGCCGGAGAACCCCTCTGGCACTGTGAGAGCGCCCCATATGACCTATTTATAAAATACTTAAGAATCACGTGCAAGACTGTCTTGTCCTACATCCTACATAATTAGAAGAGAGAGCTGAACCCTACTTTGTGATTATTGGGGTGGGGCACTCACATAACCTAAATTAGAACTGTCGCCGCGGCAGGTATGTTTTCTTTTTTTTCCCCCCAAAGAAAGTAATTGAACAAAAACATGAAAGGAGTGGATGTCAGTCACGTGCTGGGAAGCCGAGCCCCTCCCTGCGTGGTGTGCACCTTGCCTGCGCTGTCAGCTGGTGCTGACTACTTGTGCTCCTCGTGTGTGTGATGTCCCCGACCGACACCCCCGTGGCCCATCAGTGCTGTTCTGGAGATGCTCTGCGGATTCAGGTGAGATGGACTGGATCCAGGTGGCATTTTGGCTCTCGTGGCCGGGCGTTCGCTCTCTTCAGCTCCACCGGAACTTGCCTCCTAGCCACCCACTGAGGGTGTGCTCCGCCGTCAGCCCCTGGCCTGGCTGCTGAGACTGGACCTCTATGGTCCCGTGCCGTTAGTCGGTGTGGTTTCTGTGGATCCCACCTGGAGAGGTCCACGTGGGCCAGCGCCGCTGATGCTGTTGAGACACGGTGTCGGCAGTGAAGAGGTCGTCCGTCTCTCACAGCCCCGCCGGCCACGTGGTGGCCAGCTGCGCGTGCCTGTCACCAAGGCCCTGCTTTACCAGCACTGCTCCTCCCTCTTGGCTTCCGCCTCCTGCATTTCCAATCGCCAGTAATCACCGATGCCTCCTGGCTGCACGCAGGGTCAGCTGCAGACTGAGGACGCTGCTGGACTTCTCCAGTGCCCTCCTCGCTGGCTTCTGAGTTCTTGTGTAGCCAGTGTCATGGGTGTTAGAACCCGGAGGTAAATTACAGAACGTGGGTCGAGACAGTGAACTACTACGGACAGCACTGCACTTCCAGAAAGGTCTTTAGAGGTCACTTTGGACGACGAAGGGGACGTCCCTCTGGAGCCTGCCATTGCCAGCTGGTCACTCACTCACCTCACTGCCCTAGGGTTGTCCGACTCAGCGACCCCATTGGACGGGGGAGAACTGTCCCTGTGGGTTTCCGAGACTCTTTATGGGAGTAGAAAGCCTTGTCTTTCTCCCGAGGAGAGGCTGGGGGGTTTGAACTGCTAACCTTGCAGTGTAACCACTACGCTACGAGGGTTCCCCCCTCCCATGGCATACTAAGCCTGTGTGGTTCTCGGGAGCCACACACTAGCTCTTGGTATGTCAGACCCCAGTGGGGCCCCGAATGACTAAGTAAATAAAGGGTTCTTAGGCCAGTGGTGGCAACAGATACCGAACAATCCAAGCGCGGAGGAAGGTGTATTGGGTTCAAATCCGCGGGGTCTGGGTTCAGGTCTCCAGCCCACCAGCCAGGCCCAGCACCCCTCTGCTGGTCTCTGGTGCGTGCGCTCCCTTCGCTCTGAAATCCTCGCCACTCGTTCAGACCTCTGCACCCCCCCCACCCCACCGGTGCGTGCCGCGTGGGAATTCTTTGCATGCTCTGGGTCTAATCCTTCGCACAAGGCCTCCGTAACACGTCGAAAATCAACGAGAGCGCTTGAGGACTCAGGGGCTCGTGACCCGTGCCATGGGATTTTCAGTCACCCCTGTGCATGTGAAAGTCGGACCGGGTAAATGAGGAAGCCCAGAGAGAATGGATGCTCTTGAACGGTGGTGCTGGGGAGGAAAGCCGGAAGTACCATGGCCGCCAAAGGAACAAGCTTCTGTCTCGGAAGCAGTGTGGGCCGGGTGCTCCCTCGAGGCAAGAACGGAGAGATTCGTGCGTGTACTTTGGGCGTGTTGTCCCTGGAGAAGGACGCCGTGTTTGGTGAAGAAAGAGGCAGGCCCTCAACGAGGTGGACGGACACGGGCTGACGACAAGCGTGAGGACGTGCAGAACCAGGCAGTGTTTCGTTCGGTTGAGCCTGGGGCCGGTGTGGCCCCTAGCAACAATGACAACAACTTTCAGAACTAGGAAAGTAGGGGGGAGGTGGCTGTGTTTAACCCTTTCGCGACCAAACTGTTTTCTGCTCTGCAGCCTCGGGAATTGGAATGGACTTGACGCGGCGCTTAGCAGCAACATACTTTGCAACAGTGTGTCTTATTAATGTCTTTCCTGCCTCAACTGGGGGGGGGGGCAGAGGGCAACCATCACCACCATCTCTTTATAAAATTCCCCCCAGTTTTCCAAATTCCGTGCTCACTGCTCCATAACACCCTCCTCTCTCTCTGTGAATTAGCCAATTCTGGGCCGTTTCATCCTCCTGGGATCCAACAGTATATACACTGCCATTTACACCTGACTGACTTGGTACCTCAGCCCTGGCAGTGTACTGGTTACGTGTTGGGCTGTGATCTGCCAGGTCAGCGGTTCAAAGCCACCAGCTTCTAGGTGGGAGAAAGACGGGGCTTTCTACTTCCCTGAACAGTGACCGTCTCAGAAGCTCACGGGCAGTGCTGTCCTGTCCTGTAGGGTGGCTCTGGGTCGGCATCGGCTCGATGACAGGAGTTTGGTGTTTTGGTTTTATTGCATCCTTTGCAAGGTCCCTCCAGCGGCAGCAGGAGGGACCAGACTTGGTTTCTTTAGGAGTCTGGTTGGCGCCCAGTGAGAACACTTGGTTACTAACCACAAGGTCTGCGGTTGGAACCCACCAGCCGCTCCGTGGGAGGAAAATGAGACTGACTGCTCTTGTAAAGACCCACAGCTCAGAAACCCACGGGGCAGTTCTCCCTGCCCCGCAGGGCAGCCGTGAGTCAAAGCGAGTCCAGGGCAGTGAGTGAGGCTGGTTTGAGTTGAACGGCTCTGCGGGAGAAAGACCTGAGGCAAGATGACAACCTAGACAGCCCGCAGGCTTCTCTCCCTCACGCGGGGCCCCTGGAGGGCACCAACCAATAACTACCACAAGGAATGTAGTGGGCTATTCATTGACCAGGTCGGAGGTTCAAACCCACCAGCCGCTCCCTGGGAGCAAGATGAGGCTGGCTGTTCCTGTCAAGATTTATAGCCTCAGAAGCCCTCCGGCGGTTCTGCACTGCCCTGCGGAGTGACTCTGAGTCGGGCTGGACTCAGGGGGGGAGCTTGAGTTCCATCTCTGAGCAGCAGCAGGCTTCCACGGTGTGTGCTCACTGATTCTGTGTTTGTGTTTGCTGGGCATCCCCACTCCCCACTTGCGTTTGGAGGTTTGCTGTCCTTAGCGGATGTCAGCTCAGTTCCAACTTTCAGGGACCCTGTGTCCAGCTGCGGGACGCGCCGCCCGGCCCTGTGCCGTCCTCCCACTCACCGTGTCCTCATACTCGCCCTGATGCTGCAGCCCACTGGTGCAGCCACTCCTGCTTCCTCCCCCTCTGCCCTTGCAGGATGCGGGTGATGGGCGTGAAGGGGAGGTGACATACAGGCCCGGAGTTGCCCTGCCTAGCGCTGTGTGGAACCCTCGTGCCAGCAGTAGGCGGTGCTGCCCATGGTTTGGTGCCACAGGGGCCGCCAGCACTCAGCAGTGTGACCTCCTCGAGTGAGCCAGACTGTGTCTGCTGCTCTGAGCAAGGCGACCAGCTGGCCCTGTGCACTGGCACACACGCCCGGTCAAGGGAGCTGCCCCCAGGAAACAGCCAGCGGGAGTGGTCAGGTGGTTCACACCGATCTATGTTCCAAATAGCCTTAGCAGCCCCAGGCTTCTGGAATAGTCCCAGAGGTCAGGGGTGGGGGAAGGTGGGAGTTGGCCATTGGGTGTCCTGTCCTGAGGTCTCTCCATAGCCACCAACCTCCTAATGCCCTGCCAGCAGCCCCTTCCCCCCACAGACTCCTCCCCCTGCCACCGTGTGCAGGCCCAGTGACTGTGCCCCATCAGGGAGGCAGGGCCTACATCCTGGTCCCAGGCACAGCTCAGCCCAGGCCAGGATGCAAACCCCGCTTTGTCCGGATACCACACTGCAGACCCCTTCTCGTGCCCAAGTGTCCGCCGTCAGATGGCACAAAGTCCACACGCGTCAGGGAGGAGGTGCTGCAGGCAGGGGTCAAGCTGGGCCACCAGGCCCTTGGTCTCAAAACCCAGGACAACCAGGAGCCTGGCATCAGGCAAGGAGCTGGCCACTGAGACCTCGAGGCTTTGCTGCCATCAGACCAACACACCCCCCCTCCCAGGGGACAGCGGCCTACTCAGACCGCCATCTGAGCTCCACAGAGAGTCGGCGCACTGAGTGGGCAGCGTCCTCCTGCATCCTCCCCCATTGGCCCTCACCCCCCAATGGGATGTGAGGAACGGGACTGGTAGAGGGTGCCAGCTGGAGGGACCGGCTCCTGGATTACCTGTGGTCACACTGTGTCTGTGGGGACGGGGACGGGGGTCACTGTGTCTATGGGGACGGGGGTCACACCGTGTCTGTGGGGATGGGGGTCACTGTGTCTGTGGGGACGGGGGTCACTGTGTCTATGGGGACGGGGACGGGGGTCACACTGTGTCTATGGGGACGGGGGTCAATGTGTCTATGGGGA
>NW_022103898.1:4060271-4062546 GCF_000313985.2 Echinops telfairi | reverse complement strand
GGGGGTCAATGTGTCTATGGGGACGGGGGTCACACCGTGTCTATGGGGACGGGGGTCACACTGTGTCTATGGGGACAGGGACAGGTGTCACACCGTGTCTATGGGGACGGGGGTCAATGTGTCTATGGGGACGGGAGTCACACCGTGTCTGTGGGGATGAGGGTCACTGTGTATGGGGACGGGGGTCACACCGTGTCTGTGGGGACAGGGGTCACACTGTGTCTATGGGGCTGGGGATGGGGGTCACACTGTCTATGGGGATGGGGATGGGGGTCACACTGTGTCTGTGGGGACGGGGGTCACTGTGTCTATGGGGACGGGGTCCTGGATCACCGGCGGTCACACTGTAGTTATGAGGATGGGGATTGGCCAGGGTCCCTGGCCTTCTATGCGTCACTGTATGCATGGATGGGGTCCCAGGACTCCTGTGGTCACATGGTATAGCAACAGGGACCAGCAGGGGACCCACGTCTCATGTGGCCACCCTATATGGTGGGGACCGGAACTGGCTAGGGTCCCAGGACTCCTGCGACCACACTGTTTTACAGGGATTGGCCGGGGTCTCTGGCCTTCTATGCGTCACTGTATGCATGGATGGGGTCCCAGGACTCCTGCGACCACACTGTTTTGCAGGGATTGGCCGGGGTCTCTGGCCTTCTATGCGTCACTGTATGCATGGATGGGGTCCCAGGACTCCTGCGACCACACTGTTTTACAGGGATTGGCCGGGGTCTCTGCAAACGTTCGTGGGCGGGGCCCTAGGTCTCTGTCATCTCCAGGACAGACAGGGACACCTTCCCTAGTGGTGTGCGTGCCGAGGGTAAGAGGTGTCACCAGCAGCCCCTCTCACAGCCCCCGGGCCTTCTGGTCCCCCACATCCCCTGGGGGCCTTGACGGCTGGGTCAGGGCTGCCCTCAGTGACCCGGCCCCCGGCTTCGTGGCGCTTCGAATTCAGCGGCCAGACCCGAGGCAGCAGAGTCCAGCGTCTCAGACCCGCCTTCGCTGGCCCTCACCTGCCCTCAGTCCCTACTTCTCATTTTTGCACAGTTTGGCCAGGTGGCAGGCTGACTCAGACTCTTGCACAACCTGTTCATCTGGTCCTGCGGGTCCACGCCTGCGCTGCCCCCTAGTCTAGCCCAGCCCTGTGGGCAGCCCTCTGCCGCCAGGGGCTGCGCAGGGAGGCGCCCTTTGATGTTAGGGGAGTGAGCCCAGGTGTCCTCAGATGCCAGGTGTGTCCCCTGTGTTGCCACCTCCGCCATCCGGGCCAGTTCCTGAGCACACACTCCTGTTGACTGGCAGGAGGCGGCCACGGGGCCAGGTTGTCCCGCACGCGCCTGCTCCCGTGCCACATGGAGGAGGCTGGGGGACCCTGAGAGCCATCAGCAGCAGCCCCCTCCTCGAATGAGACCATGTGGTGAGTAGGGCTCGGGGGGATCGAGGCTGGCTCTTCAGGGTTTTTTTCCCTCTGTCTTATTTTTAATATTTTTAATTAGGATTAAAAAAAAACAACCACTTGCAGCTGTATTTATAAGTTGCTCTGACCCAACCTCTGGGGGAAGGACGGGACTTTATACTCCTAGAAAAGAGTTCCAGTCTCAGAAACTCACAGGGGCAGTTCTGCCCTGTTCCACAGGTATCAACCGGGAGAAAGATGGGACTTTCTATCCCCTACAGAGTGCCCGTCTGGGAAACCCACAGGGTCAGTCCCACCCTGTCCTATAGGGTCACTGTGAGTCAGCCTCGACTCAGTGGAGTGAGTTTGCTTTTTGGTCAACCCAATCTCTGCTTGTGCACCTTGGAAGGTGCCCGCCACCTGGGCGGGTAGTGGGGGGTGGGGACTCGGAACCAACCCAGCCCTAGCGAAAACAGCAAGGGTTTCTGGTTCTGGGGCGCGGCCTCTTTTGGATCCAAACTTGGATGGACATTCTGCGTGGTAAGGAGTCCTGGTGGCGCAGTGGTTACTTAGCGGCTGGCTGTTAACCACAAGGTCATCAGTTCGAGACCAGCAGCTGCTCCTCTGGAGGTCGACGAGGCTGGATGCTCCTGTCAAGAGTCTCGGAACCCACAGGAGCAGTTCTACCCTGCCCTGCAGGGTCACTGTGAATCGGCGTCAGCCCGAGGGCAGCAAGCTTGGTGTGGCTTTAGTTTTCTTCTCTGGTGAGTGGAGAGTTGAGTGGCCCCTGGGGAGTGGGGTGGGCAGAGGAGGGGCACTGGACGGATGGAGCTGCCATTTCCCGTACGGGTTTTTAGTGATTGCCTGGTGGTGTCCTGGCTG
>NW_022103898.1:4055489-4060171 GCF_000313985.2 Echinops telfairi | reverse complement strand
GGGTCACTGTGAATCGGCGTCAGCCCGAGGGCAGCAAGCTTGGTGTGGCTTTAGTTTTCTTCTCTGGTGAGTGGAGAGTTGAGTGGCCCCTGGGGGGTGGGGTGGGCAGAGGAGGGGCACTGGACGATGGAGCTGCCATTTCCCGTACTGGTTTTTAGTGATTGCCTGGTGGTGTCCTGGCTGCTCCTCCCTGCCTCTCCTCTCCTCAGTCAGTAAGCTTCATGTGTGCTTTACCTGTGCAACTCAGACGAGCAGAGCACATTCTTGCTGCACCTTGCTTTTCTTCCCTGAGCTCTGCGGACACAGAGGCTTCTTTGACTCGTTGAAAGTTAATGGCCAGTGCATGCCCAGCAGGTCTGTGGATGCTGTCTTCCCCCGGCTGAGTGTGCCGCCTCCGGGCCCTGCTCACAGGCTGAAGGGCACATGGGCAGAGTGCATCTCGTGGTAACCGTGGACGGAGCTGTTATAAAGCTCACATGAACGTGGGCGAACGGAGATCTTCACTTCCTTTGGGTAAATCCCCAGGGCCGGGTGTATGGTCAGTGTGTGCTTGAACCTGCCCCTGTTTCCCATGAGTGTTCCCACCAGCAGTGTGCGAGAGTCTCAGTTGCTCTGCCTCCTTGTCAGCATTTAGAACTCCCGGGTCTTATTTTAGCCATCTTAACAGGCAGCCGTGCATGGGACCTGGCGTGTCTAGTTCTGTGTGTGTAAACATGCTTAAACCTTCCCGACAGAGTGATGACTTTATTTCCCTCACAGCCACCTCTTATTTTGGTAGATCACCACCACTGTCTGTTTCCAAAACATTCCATCACTCCCCCACCCCCCGGCCCAGTCAACTCTATGCAGTTGCTGTTTTTGTTTGTTGTTAGTGCCGTCCATTCCGTTCTGACTTCACCTGCCATGTAATAAAACACTGGAATGCTGCCCGGCCCTGCGCCAGCCTCACCATTGTTCCTATGCCCAAGCCCACTGTGATAGCCACTGCGTCCACCTGTTCCGTCCAGGGCCTTCCGCCTTTTCGCTTCCCCTTCCACGCTACCAAGCACAATGTCCTTCTCCAGGGACCAGTCCCTCCTGAGAACATGTCCCAAGTACATGAGACAAAATCTCCCCACTCTTGCCTCTCAGGAACATTCCAGCCATACTTCTTCCGAGGCTGGTCAGTTTGTTCCTTGGGCAGTCAGCAGTACTCTCCCTTTTCTTGGCCAGCCATCATCCAAACGCATCCATTCTCCTTCGAGCTCCCTTATGCAGCGTCCAGCTCGCACATGCGTGTGAGGCGACTCAGGAGACCAGGGCTCGGCTCAGGAGGGCCTGGGTCCTCAAAGTCCCCTTCTTGCTTCTCAGCCCTTTAAGGCGTTCTCGTGCGAAGATGGGGATGCTGGCTGTAAGGGCTCACGCAGTGTGTCTTCGCTTCATCTGCTGACTTCAGATCTGGTCCACATCCTAGCGTGTGCCAGGACTCCACTCCTCTCTGGCTGCGAGCTCCCTCTCCCGCGTTTCAGACCGTGGAATGCCCTCTGTGGGCCGCACTGTGTGGTTTCTTAACTGCTGGCTGTGGTGGCCAGCCATGGGTTCTAGGTGGATGGATGGGTTGGTTGAAGGATGCAGGGGGTCTTTTTGGATGCAGGAACTGAATCCAGAAGGTAGCAGTAGATCCGAGATGGGGCGCTGTGGCCACCGAGGGGCAAGTGTACCTGGTGTGGCTACCGCTGCGGCAGTCCCACCTTCGGCTGGCCAGGTGGAGCCCTTTGAAGAGCCGATCCTTCTGAGATGCTCCATCTCCCTTTGTCTTCTTCATCTTCTATGTTTTCTCTACCCCCCCTCCACCCTGTACACTGGGCAGCAGTGCATATTGGTGAGTGTTAAGCTCCTAATAATTTACAGCCTCTTACATTGGGTCCCAGTGGCAAACTTGGTTACTGCACTAATCCGAAGGTCAGCAGTTCAAACTCACCAGTCAACCCCACAGGAGGAAACGGAGGCTGTCTGTGTCTGCTAAGGTGTACAGCCTTGGAAAGCCTAAGTAGAGTCGCTATGATCCAGGATTTCTAGATAGAGTTTCTGAAACAACATTTTTTTCCCTTCAGAGCAGACAGCCTCATCTCTCCTCATTATCTTTCAGAGGGGCTGGTGGATTTGAACCTTCGACCTTGCGGTTAGCAGTTCCACACTGACTGGATAGCACCATTAAACTCCCAAACAACCAAATTCACTGCCATCGAGTTGATGCTGAATCATGTGACCCTATCAGACAGGGAAGCACTGGCTTTGTGGCGTTCTGAGACTGTAACTCTGTATGGGAGTAAAGAGCCTCATCTTTCTCCCAAGGGGCGGCTTATGGTTTCAAACTGCTGACCTTGCAGTTCGTAGCCCAACACATAACACCACTATACCGCCAGGGCTCCTGAAAGGGAATAAGCAAAACCCACTCTTGGCAAGCCCGTTCTGATTCACAGCCAAATGATTCAGAGTTCCTGAGACTGTTGACCTTGATGGGAGCCGACAGCCTCCCCTTTCTCCCGAGCAGCGGCTGGTGGCTCGGAACCCCTGGCCCGTGGTGAGCAGTCTGTGGGCTCTGGATGCTTAAACCGGGGGTGGAGTGGTTCTATGCAGAAGTTTCGCGTGCATGTCTGTTGCCATGGGTCTCGGAGTTGTTGGTTCCCCCCGGCTGCTTCCTGCTGCCCGTTTCCACCGGACGCCGTGTCAGCGCCTCGTCGTAGTGTGTGTGACAAGTGGGTTTCCCCCGATAACCACATACCTCTGACTCTGCCCAGGGTCCCGCTTCCTCTTCCTTGAAATCTGCCTTTTTCAGTGTTTTGCTTGGAAAGACTAGTTCTGTTCCAAGATTGAAAACCACCCCAAAGCCCCCGCCCCCATCTGATTGGCTGCTGTAGTGTTTGTGTCACTTTACAGTTTCCCCCAGGAACTCTGGTGACGTCCTGATGACGCGTTGGGCTGCGATCCACAAGGTCAGCAGTTTGAAACCACAAGCCGTCCCTTGGGAGAAAGATGAGGCTCTCTACTCCCTTAAAGAGCGACAGTCTCGGAAACCCACAGGGCAGTTGGACCCTGTCCTAGGGGTCCGCCGTGAGTCAGAATCCTTGGTGTGATTTGAACATCTCCAGGCAAGGGTGGCTCTCGCATGACCGTCTCCCCCTAGAACAGACCTACACACACCCGAGGCCAGTCGGCTCCCCAAGGGATTTCCAGGCCGTCGCCTTGTGTGGCAGGAGCTTGCCAGCTCTCTCTTCCTCAGCGCGACAGGTAGGGCCCCTGCTTTTGGTTGGCAGCTGAGCATGTAGCTGCCATGCCCCCAAGACGCCTGGCCAGCTACCTCGATGGTGTCTGTCACCGGGTCAGCTCTGAGTCACGGCAGCCCGACGTGCAAGGCACCGAGACCCCAGCCCTGCGCCGTCCTCACCATCGTCGCTTTCATGCCGAGCCCGGGGTTGCATCCGCCGTGCCCTCCATGCCCTTGAGGGCCTTCCTCGCTTCCGGCCTCTCTCCCCACAATTGTCGTTTTGCTGTTGCTGTTCCGTGGCATCGAGTCGGTTCCAGCTCGTAGCAGCCCTGGGTGCGCACCTGCGCCCTCCCCGCCGTGCCGTGTGTTTGAGCCCACTCTTGCAGCCGCTGTGTCCGTCCACCTCGTCCACAACCTCCCCCTCGCGCTGCCCCTCTGCTTTACAAGCACGATGTCCTTCTCCAGGGACGGGTCTCCTGAGACAAAACCTCGCTGCCCTTGCCTCTGAGGCGCATTCCGGCTGTCCTTCTTTGTTCTTTTGGGAGCCCAGGGTACTTTCGCCCTCGCTTCCCAGCACCGAGATGAAAATGCATGTTTTCCACAGCTAATGGGCTTGTATTGGGCCACGCTGACCAGAGAAACAAGTCCAGTGACACGCGTGCGTGTGTGTGTGTCAGAGAGAGCTTTAGATCACGAAGTCATTGTACATCAAGGAAACGTCCCAGCCCAGTCCAACCCAAGTCCATAAGTCCGATACTAGTCCGTAAGGCCCCCCTCAGACTCACGCAGCCACATGCCGTGATGCAGAATGCGGGTGCACAGTCCTGTGGATCCCGTGGCGGGGGCTCTGGCCGCTGTCTGGGTCCGCCAGCAGGAAGGTGAAGGCGGAGAGGAGGGGGAGGTTCCCAGGACCTTCCTTATGAGAAGGCCCCACCCACAAGGAGCCCCCATTAGGCTATGACCTGACGGACAGGTTGAATACCACCCCCTCACTTTTATACATATTCACATCTTCACGTTGGCATGAAACGACATGACCACAAGGTTGATCAGGGACGTCGATAGGTCACCACAAGTCAGGTTCGGCAAGCACTGAGGATGCAGCTCTGGGTGGTCTCCTTGGCTGGCAGCAGACTCTTCTCAAACAGCTGGGCATGGGGGGCAGCCCTCCCATCACTGGGTCCCACAGTTCCATCATCTGGTGCCAGAAGAGGTGGGGGCACCCACAGCCCCGCCTCATCTCCCTGTGCTGATGGGAGCCGTGTGGGGGTGAGTGACAAACACACGTGCAAGTCTGCTCTCTGCTGCAAGCAGAGAACGGTGCTGGCAATGGCGGCCGGAGAGGCTTCCAGAGTGACTGTCCAGCTGGTGTGTCCCCTGGTGATAGCCCATGGCAGCCTTCCCTCCTGCTCCCCTCTCTCCTCGCCCCTCCTGC
>NW_022103898.1:4051260-4054344 GCF_000313985.2 Echinops telfairi | reverse complement strand
GGGGCAGACAGGAGAGACCCTGCCTCTTACCCGGGTCAGCTGGGAAGCTTGTTATGTTTCCACAGGGGTGGGCTCGGCTTTCTTGGGGCCACAGGTGGGGTGACAGAGATGGTGACCAGGGACAGATGTTGGCTCCTGTGCTGGGAGTTGGGGCTGAGCAGTGGGGGGCAGGGCACCAAACACCCCTGGGCTGCCTTGAGCAGCACATGGGCCCACCCAAGCCTCGGGAAGTGGGGGCCCTGGGATGCTGAGTGTCTTGTGGCTGGGGTGCCCAGGGGCTCTAGGCAGAGCTGCAAGTCAGCAGTGCCTGGGGTCCTGCTGCCCCTCAGGCCCTGGGTGGGCATGCAGAACAAGGGTTGCTTCTTGGACAGGCCCCACCTTCGGCCCTGCCATCAGGCGTGGGGATGGGCAGTATCGGTAGCCTTCAGGGGGCCCTTGGGTCCCAGGTGTGTGCGTGGCAGGGGGCTTCTAGGTGTGAGGTCTGAGCTGGGCTGCCGTTGATGTCCATCCCCTGAACCTGGGGTCTGCACCCGCCCCTAGCTGCCCGGCGGAGGTCTGGGGTCTGAGCACCACCCAGCACTCACTTGGCAGGGCCAGTGGACTCCGGGAGCCGTGGGGGAGGGAGGGAACACTCCAGTCTTGCTCAACCCTGTGATTCCCCTCAGGAACGTGGCTTAGCAACAAGGGCAGCTCCTGGGGGAGCCGGGACATGGCCACACAGACCCTCGGTGGGGACAGCGGGGTGAGGGCCGGGGGCCTGGGCCAGGGGTGAAGACATGGGCAGGGGGGAGATGCCAGGGACCTGGGCAGGGGGGAGGGGGTATTGTGCACTGCGCCCTGAGGGGTGACTCTGGGCATGGTCTAAGGGCTGGGGTCAGGGATCCAGGATGGGGCGTGGGGCCAGAGTGTACCGCAGGCGAGGGGTGGCTCTGCAGGGAGGTGGGGGACCCAGGATGTGGGCCAAGGACGGTGTGCACTGCCTGGTGAGGGGTGGCTGGGGGTGGGGGAGGGTGTCATGGCTGAGAGCCAGGGCTGGGGACCCAGGGTGTGGGGACCTAGGGGCAGTGTGCACTGCATGACAAGGGGTAGCTTGGAAGGGGGTGTCTCAGGATTTGGCCCAGCGCCCGGGCCCAGGAACCACTTCTTTCTCAGCCTTGGCCAGCAGGGGAAGAGCCCTTTGTGGTCCCACACACTGCCTCCTTTGTCCATCCAGAGCGGGCCGGGGTTTCAGCACCCGGCTGCCTGCGTCCCAGGGCCTGTGAGAGTAGTGGCCTGCCTGACTGCTGAGCCTGCCGGGTGGAGGGCTGCAGAGCCCGGCGGGGGCAGGGGACGTGTCCAGCCTGCTTGGTGCACAGCAGCAGCCCCTACTGCCGTCTCTGCTTCTGGAAGGGGGACCCTGCCCCAGGGCGACCACTTCCACATGGAGGTACCAGGGAAGCGGGTGCCGGGGTGTGCAGTTCAGGGGTCCCCTGAGTCCCTGTGCAGAAGGGCAGCACTGGCCCTGGGTGATTGCTCCAGACCCTGGGTGCACAATGCCAGGGACCCAGATGGTTCTGGAGGAGTGGGGAGGGAGACCACCTGTGGTCAGGCAGGGTGAGAGGTGGGGCCACCTGTCTGGGAGTGTGGCCTGGCCCCAGGGCTGGGCAGAAGAAAGCTAGGTGGGGGCCCATCTGAGAGGGGAGCAGGCACCAGGCAAAGTGGGCATGCAGGAAACTTCTGGAAGTTGTGCGTATGGAGGGGCTGGGTCTGCACACAGGAGCTGAGGCGCCCTCCCCAGGGGTCAGGAGGGAGGGGCATAGTTGGGAGCAGGGGGTGGGGGCAGGGCAGCAGGAGAGGGCAGGACAGGGAAGGAAAGGACCCCCAACACCCCCTCCTAGGGCTCAGCTTTGGGTTGGGGTTCACTGGCCATTTCCCAAGGTCCCAGGGGCACACACCCTGTTTCTTTTCCTCGGGGTCCTCATCTTGGGTTGGGGGTACTTAGGTGAAGGGGTGTCACATGTGCCCAGGCTGGGAGGGAATCCAGCTTGTCGTGTTTAGGGGTGGAGAGCTGTCCCCGCCCAGCAGTAGTCGCTCCCACCCCCAGGGTAGGGGTGGGCGTGCATGGGAGTCTCTGGGAGCCCCTGCTGGGGGCTGGGGTAGGCAGGCCGTGTGTAGATGACCTGGGCACTTGGCAGGGGAGGAAGCAGGGGCCTGGGAGGTGGGCTAGGCTTGGCCGCTGCAGGTATGGCTGGTGCCCAGCTGCGTACTGGTGGCCGGGCAGGGCAGCACTCACTCTTTGTCCCCTTCTCCTTTGCCCGCTGGAGCTGAGGCTGGGGGCCACCAGTGGCTCACACACAGCAGTGTGGTGCAGGACCGGCGGTGCTTCGTCGTGGTGGGCACGGGGTCGCTGTGGGCCGGAGGTGGTGCCCTACGGGTTTCAGAACGTCCTTGGGAAAACGCCATTATCTTTTCTTTCCACTTTTCCATGAACTTTGTGAAGCCCTCTCATCTTGCCCTTTGGTTTTAAACACCCCTCTGTGGTTGTTGTTGTCATTACTGTTCTCATCGTGGGCATCTTATGCATTCTGTGGTTTTTTTCTGTTATTTCCTGTGTTCTCCACCTTAATGACAAGGCAGTATCAGAAGGAGCGTGCAAAACCCGGGCGTTCAGAGAGAAGGCGTTGGTCGAGTGTAACCACATACACGGGTGACTCCAGCCGCATGGGGTGCTGGGTGCACGATTCCGTTGGCAACCTCAGGCCAGGGGAACTGGGCCGCATGTGTGTGTGTGAGGCTGTCAGTGAGCTTTGGGAAGTAGGTTGCCTGGCCTCTCGACCAGATCTACCAAAGCACAGAAACCCCATCCAAACCTGCCTGCCCTCATCGCACAAGAAAGCCTCCACGGGCAGGTGCATAGTGGCTGCACGCCAGGTGCCCTGGCTGGGAATAGAACCTTTGCCTCCTCATGGAAGGCGGGAGTTTTACCCCTGGACCCCACTCCCTTCTAATGACCAAGCCAGGTGAAACCTCCCCCACTCCAACTCATGGCTCTGTGTAGCTCTCTAACAGAAAAGCCAGCCAGGCTCACTGCCATCGGGTCAATGC
>NW_022103898.1:4037332-4050942 GCF_000313985.2 Echinops telfairi | reverse complement strand
GGGTTTCTTCGCGGGCACAGAAAGCCTCATCTTTCTCCCAAAGAGCAGCTGGTGGGTTCGAACTTCCGGGCCTGCAGTGAGCAACTCAACTCATAAGGGCGAGCCGAACTCTTCAGGTGTGCTTAGGAGCCCCTGTGGCGTTGTGGGTACAGGTTGGGCTGCTGACTGCAAAGTCAGAAGCTCGGGCGAAAGGTCGGAAGCTTGGGCCAAAGACGGTTCTTTCGACACTTGTACACTTGTGATAGAGTTGTGGTCTAGGAAACCCATGGGCAATTCCACCCTATCCGTTAGGGTCACTGTGAGTCTGCATCAACAGGATGGCTGTAATTTTGAGTGGGTTCTGAGCTGGGCTGCTTGCTATGCGGTCAGGAGTTTGAAACCAACAGCCACTCCTCGGGAGAAAGACGGGCCTTTCTGCTCCTGTGAAGAGTTGCCCTCTCGGGAGCCCACTGGGGTGGTTCCACCCTGTCGTGTTGTCAGCCCTCCACACGGCTGGTGAACCCTGAGCAAAGAGCACGGGTGTCAGTGAAGCCGTTCCGAGGTACAGTGATTTTGTAAGATTCCCTCCAGTTGTGTGCAGCCCACTCATGCTCACACACCATGCACAGAAACAGCCGTGCAGTCCCGTGACGATGTCTCGTGCGTTGTGACACTGGGAAACGCAGTGGGGAGCCTCCTTTCTGCCCTTGCGATCTCAGCGTCTGCGTGTGCATACCTGGCGCAGGTCTGGACACCCCAGGCTGCCTTCCAGAAAGGTTGGACTTGACTCCCGTGTGTGGATACTCGGCCTCTGGTTTCCGTCTGGCGGACTCTGCCAGTTTTATAGACAAGTGGAGGGGACCGTCCACTTGTTGTCTGCGTCTGCCCTGGCCGGTGACTCATGGGTGCGGCTCTTTCCCGGCGTGGGCTGGCACTTGGAAGCTTCCTCCTGTGACCCTCTGGAGAGGGGTGGTTTCCTGTCACGGGGGCCGCCCTAGTGGTGTTTGGTCACCATTGGCCGCCTTCCGTGCAGTGACCGTCAGCCATGAGAGGCCGGGTTCTCCAGGTGGCTCTTGGGCATGCACTTCCTGAGTGCTGCTGCCCACGTGGCGGGCTCCACGGCCTATTTCCTCCTGGTTCGCTGCTTTGGGTAGCAGGGCCTCTAACAGCATTGCTGTGCTGCTGGTGGGTCTGGTGCCAGCTTTTTATTGGGGTGGGGTCCGGGCCCCATCCAACGGCCCCGCCCACTTTGCCACATCACTGAGGGGCCAGCCCCACACTGGTGTTGCTCACCCTTGCCCTCCCTGTGGCCCCGTCTGTCTGTCCTCCGGCAGGTGCAGGTGCTGCCTCTCTGAGCAAGTGCGCAGGGTGGGCGGGGATTGCTGGTGCCTTTGGCCTGTGACTCAGGCCCAGATCCTCTTCTGGGAGGTTGGACTCTGCATGGGGGGGGGTGGGGTGGAGGAGGAGGTGGTGATGGAGGTGGCAGTGGTGGTGGAGGTGGTAGAGGAGGTGGAGGTGGTGATGGAGATGGAGGTGGCGGTGGTAGAAGAGGAGATGGAGGTGGAGGTCATCGTAGAAGAGGTGGAGGTGGTGGTGGAGGTGGTAGAGGAGGTGGAGGTGGTGATGGAGATGGAGGTGGCGGTGGTAGAAGAGGAGATGGAGGTGGAGGTGATCGTAGAAGAGGTGGAGGTGGTGGTGGAGGTGGTGGAGGCAGAGGTGGTGATGGAGATGGAGGTGGCGGTGGTAGAAGAGGAGGTGGAGGTGGAGGTGATCGTAGAAGAGGAGGTGGAGGTGGTGGTGGAGGTAGAAGTGGAAAAGGTAATGTTAGTTGCTCTCCATTCTAGCCCAGCACCCTGTACCCAGCTGTCTTTTGTCCACCACAGGGTCCCCCCAGGGGCCCTCACCCCCGGTGGCTGGTGGGCTTCCTTGGTCGTGAGACTTTGCCCTCTCTCGGTTTCTGGGATGATCTGCTGTGAGGCACAGGTCACACGTCCTAACCTTTGCGTCTGCCACAAATGCCCCTTTCGGTGCGCCCATTTCTGTTAAGAATAGGGAATGTGTGGGCGGTAGGGTGAGCCCTCGTGGGTGTGTGACGGCCCTCCCCCCCCTTTCCCACAGGGAGCCCTGCCGTCATGTTAAGGTGAAGCAGAGAGGCCCGGTGCTGAACATGCTAAGGAGGCTGGACCGCATCCGGTTCAGAGGTCACAAGCGCGAGGACTTCCCCGACCTGGTGGAGTCGCCCACCGCCTCGGACACCGAGTGTGGAGACGAGCCGCCCCTGAAGGCCCCTCGGAGCGTGGCGGCCCGAGACAGCGAGGAGCTGAGGGACCCCGTGAGTGCCTGGCACCCCCTGCCCTTCCCTGAGGGGTTGGGCAGGGAGTGCTGCCTATGGCCCCACCCCAGTGGTCGGGTGAAGATGGGGGGCTGGCATAGCTTGGGCAGTGGACTCTGTACCCCGTCTCCATAGGGATGGAAGAATGGGGAGCTGCCCCAGTCTGGCCTTGGGCCCTGTCCCGGGGGATGGGGGTGGGATGTTGGACTGAAGGGGGTGTCCCCTTGGGTGGCGGGGGGCTGTCCTTGTCCTCCGATGCTGAGAGAGCATGGCCCTCGTGGGTCTGCTTCTGCCAAGCTGAGGAGAGGCAGGCAGGCAGACACGGTGTGTCCCGCTCATTGTGACCTGTGCCCATGCCCGCCTCCCGCGGGGCTCATGGGGTGGGGCTCTCAGCCCTGCTCAGTGGCAGGATGGGTTCTCCCCTTGGGAGGGTCCCCTATTGGACCCTCTGCCTCCTGAGGGGTGTCTCAGATAGAAGGCACCCTTGGGAGCCCTGGCATGGGTGGGGGTAGGGGGCAGGCAGAATGCTGTCTGAGGCAGGGACCCCCACCTGTCTGCCCTCAAGGGCTTGTCTTGCCCACTTGGCTGGGCCCGGGTGCCTGTCCCTGAGTCTTGGTCAGCCCTGCAGAGTCTGTCTGGGACCGTGGGCAGTGTGCACCCACTGTGCACCTTGCTTGGCAGGGGACAGACACAGATGATCCCTGACTGCCGGAAGCTTTTGAAAATCAGCCCAGTGGTGGCGGGGGCCCCACTGTGGCCTCTTCTGGCCTCACAGAGCCACTGAGCTTGGCCTGGGCCTGCCATGGCCCTCAAGGGTGAGACAGTCTCCCGCCAGTGGTGGGTGCTAGTGGCCTCTGGGCCTGCCATATTGCTGCAGGCTGACAGGACGTGGCATGGGTGAATAAGGGACAGCTGCCTCTGGGGCCCGCCAGGCTGCAGGACACTGCCCTGCTTCTGGTGCTCACGGCAGCCCAGCCGCTGTGCAGAGGGCTGCGGGCGGCAGGGCTGGAAAAATAGCAGTCTGCCTGGAGGGCTGGGGTCCAGGATCTGGGTGGTGGGGACCCTTGGAATGAGGGTCTGGCCTGTGGAGGCGACCCTGACGGGGAGGGGGCAGAGCCATGGCCATGCTGTCTGTCTGTACTCTGTCCGTTCAGTCAGGGCTCGGGGGTCAGGGGAGCGGTGAGAAAGTGGATCCACCAGGCTCTGGTGAGAGTGGAGGTAGAGACCCAGCCCCTACCAGCAGTGCACTCCTGTTTGAGTGCACATGAGGGTGGGCAGCAGGAGGTGGGCCAGGGGGCTGGACACCTAACAGCAGTGCTGCCGAGGGTCCCAGCCCGCAGGCTCTGGCACAGGGCACGGGGATGCCCTATTGGGTGTGGGGACACCTGCTGTAGGGTCACCTTGGAGAGGGCTCCTGGGGTGGGGTACTGGGTATGGGGGTGCCTGCCGTGTGCAGTCACCTGGTAGGGGGAGCACCTAGTGAGTGGGGGTGCCTGTAGTGTGAGGGCATCTGGTGTGGGGATACCCGGTGTGGGAGCACATGCAGTAGGGGGTACCCATCTCCACTATGGTCAGGTGGGTAGAACCTGTGAGATGTGCCCTTCCCCAGAGCCAGGAGCCACTGGGATCGAGCTGAGCACTGGGTTCAAGCCAGGCCTGCCTTGGGCAAGCAGGTGGATGGTGAGGTCTGGGGGTTCCAAGAGAGGGGACCCCCTACCTGCACATCACCCCTCACACCACTGCCTCAGTCTGGCCCCGCGCCCTGCCCTCCCCGCCCGCTGGCCTACCTCTGGGAGCTCCTGTGAGCAAGAGGATAGGCTGGGTTCATTTGGGGACATTGACTGACAGTGTCCTGCCTCCAGGTGCCTTTACCTGTCAGTTGAGACCAGGAGAGATGCCTGGGTGGGGCTGTGGGTGGGGAGAGCACCCAGACTGGGGATTCGGAGCTCACTGGTTAGGGGGAAGAGGGAGGGCGTGTCGGCTCCAGGCCTCTGATCCTGCCAGTGGAGACCTGGGTTTAGTGGGCAGGGGGAGGAGTGCAGACTCTTGGGTGGGGTGGGGGGTGTCAGTGTGAGAGCTGACTGTTCTGGGGGCTCATTGGGGGCGCTGTGTGGGCACCCCTGATAGGGGGGCAGAAGTGTGAACAGACAGTGATGATGGTGCAGGGAGGGTCGCAGGGCCGGATGGGGGGTAGACAGCGGGGTCCACAGGGGACCAGGTTCTAGGTGCCATGTTGGTGGGTGGCAGGTCAGCACCTGGCTGAGGCAAGGGCCCAGGGTCAGGTCAGAGTGAGGCAGTGGCGGAGGAGAGGGATTGAGGCAGGGCGGCCCCATTCCCTAGTTGGTGGGGGGAGGGGGGGGCTTGATGTGGGGGACTGAAGGCTGGCCCCACCCTGAATCGGAGAGCCCCTGACACTTGTTGGGGCATTGTCCCTGTAGCCTTGTATCCTCCACTTCAGGGGGGTGGTTAGAGTGGACACGATACAAGCGTCTGGGTGCTGTCAGTGTGCAGGCCGCTGCAATTATTCATGACCGTGAAATATTGATGAGGAAAAGCTGCTCTCGGCCTCTGTGAGGCTCCTCGTGTCTGTCCTGCCCCCTCTGCTCTGGCCAGGAAAGGCGGGGTGCCAGGGGGAGGCCCGCACACACCCCTCTGCTCCCTGCCCGCTGTGCCCCCTCAGGCCAGGCCCTGATGGCAGGGACCATGAAATGACACCCCCCACCCCCCCCAGCCACCAACACCAGCCTGGAGCCCAGGTGGGGCCACACCTGTTCAGCAGGGGTCCCAGCCTGCTGAGTGGGGTCCTTGTGAGCCTGGTGTTCATGGTTCCCTTTTTCTTGCCTGCCGACCTCAGGCAGTGCCTGCCCTGTCTGGGTTCTGGGGACACTCAGGGATCTCAGCCTACAGAAGCTCAGGCCCAGGACGGGGCAGGTGAATGTCCCAGAGGTCAGACACCCCAAACCTGCTGTCCCTAAGGTTTCCTGTCCTCTTGGCTGCTGCTGCAAGCAGGGGACGTGGGTTATTGCAAGGCCACCCGATGCTGGCCTGGGCAGATCTGCCCGAGGGGGTCAAGGAGACGAGGCTGGGCCTCAAGCCCCTGGTGTGTGGGGGTGGGGTGGGTGGGAGGCCGCTGGGCCACTGTGGCAGCTCGTGGGCTGAAAGCCAGCCCCTGGCACGCCCAGGTGGGCAGGCTGCCCCAGCTCCTCCCCCTGCCTGCCAGCACCCGTGTCCCAGCTGCACATGGGGAGCCTGTAACCTGAGCAGCTGCTACAGGCCTGCCGAGTCCAGTCCCGGTGCCTTGGTCTCAGGGCCCGGCCACCACCCGGGTTGCCCTCTCAGCCCAGCTGGTGGGCTGTGGCTATGGCCTCTCCCTTACCCCTGTCCCCGCCCCTCCTCCATTGCCCTCTAGCACCTCCCTGTCCCCTGGCCCTCCCCCAGGTCCCTGCCCTGCAGCTCCCAGTAAGGGGCTCTGAGCTTGACAGGTCACATGCCCCGTGCTGTCTCGGACTGGCCCCGTGTGCACCCAGGCCTGCCCGCCTCCCCAGCTCCTCAGCGCCCAGTGGCGGTGGCGGCAGCAGTGAATTGCTGGGTGCCGCTGCCACCACCGCTGAAGGTCAGGCTGGTGACGGCCGGGGCCCGAGCCTGGCAGCGTTCTGGGTGGAAGTTTAGCCTCTTCTTAGTTGGTTTCCTAGTGGCCGGCTTTCTGAGGGGTCTGAGATGTTCCTGGCCCCAGTTCCGGAAGGCGCCCCACATCGCCCCCCTCGGGGCCTGTGCATCTTGGAGGACTGCGGGAGGAGGAGGAGGTGTTAGAGCTGCTTTGAGCGCCTCTGCTCTCTCACAGGCTGGCCCGGGGACCCTCATCATGGCTGCCGGAGTCCAGGACTTCAACAGGACAGAGTCGGACCGGCTGAATGAGATCAAAGGGCACCTGGAAATCGCCCTGCTGGAAAAGCACTTTCTCCGTGAGCGTCCCTTGGGGATGGGGACTGGGACAGCACAGGGGCAGGGACAGGATGGGGGCGGGAACAGCACGGAGGCAGGGGTGGGAGGGGACAGGACGGGGCATGGGGAAGGGGGTGGGTTGGATGACTTGCCTGCTGTACTGCCGTCGGGAGCTGGCTGGAGGACACGTGGGGTCACAATTGTGATCCGCATGGCATCCCCGGCAGTCTGCTGCCCCAAGTCTCTGCTGGGGCGGGAGGCCATTGTGGATCGGAGACGGTGTGGCCTTGGAGCATTTTCCCGGCCTCTTCACGGGTCCCGGCACTGGTTAACTCGGACTGTGTCAGAGTTTTGTGCTTCTGGAAAGTTCCGCAATTCCATGCCGAGCTGGTCTTGGGCCCTCTGCAGCTCAGCCACAGGGACACGTCTGCCAGATGCTCTTGGGAGATGGTTCTAGAAGGGGCTATGAGGGGCTGGGGGGCCCCGAGCTCTGCTGTGGTCCCCTGACCCTACTTTGGTGTCCTGCCTGCGTGAGAGGTGAGGGCGCTGGGGCCCACTGGGGAGTGCCTGAGCCTCCCTCTGAGTCAAGGCAGTAATCTTGGTGGCTCCCGGCAGGAGTCTGGACCTCATGGCTGTCAAGCAGGTCACATGGAACCTAGGTGCAGGGTGAGGGGTGGACAGTGCATTGGCTAAGGCATGCAGTGGGGCCTGGGACTTGCCCAGGGCTGGCAGCCAGTAGGTGCTCAGTGCACATGTGGATGAATGGGCACAAACTCACACCAAACTCATGGCCCCTGAGTTGGCCCTGACTTACAGCCACCCTGCAGGACAGAGTAGAATGGTGCCTGTGGGTTTCCGAGACTGCAATTCTTGATGGGAGTGGAAAGCCTTGTCTTTCTCCCTCAGAATAGCTGCTGGTTTCGAACTGCCGACCTTGTGGTTAGCAGCCCAGCATGTAACCACTACTCCACCTGGGCTCCATTCTGCCACAGGAGACCTTTCTGAAAACGTTGACAAGCATGGATATCACTCTGAGGACAAAGATGCGCCCCGGCCCAAGCCAGGGTGCTGTCAGCCGCCTCCTCTTCCCGAGCCAGGAAGACAGCAGAGGAAGCCATGCACCGGAAAGATGGCGCTGGAGAAGAATCGGGAAAGTACCGGGGACTGCTGGAAACTGTCCTGAAAAAGTGACAGTCAGAATGCTCCTTAGAGACTTCTCTCACATATCCTGGACATGTGATCGGGAGACACCAGTCCCAGAAAAGACATCCTGCTCGGTGAGGTGGAGGGGCAGCAAAAGAGAGAGGGACCTTTGGCGAGGTGGACCCACTGACCAGTGGCTGCCACAGTGGGCATCAACGTAGCGACTGTGAGGATGGCGAGGGCCAGGCCGTGTTTCGCTCCACTGTGGTCGCCTGAGTCGGAACCGGCAACTGCATCCGCTCCCTGCCTCTGAGTCCCTGCCGACTCATCGCGATGGCTCCGTACGGCGGTGTAGAACTGCCCCTTGGGGGGGGTTCTGAGACTTTAAATCTGTATAGGGGTCAAAAGCCTCATCGTTTGCTTCAGCTGAGCGGCTGGTGGGTTCGAACCGCTGACCTTGCAGTTAGCATCTTAACCCGTAGCATCCAGCACCATCAGTGTTCCTTTCTCAGGAGCCTGGTAGGACAGGTGCCCAGGGAAAATGGGGGCGGGGTTTCAGTCAGGGTAGGCTGTCTCCCTGAGATAGACGGAGGTCAAGCCAGGCGGGGAAGCCCCTGACTCCGACTGGTTCGAGCACTGGGAAGGCAAGGTTGGCCAGTTGTTCCCACTCGGCTCTCTGGCCACTGCGGCAGGAGCAGTGGGGAGGGTGTGGCTTGAGCTTCTAGAAAGGCCTCTTGCTGGTGAGTTGGCCAGCTGCCTAGAGATGGGCGGCCAGGCGAGCGTTCACTGAAAGAGGGATGGGGCTCAGCAGGTCGGACTTCTGTGGCTCCGGCCCCCACCCGACCAGGTGGCAGGGCTGCTTTCTGTCGGCCCCAAGCTCAGACGGCCGGCTGACTGGAAGGAGGTTTATTTAAAGTCTGTCACTTGACTTTTATTTCTGGCTGAAGTGGGGCCTGTTGGGTTGGGTGCCAGGAGGATCCTTGTTTGAGAGGTCTGCTCCTGCAGGTTCAAAGAGAGCCTCCAACTCCCATGCCTTTTGTTCAGCCCCTTCCCTGGGGGGCAGTCGGGCCCTGCTCCCTGGGCAGCTGCTGCAGCTCACCCAGCCCTGTGGAATTGACCGGGGTTGGTGGAGAGTGCCGTGGTGTGCATGCGGGAGGGGAGCACTTGGGGGGATCGGGGGTGGTGGGCACTGCCATGGGCCGCCTACCTGGTGCTGTTGGGGCTGGCTGGGGCTCAGGAGATGAACCCCCAACTTGAGAGCCGTGTTGGGCAAATTTGCTTCAAAAGACTAATCCCAGGTCAGCCGGCATTTTTCTCGAGCCCTCTCTGGGGATGCATGCCCAGTGGCATGTGAACGCAACCACATCTTTTCTTTAAAAAAAAAAAAAAAAACTTACTTAAACAATGCCACGACATGCTGTTAACTTAGAAATCAAACCGTGTGACGCTACATATTTATACGAGTTTTATAGTATCGAACGGTGTGCGGCATTGGGGGTCATGGGTTCATGGCTCGGAAGGGTGGAGTAGGTGGTCGGCCAGTCCACGCGTCTTCTTTTCCCCTTGGCGGTTACGCTTCAAGCAGTCTTTGACTGCGCTAGTCTGCGTCACTGAAGCCGATGCTCTCGTGACTGAAACCGGCCTCCTGGGGTTAATAACTCCATGCGCGGTCTCGGCACATTGACACGCTCCCGTGGAGAGGGAGGCCCACAGAGAGAACTCCCAGGTGAGAGGGCCTGGGAGAAAGTGCACGGGGACATCCTTTGTCTCGCTCGACGGACACACGTCAGCATGCATGGTGGGAGGTCAGTGCCAACGGTTTCGGAGATCGTCGCTGAGGAGATCGAGCTGCGTCCACAGGACACGTCCCGTGCCTAGCGTTCAAGTACTGACGAGCACAGAGCCCACTGGGCCAGGGTGCACCTGACGCCAGCAGGGGTCTGTCCAGTGCCCTCCGGTGCCTGTCTCGGCAGACGCAGAGCAAGGAAGAAGGTGCTGGAGAGGAAGAGGGGACGTGCCACGGACTCTCAGAAGGACAAGCGTCTGGCTTGGAGGAAGCACGTCTGGAATAGTCCTGAAAGGCCAGGGTGGCGAGACGTCTCCCCCTGCGCTCTGGCATGTCGTCAGGAAAACCAGACCCTGGAAAGGCCGTCGTGTGGTTGAGAGAGGAAGGCCCTTGACGAGCCGACCTGATAGCTGGGCTCCAACCTCAGGACACTTGTGAGGACGGCGCAGGACCGGGGTGCGTTCCGCTACGAGTCGGTGCTGGGCTGACAGCCGCAGACAACAGCCTGCTGTGCCTTCCATGCCCTGTGTGTCCACAGCAGTGGGAGAGGCCGGGCTCTGGGTTCTGGGGTGAGTGGAGAGGTGGTATTTAGGGCTGGGGGAGCTCGGGGCAGCTGGATGGGTGGACTGGGCAGACGCAGAGCAAGGAAGAAGGTGCTGGAGAGGAAGAGGGGATCCCACTCCTAGAGCACCTGTCCCCCTGGGTCGCCGGGCCCAGAGGTGACCTTCTGAGAAGCCAGCTCAGCATTTCCTGCCCTGCAGGCAGCCTCCCCCCACCCTGCCCCACCTCACTGGCAAAGGCAGGCGGAATCCGTGCCAGGCATCCTGCCGCCTGTGCCCTGTGGTGAGCGGTGCTATCAGTGACCTAAATGTGTCACCGTACTGGGCGGGAGCCCCACTCTTCAGGGCCCCAGCAGGGGTGCCCATGGCTAACTCAGCCTTTGTGTGGCAGGCACCAAGCAGGCCCTGCCCAGAGGGAGGCCGGGCAGGTGAACAGTGAGAAGCCCCTGGCCGCGGTTGTGTCTGTAGCACTGTGAGGGCCACCAGCTGAGAACGGGCCTTCCCATAGCTCCCGCTGAGCGAGGACTCGGGGACCAGAGCCCCCCACCCCAGGAGATGAGTCTCTGGCCTGGTGGCCAGGCCTCTCGGCTGGCTGGACGGTTCTGCTTAGCCTGTAGCTGCTTTGGGGAGAGGGATTCTTGGAGAGGGTCTTGGCTCCACAGAGCAGTGCCTGACCTCAAGGGTTCCTTCACTGCCCCCCACCACCCCAGGGCCAGTGGCAGCATTCTGGGGCCCAGGTGTTTGTCACTGGGGGGAACCCGTTGGCCAAATCCCAGCCTCCAATGTGACATCCCTCCCCGATCCTGGCCGTGGGAACATGTCACCTCACAGGACAAAGGGACTTCATGATGTGACTGAGTGAAGGGCCTGGAGGTGGGTGGGCATCCTGGGTTATGGGGGGGGGAGGGCTGATGTTACCCCCAGGGTCCCTGTAAGTGGCAGGGGCAGGCAGTGGGGCAGAGGTGGAGCTGAGGGTGCCTGGGTGTGCGCATGCAGCAACCAGGACTGTGCGTACGGAGGGTGTCGTAAGCAGGGGTCATGTGGTGACCTGCAGGCAGAGCGGCTGGAGGCCGTTGACCAGGGAGAGCCAGAGTGGGGACACTGGTCCCCTGCTGCTCTGAGGCCCCCTCATGGGGGAGGGGGTGAGCAGCTGTGTGGGGCATGTGCCCTTCCCTGAGGACCAGTGGAGGGGTGACAGGCTGACTAGGACAGGTAGCTGGGCACAGTGGGACCCACTCTCAGAGAGAGGCCCCTCCCCCTCCCTCACCTGGTGAGCACCTGGCTGGCAGGTGTCATGCAGCTGGCCCGGCCGTGTCTCCACCCAGCCAGCCTCCTTGAGCTCGGCATGTGCTGGGCTGTTGCTGGAGAGGGCCCGGAGTGGGATGGGGTGGGGGGAGCCTGTGGGAATTTCTGGACCTGTGGGGGCGCGTGTGGTGAGGTGGGCGGCAGAGGCTCCATCTCCGTGCCTGGGGAACCAACCACGTATGAGGTGAGGATGCAGCCTGGTGCTACAGGGACACCAGTTCCACCAACCAAGGGGCACAGGCACCCACCAAGTGCCATGGCCAGGTGGGGGCCAGCACCCAGCTGTTTATAATGTGACTGACACCCTCGTCAGGCAGGAGTGTCCCAGGTATCTGTCATGAGCATGCCCTGGGAAAAGGTGTTCCCATGGGTCCCCTGCTCAGGTGTGCATGGCGTGAGCAGGAGCCTGATGAAGGGTCAGGCTGGGGTCGCGCTGTGAAACCTGATGTCTGGGCCCCCCATAAATCCCACCCCTGGGGACTAGACTGGAGTCCTGAGCCTTGCTCATGGGGTCCTGCAGTGAGCTCTGATGCCTGTGCCCCCAGCATTCCCCGCCCCCCTCCACCCCCCAGCAACCTCCCAGTGGGCCTGTCTTGTGGGGACATGGTGGTACCCTGGTGGAAGGCTGGGGTGTGTGCTGCTCAGCCTGGGTGTTGGGGTCCGTGTGCTCCGTGTGGGGAACCTGGGTTCTGGGGTGCCAGCACTTGTCCAGTGGGGCGGCCTGGTCACAGGGTCTCCCCAGCTGGCGGGGTCACCACGTTTGTCACTGACTGACACAGCCTGGCCCGGGGTTCAGAGGTGTACGTAGGTGTATGCCCAAGTGTGTGCACAGGTGTACCTGCTGCCGATCTCAGGCGGGGGTGGGGAGGGCAGCAGGTGAGCCCAGGCTCGCAGGTGCACTTCCAACAAGAAGCCCTGAGCAGTGTCCATGCAAGGTGGTGGGGGGGGGTCTTGTTGGCCCCCCATAGAGGCTGAGGTGGTTCTGCTCTGCGCTGTCCTGGCATGGGCTCCTGGTGGTGTCGAGGTGGTGACTGTGGCCCCCTCCTACCCTCGCCCCCAACACCCACAGAGGAGGAGCTGCGGAAGCTGCGGGAAGAGACCAACGCCGAGACGCTGCGTCAGGAGCTGGAACGGGAGCGGCAGAGACGGCTGGAGCTGGAGCAGAGGGTCCAGGAGGCGCTGAAGGCCCGGTACGTGGGGCCACAGCTAGGTACGGGGACTACATCCAGGTATGGGCCACAGCTAGGTACAAGGGCCACAGCCAGGTACGGGGGCCACAGCCAGGTATGGGGGCACAGCCAGGTACGGAGGCAAACCCAGGTACGGGGGCCACAGCCAGGTATGGGGGCACAGCCAGGTACGTGGGCCTGGTGGTGGCCCAGGCCAGGGCCGGTGTCTGCTGCCCAGGGCTGGGATGTAGCCCGCGGGCCTCACCTTTGTGTGTGCCCTCACACCCCCTGCTGTCAGTGGTGTGAAGCCCTTGGCTTCTCTAGGTGCTCGGTCCCACCTCAGAGCATCAGGGGAGCACCTCCCCATGTCCTGGAGGGGTGTGATGGCAGAGCTGGGGGTCCTCAGCTTGGCCCCTGCTTCCTGGTTTGAAGCCCTGCTGTGTGGTTACAGAGAAAGGGTAGGTTTGTTGGGAAGGTGGCTGCCCTCCTGTGCCTCAGTTTCCTTATCTGTATAGTGGGGGTGTGGCAAAAGTAGTGGGAGCCCCAAATCAGGAGGGAGGCAGCCAGGTTGGGGTCAGGAGCAGGATGGCGGTGGGAGGAGCTCAGACTGCAGCACTCTCTGAGAGCCTGTGCCCTAAAGTGGGGGTGGCGGGGTGTGGGGGTGGGTGGGTATATACCAGGTAGGGACACGCTGGCCAGACCTCACTGTATCCTGGCCCTGTTGGTCATAGGGCCTCACTCTCCCACAGCACCCCACTGAGCTGGCATTGACCTCGGGTCTGCCTCGGTCCCCTTTCCTGGTGGGTGCCACCTAGGCCCTGGGGAGGAGGTGTCTCCTGTCCCCCTACCCCCACCACATGGGTGATATTCCCACCCCTTTAGTGCAGGCACTGACCTCTGCCCCATGGGACTCCCCCCATCTCCCACCACATAGACACTGTCTTCTGCCCCCCAGAGAGCTGAATGGGTGCCGTTAGGCTAGCCCTTGTTGCACCCATGTGCCCCCCCACACGGTGGCCAAAGCAGCCTGGGAGGTCTGACCAGTGGCCCCTGCATCCCACCTGACCCCTGAGCCCCTGACTCCCACTGTGCACAGCCCGCCCCTTTGGGGGCGCGTGTCGGCCTTGTGTTGGTCAGTGTCCTTTGTGAGGTGGTCGCCCCTTGGCCAGGGCTCAGGGTCGGCACAGAGCACGGCCATTGGGGCTGTCCCTGGTGGACTTTCAGAATCGCGTCTCCTGGCCTTTTCTCCCACGCTGCCTCTGGGGGGACTCGAACCCCTTGGGTGCCTCCAGGAATAATGAGCTTTAACAAAAGACCACTGGGTCCTCTTCATCCAGGTGTGATGGCCTGACCCCTGGGGGTGGGACAGCGTGCAGCGGCCCTTTGAATCTGCT
>NW_022103898.1:4024155-4036223 GCF_000313985.2 Echinops telfairi | reverse complement strand
CCCCCCCCCCCACGGCCGGTGAACAGGAGCACAGTGGGGCCACCCGGCTCCCTCAGGGAGGGCAGGGATCTTCAGGGCCCCCTTCTAACGGCTGACTCACCTCTTCTGTCCCCACTCGAGGTCCGAAGAGCAGCCGGCTCAGCAGCCTCCCAAAGGGCAGGCCCAGGCTAACAATGGAGCAGGTGAGTGGGGCTTGGGGGGCAGGCAGTAAGGTGGAAGGGGTCGTGTCCCTGGCCCTTGCGGGAACTCAAACTCTCAGGGATCGATGACTCATTACAGCCAACAAGCCGTTCCAAGCAAACCGGACTCCATTTCTTACGGGAGCAAAGCCGTGGCCGTCCCAGCCTCCTGGCAAGTTCCACGGGCAGGCGGAGCACCACGTCCCCCAGCCAGCCGTGCTGCTGTGACTGGGCAGCACAGTCAGAGGGGACGGCTCGGGTGCTGCAGTCCCCACCCTGAGCTGCAGTCTGCCCGGGGCCGGTCGTGTAAGGATTCCTGCTGGCACAGCCATTTAAGTGTGCAGCTCCTAACCTATCTCATTGGCTTGGAGCAGACGTGACTGTCTGCTTCTGTTGAGATTCCCACCCAGACAACCCTGCGGGGCAGTTCTGCTCCTCCGTCCCAGGGGCCACCACGAGTGAGCACACCAGAAAGACTCTGTCTGTCCAGGAGATTCTGCTCCTGGTCACCCTGGTTAGGCTTCTCCGGGCCATAGATCTTTCTGGAAGCAGATCAGCATTCTCCCGTAGAGCAGCCGGGGGTTTGAACCACCGACATTGCCGTTACTTGACAGCACCACCAGGGCTCCCTGAACAACAGGCTCTCCAAGGAGAAACGCTGTAACACTCTGGATCCTCAACTAAGAAACCTCGGAGCTCACTTTGCAACGCTGTTGCAAGTGTAGGAGATGCGGCTGAGCAGTAAAGCACACAGCCAAACCAAGTTCACTGCCCTGGAGTCAGTGCTGACTCAAAGCGTCCCCCTGTGGGTTACCGAGACTGTCACGGTGGACGGGAGTGGAGAGCCCAGTCTTTCTCCCTCGGAGGCTCTAGTGGTTTCGAACTGCCAACCATGGGGATCGCAGCCCAACGCGTAACCACGACACCACCAGGGCCACTTTTGCATCATCCTCAAGACCATTGCTATGTGTGAGCGTGTGGTTGCTGCCACTGTTAATCTATTTCCTTGAGGGTCTTCCTCTTTCTCGCTGACCCTCTAAGTTTCCAAGCGCATCCTTCTCCAGGGACTGGCCCCTGGTCTTGTACAGGCTCGCCATCCTCACTCTCTTCTGAGGCGCATTCTGGCTGAACCTTCAAGACAGATTTATCGGTTCTCCCGACAGTCCGTGGTACATCCGTCTTCTTCACCAACATCAGAACCCACAGGCATCGGTCGGGTCTTCTTCAGCCGTCCTCACCCACTGTCCAGCCCACACATGTCTCTGCGGCCGTGGAAAATGTGACTGGGACCAGACGCACCACGCCCTCAAAGGGACGTCAGCCCTTTCTCAGGCAGCAGGTTTGCCCAGTCAGTGTGTCTTTCGACCCCTTGTCTGCTGCTGCGAGGAGCAGGGGTTGTGGATCCAAGCAAGACGGAACCCTTGCCCACTGCCATCTTCTGTTTTATGATGTGTGTTAGTCCAGGTTGACTAGAGAAACAAACCCAGGGAGACTCATCTATACAGAAGAAAGAGCTTTATAACAAAGAGTAATTGTTATTCTGAGCAGTAAACCTCCCAGCCCAGTCCAGATCAAGTCCATAAGTCCGATATTAGCCCATATATCCGAAACCAGACTATAAATTCCTCTTCAGACCCCCGCAACACCGGCAATGACGCCGAATGCTGGAAGATCACAGGCCAGTGGTTGGAAAGTCTTGTGGATCCAGTGGCAGTGGAAGCATCTCAGCACTGGCGTGGGTCTCCATGTGGCTCCTCCAGCTCCAGGGCTCCATCCGCGTAGCTCCATGTGGCTTGTCATCAGGAAGACAAAGCAGAGAGAGTGTCTATATTTGGCCTCCAGTGAGCTGTTTATCTCCATCAGGCCTCCCAAGGAGGTCATCAAGCTGCGACCTGATTGACAGGCTAGACTCCACCCCCGCACTCTTAATAGTCTCAAGTTGGCACCAGATGACGTAAGGACCACAAGTGTGTGCGGGGATGCGGCTTCCTCTGCTGTGAGGAGCTGGCGTTCATGCTGAGGCCTAATACCACAGACCCTCCGTGGGGAAACTGAGGCGCCAGTCCCCATAGATGGCCACACCTCAAGCTTGGTTACAGAGCAGACGGTCAGCAGGAACGACTGTCCACGAGATGTAGGACACAGAGGCTCAAACTGTGGTGGTGGTGGCGCAGGATGGGCTGTGTTTCATTCTGTTGTATGAGGGGGCGAGGGGCAGGCGTCCTCATGAGGCAGCACTGACTGGATGGTTCCTGAGTGCACCATCTCCCTAATGCCCTGATGGGGGAACTGGAAGCCTTGGCCTTGACCTTGGCCACTCCTTCCAGAGCTCTGGCTGCCTCTGCATGTGTGGTGCCCCTGTGTCCACGTGGGGCAGGCCCAATGGCCCTGGGCGTGCAGGGGCGGGAGCTCACACTTGTCAGGCAGCGCCCCTGCAGGCACCTCCCAACCTGCTTCCTGGAGGGACAGCCGGATCTGCAGACCTGGCTCAAGCCAAGCAGGGCCAGTGTCCACCTTCTGGGCGTGGTGTTGTTTTGGCCAGCCTGCCCTGGGCCTGAGCTGTGCGTCAGCAGTTTATGTTGCTGTCAGACCTGATGACCTCTCTCTCCCCAGGGCTTGTCCCCTCCCAGGCCACAGAAACCCGCAGGAAGGGGCTGCAGTTATCCCCAGAGATGCGGGGGGAGGCGGGGTGTGAGATACTTAGACTCTGGGGTGGCTAGAAACAGGTGCCTGATGGAACTGAGGACTGGGGGAACCCAGAACCCCCACCACCATCTCTTTGTGGTCCCCTCCCCATGGTGGCCATCTGCTGTCAGGCCCTGGGCCAAACCTTACCACTACCCCGGCTGTCCCCACAGAGCACCGCCGGGGCCAGGGGCTGAGCGCCCGCCTGCAAAAGTGGTTCTTGGACCGGTTCGGGGAGTATGTGGAGGATTTCCGCTTCCAGCCGGAGGAGAGCACCGTGGAGGCTGAGGAGCCCCTCAGTGCCCGGAGGTAGGCCTGCCTGTGGGCTCCTTTGCAGGACTGGGCCTCGGGCTTTGACCCCTGGCGCTGTGGTGGTCGGGCTGTGGCCCAGGATGCTGCAACCCTGAGTCCTAGCCACCAGGGCCCCACTACTCAATGAAGGCAGCTGTTTCCAGTAGGTCACGAAGGCTGCGCCAGGCCAGGCGAGCCCCCTGATTCCTGGGTAAGCCCGAGGGCAGGGCTGCGCTCCCTGGGACTGCAGACTGTCAGGCGGCTGAGTGTCCTGGTGGCGGTGTCCTGGTGGCGGTGTCCTGTGTGTCCTGGCGGCTGAGTGTCCTGGCAGCTGTGTCCTGTGTGTCCTGGCGGCTGTGAGTCCTGGTTGCTGTGTGTCTTGGCGGCTGTGTATCCTGATGACTGTGTGTCTCGGTGGCTGTGTGTCCTGGCAGCTGAGTGTCCGGGCTACTGTGTGTCCGGTTAGCCATGTGCCCTGGTGGCTGTGTGTCCTGGCAGCTGAGTGTCCTGGTGGCTGTGTGTCCTAGTGGCCGTGTGTCCTGGCAGCTGAGTGTCCTGGTGGCTGTGTGTCCTAGTGGCCGTGTGTCCTGGCAGCTGAGTGTCCTGCAGCTGTGTCAGTGTGTCCTGGTGGCTGTGAGTCCTGGCGGCTGTGTATCCTGATGACTGTGTGTCCTGGTGGCTGTGTGTCCTGGCAGCTAAGTGTCTGGGCTGCTGTGTTTGGGTGGCCGTGTGTTCTGGTGGTCATGTATCCTAGTGGACATGTGTCCTGGCTGCTGTGTGTCTGAGTGGCATGTGTCCCGGCAGCTGTGTGTCCTAGTGTCTATGTGTCCTGGTGGCTGAGTGTCCTGGCTGCTGAGTGCCCAAGTGGCTGTGTCCTGTGTGTCCTGGTGGCTGAGTGTCCTGGCTGTTGTGTGTCCGAGTGTCCATGTGCCATGGTGGCTGAGTGTCTTGGCTGCTGAGTGTCCTAGTGGCTGTGTCCTGTGTGTCCTGGTGGCTGAGTGTCCTGTGTGTCCCAGCGGCTGAGTGGCCATGTGCCCTGGTGGCTGAGTGTCCTGGTGGCTGTGTGTCCGAGTGGCCCGTGTGTCCAGGGCAGGGGCTTCCCCCCACCTGGAGCAGCTCTCATAGGACTTGGGCCTCCGCTTGTGGGCTGTGCTGAGACAGGCTCCCCAGAGCCCACTGGGCTGAGGGGCCCTGAGGGGCTCACCCGAGCGAGAGGTGGGCCTGTCCTCCAAGCTGCCAGTGTCTATTGGAGCACCTCAGGTCACGGGCTGGAATGCACGGGTTGACCAGTGCGCTCCCCGTTCCCCTTCTCCCCTCTCGTAGGTTAACGGAGAACATGAGGCGACTGAGTAAGTCCGCATGGCCCCCTCTGCTCCACGTGACCCCCACCCCTGCCCCGCCGCCGCCCCAGTCCTCGTTTGAGATGGGAAACTGGCTTTTCTCCAGGTCACCTCTCAGCTGTCTCTCCAGCCCTGAGGGTGCAGGCTACTACCTGACACCTGTCTGTTCCCTGCCCCCCCTTTCTTCCCTCTTCCAACTGTTACCGCCCACAGACAGCATGATGGGGTGGCTACAAGGTTCCCGAGTGGCCCAGGGGGACTGGGCTTGGCGGGCTTCGCGTCACATGGGTGGGCCCAGGCCAGCTTTCAGGAGGGATGCCCTGGGCTTGGGCTGACCGCTGGCCGCAGCTGACTGCTTCATCTGCAGAGCGCGGGGCCAAGCCAGTGACCGGCTTCCTGAAGAACCTCTCTGCCTTATCCGACTGGTACTCCGTCTACACATCTGCCATTGCCTTCGTCGTGAGTGCTGTCCGGCGGATGGGGGGCTCCTGGGGTCCTGCCTCCATCTTGGGGTCCGAGACTGATGATAAATGGGGTGCTGTGACCTCGCATTGGGCTCAGCTGGGACCCTGTATGGGCCAGGCAGGGACCCTGTGTGGGCCAGGCCAGAACCCTGTGTAGGCTGGGCTGGATCCCGGGTGGGATGGGCCAGGCCCCCCTGTGGGCTGGCCCAAGACCCTGTATGGGCCAGGCTAGGCCCACTTGTGGACTGGGCTAGGATGCCATGTAGGCTGGACCAGGCCTGGACCCAGTGTGGGCCAGGCCAGACTGGACCCTTATATAGGACAGGCTGGGCCCATGTGGGCCAGGCCAGAACCCTGTGTAGGCCAGACCAGGACCCCATGTGCATCTTGCTGGCCCTGGCTAAGCCCTAGTGTGCCCCACTTCCCAGCCCTGCAGCTCTCCCGGCTTCTGACATCATGGCCGAGCCTGGGTGTGGCAGAGCTGCACACCTGGCCCTCCGGTGCCGCTGGAGGAGGGCAGGTGGCCCATGTGTCAGATGACCGCCCCGCCCTTCCCCGCCTGCAGGTGTACATGAACGCCGTGTGGCACGGCTGGGCCATCCCCGTGTTCCTGTTTCTGGCGATCCTGCGCTTGTCCCTGAATTTCCTCATCGCCAGGTAGGTGGGCTATGTGGGCGGCGCAGCCACTTCCCCATCGCCCCAGGGCCAGCACATCTCCCATCTGGCTCACTAGCAGCACTGATGTTGGCGGGGTCCCTGTTAGCCTCCAGAACCTGCAGGCACCATATGTAAAACCCCTGGCTGGTCCTGACCCTGCCCGGCGAGATGTGCCCAGCCCCCAGCTTCGGCTGCCAGTGCCTGCTCCACACCAGGCCAGGAGTGGGTGGGGCCACTCATCCTAGACCCCGGAGCTGGTGACCCATCATGTGGGCAACGCGATTCCAGGGGCTCTTGGTGCTGTGAGGGTCCAGGTTCCGGGGTCCCGGGTTGTGAGGGGGAACCTGTAGGTCTTGATAGCCTGGGTTCTGCAGGCCACGCCTGTGCCACCAGCACCTGCACTGGCCTCCAGTGGTGGCCGTGGCTCCTCCTTTGGGCTCCTGCAACATAGCTTTCTGCCCTCGAGGTCACCCCATCCTCATTCGAGTTTGTGTCCGGAAGCAAATGTAGTCTGTGGAGACCCTTTGGGGACAGACACAGTACAACCCTGCCAGAAGGAGGGAAACCCTCGGTGCAGACAGACTTGTGCTCACCGCCTTGACTCACCGCCACCCTACGGGACAGCACAGGGCGACCCTGTGGGTCCCCAAGGCGGCCACTGTTTATGGGAGCAGACAGCCTCACCTTTCTCCCAAGGAATGGCTGGTGGTTTTGAACTGCTACCTCTGTGGTTGGCAGCCCATGTCACTTACTGTGCCATCAGGACACCTCTGTAAACAGTGCAGAGGCCAAAAATGGAGTCCACTGACTCCAGCCTCGGGGCTTAGAATATGCTGGCGGGCGGGGGGACACCAAAACCAAGCTCGCTGCCCTTGAGTGCATACAGGCTCAGAGTGCCCCTACAGGACAGGGCAGTGCTGCCCCTGCGGGTCCCCCAGACTCTAACTCTACGGGAGCAGAGAGCTGCCGCGTGATGGTTTCACGTGGCTGGCCTTGCTGTTAGCAGCCTGAGGCATCAGTAGCCACCACCCACCAGGGCTCCCTACAGTACGTGGTGGGAGACAGGAAGCTGCCTCACAGTCGTAACTGGTGACAGGCCAGTCGTCACCATTTTTGTAGGCGGGACTACAGATGTGGACTACACCCCCCCCACAGATATACACACACATGTATGTACACACACACACACACACACACACACACACACACACACACACACGGCTGCAGATTAGAACAGTTACAGGATTGGTTCCCAGGGCTTCGACCTCCTGGCTAAGTGGTGGTCAGGGTGTGAGCCATGGCTGTGCGGCCCAGAGTCCACCAGGACCCCATCTGTTAGATACCATGAGACTGTCCTCAGCAAGCCATGCAGGACAGCGCCAGGCAAGTCCCCCGCTTTCTTTCAAGCGTAAGTCAAGGCGCCTCCCACCCCACCCATCCCTTCCCCCAATTGTAATCTCCTTGTTTCCCCCCATATGATACAATGTAATTGTTCACCCACACGATACAATGTAATTGTTCCCCCACATGATACAATGTAATTGTTCCCCACACGATACATTGTAATTGTTCCCCCACATGATACAATGTAATTGTTCCCCCACACGATACAATGTAATTGTTCCCCACACGATACATTGTAATTGTTCCCCCACATGATATAATGTAATTGTTCCCCCACACGGTACATTGTAATTGTTCCCCCACATGATATAATGTAATTGTTCCCCCACACGATACATTGTAATTGTTTCCCCACATGATACATTGTAATTCCCCCCCACATGATACAATGTAATTGTTTCCCCACATGATACATTGTAATTTCCCCCCACATGATACAATGTAATTGTTCCCCCACACGATACAATGTAATTGTTTCCCCACACGATACAATGTAATTGTTCAGTCCCATCGATCACACTAAGATTGGTGCAGCCCTCACCACAATGTCAGAACATGGTCTTGTCTTACTCTCTGTTCAGCGCCTCCCAATTAGAATCCACTTTCACACACTCACCTTGAGGTCAGAAAGGAGGGAAATGGATCCGGATTCCACATGGACTTGGGCCTCTCCATGAGGACCACAGCCCCGCAAACCTGGGCTTCAGAATTTCAGCTCCCCGTCGGCTTTTCCCTAGAAAATAAGACGCATAAATAAATAGTCTGGAAGGTGTCGGCAGTGCCCTCCTGGGGCCCCATTGCCTGGAGGAGGGGCTGTGGAATGTGCTGGAACCCACGCTCCCAGGGTGGGCCGGGCAAGGAGGCTAGGTGCTCTGTTCCCAGGAATCAGGGACCGGACTCTGGACCCCACCCCACACCAATCCCCACCAGCCACCCCTGCCATCCCCTCTGCTGGCCCCTCTGGGCACTTGGGGGTCCCTGGCCGGCAAAAGCCCGGGCAGATGACCGTTGACCGTTGCATGGCCTTGTGCACAGGGGCTGGAGGATCCAGTGGAGCATTGTCCCCGAGGTGTCTGAAGCTGTGGTGAGTCCCACGGGCCCGGGGCATCGCTCTGCTCTGCAGAAGGGCCTGGAGGGTTCCTGGGGCCCCTGGGTGGGGCATGTGTGCACCCACTGGCGTCCTGCCCCATTGCTCCTGTCAGGGCTTCAGTTTCCCTTCCTGCTAAGTATGGGGCACGGGGTGTTGAGGGGGACCAGCTAGGAAGTGAACCTCTGTGTGCCCTCACTGCAGCCTGGGACTGTCCACTGCCCCATCCCCCACGAGTTTGGGTGAGATGGCAGAGCTGTCCCCTGTGGGGACAGCAGTGTGACCCCCTGACTGCTGGGGAGGGGATCCCTCCTCGTATTTGTGGGTCGTTTTCAGGGAGCTCACTTTTCCTTTGAAGGAGCCTCCCAAAGAGGACCTGACCGTGTCTGAGAAGTTCCAGCTGGTGCTGGACGTAGCCCAGAAGGCACAGGTGACGCTGGATTGGTCATGGGGCTACGGGTAGGGGGCAGTGGTGCTGGCCTGGTCCAGGTGGTGGTGGAGCCTTGGGGCCCTGAGCACCCCAAGTTCTGGGCCAGGTGCTGTCTACGGGTGGGTGGATAATTGTGCTCCCTGTCCCCACAAACGCTCAGCCTGAGTGCTCCCCATCTTCAGACCCTCAGCCTGAGTGCTCCCCGTGCTCACTCCTGCTGTGCACTCGGTTTTGTCCCCACACAGAACCTCTTTGGCAAGATGGCCGACATCTTGGAGAAGATCAAGAAGTGAGTGGAATGGGGGCAGGGCAGGTGGGGGCCAGGGTGGGTGACCAAGTGGCTTCACTGACCCCCTCCCTGCAGCCTGTTCATGTGGGTGCAGCCCGAGATCACACAGAAGCTCTACATCGCCCTGTGGGCCGCCTTCCTTGCCTCCTGCTTCCTCCCCTACCGCCTCGTGGGGCTCGCTGCGGGTGAGCGACGGCCACGGCCCGTGGGGCTGGTGGCTCGCCGTAGGGGATAGCCATTGCCCAGGGGGCTTGCTATGGGTAAAGAGGGTGCTCACCGCCGTGGGGGGCTCGCCCTGGGCGAGGGGTCCCCCAGAGGGGCCAGGACTGCCGCCGGGTGGCAGGCTGGTGGCAGAGATCCAAGAGGGCTGCTCCCCTCTCAGGCCTCTACGCCGGCATCAAGTTCTTCCTCATCGATTTCATCTTCAAACGCTGCCCGCGCCTGCGAGCCAAGTATGACACCCCCTACATCATCTGGAAGAATCTCCCCACTGACCCCCAGCTCAAGGAGCGAGCCAGCGCCACCGTGTCACGCCGGGTGAGCCACGGGCTCCAATGGTGGGGGCCTCAGAACTCAGTGTCGCCCGTCACTGGCAGGCTACCCTTGACCTCTGCAGGGCCCATGGGGGCGAGCTGCCCAGGCCCCACTGTACGGCTTTGAGGCTGAGGCGGCCGGGACAAGCAGTCCTGGGACAATGGACCCTCTGGGCCCCAGCACCCTCAGTGCCCCCAGACACGCAGCACCCCAGGGTGGTCTGGTGTGTGTGTTCTGAGGGATGGTGCACTCTCAGAGGGAGCAAAGGATGGGGCAGGTGGCCCAGGCCCAGTAGAGGTGTCACCCAGCAGGACAGGCTCTGAGTGTGTGTGTACGTCATGTGGGCCTCATACGTCAGTGGCCTCATACTATCGTGACCCGAGTGCTGGTTCCTGACTGCTCTTGGCCGCCCCCTCCCCACCTGTGTCCATTTGAAATGCCTCACGCTGGACACATGGGCCTTGGGGACACGTGCTGGACATGGACCGAGCACAGCCTGTATGCTGGGGCCGGAACAAAACACAAACCAACCCTCGTTGCCATCGAGCCCATCCCGGGTCACAGCGGGAGATGAAAGCCTTGTCTTCCTCCTGCTGAGTTGCAGGTGGTTTTGAACTGCCCGCCTTGCAAGAACAGGACTTCAGTGTCCAGCAGACACCACACACTGTACTTTGCAAGCCTGCAGCCCACGTGGGGGCTTGTGCACACCTGAGCACTTTGTCTTCCCATGTCCCCAGTACCCTGTGGCCAGCTGCCCGTCCCTGTGCCTGATGGGCCTCCACTGTCCACAGATCCAGACCGCCTCCTCCCGGAGCTGCGTGGCCAGCGCCCCAGCCGGCCTGAGCAGAGACGAGGACTCCAGCCGCTTCCACGGCACCAAGAAGGGGAACTTCCACGAAATCTTCAACCTGACGGAGAATGAGCGGCCGCTGGCAGGTATGTACAGTGACCAGAACTCACCGCAGCACAGGCACCAGACCCCACAGCCTGGGGTTCTCACCAACAGACCACTGTCTGGGTACCCCGCCACCTAGATACCATGACCCAGGGGCCCCACCACCATGCACAACCATCGCCCAGGTCCGGACACTGACCACAGCCTGTTACACACACACCCCTCTCCACCAGACCCTGGCCCTTGCACGAGGACCTGGCTACCAGACACTGCCCTCTGGCCAGAGGTGCACACATTGATCAGAGCCCCTGCCACGTCACGGGGCTCTGAGTTGGAGAGGCTGGTCAGCAGAGTGGCCAGGAGCTGGGGGACCAGCCGTCCTGGGTTTTTGGGATCCCAGGCCTGAACAGCCGGTAGAGGGACCGCCTGGTGGTGGAGCACCTTCTCCACCCAGGTGGGAACAGCAGAGGCTCGGGGTAGCAGGCGTCTGTGCCTGCCTGGCCATGTCCAGCACTGTGGCTGTCTGTAGCGCCAACAGTTGCCTGTCAGAGGCAAGATGGGGCCCCGCCCACCCGTGGGTCACTGTGTGAGACGCCCTCTCGAACGCGTGGCCGGTGTGTTCCCCCCCTACAGTGTGTGAGAGCGGGTGGCGCTGCTGCCTCATCAACAGGGATCGCAAGATGCCCACGGACTACATCCGCAATGGCGTGCTGTACGTGACTGAGAAGTGAGTGTGCCGCACCGGAGGCCTGCCAGCAGCTGAGCTGCTTGATGCAGGTCCGGTCCCAGAGGCCAGGCAGGGGGTCCCTGCTGTTCTTGCTGAAGATCTGGGCTTCCCGGGGAGGGAGGGAGGGAAGGAGGGAGGGAGGGAGGGAGGGAGGGTACTGGAGGGTTCCATCCTGTCCTCATCTCTCGGACCCATGGTAGGCTGGCCCAGTGCCCCCGAGAATCGAGGTGCCCTCCCCAGGAAGGCAGCAGCCTGCGACAGCCCCCTCTAACGGGGCTCGTGTGGAAGGCCACCTTAGTGGCCTGACCCAGGACCTGACCCAGGTGGGGGGATGTTCTCGACCTTGTCCTGGGGTACGGGGCCTTGGCTACCCCAGCCTTGGTTTTGTGGGGAGCGGCGGCCTCCGCTTTGAGAGGCTGTGTGACCTGGTGTGAGGGGGGCAGGTGTGCCTGGGGGCTCCTGGATAGGACCCCCACCCCCGAGCCAGCACTGCCTTGGCCCAGCAGCTGGACCCCACCTGTCTCCCTGCCCCCACCCAGCTACTTGTGCTTCGAGAGCTCCAAGTCCGGGTCTTCCAAGCGAAACAAGGTCATCAAGCTGGTGGACATCACGGACATCCAGAAGGTGGGTGTGTCACCTGTCTGCCGCCGGCCAGGGAGGGGCTTGGATAGAACCCAGATGAGTCTGGGCCCCCCAAGATGTCCGTGGGCCTGTCCAAGCCTGTGCTAGCCCGCTGCGCCGCGTGGTGCAGGGCCCCGTGAGACTCGGGTGTGGAGCCCAGGGCCCACAGCCCATGTTTCAGCCAGGGTGAGGTGCCCAGGCCTGTCTGCTGGCTCCCCAACCCCTCTCTTCAATGAGCTTCCTGATCGGGTCCCCGGGGGCAGTGGGTGGAGGTGGCAGCCTGTTCTGGGAGATGTCCAATGGTGACACATGCCCTTGCCTTTCAGTACAAGGTTCTCTCTGTCCTCCCGGGGTCAGGCATGGGGATAGCAGTGTCTACACCTTCCACCCAAAAAGTAAGTGTTGGGGAGCTGGCGGGGTGCCTGCAGGGTTTGGGGAGGGTCTCGGGCTTCCCCGAGCCGCACC
>NW_022103898.1:4014685-4024055 GCF_000313985.2 Echinops telfairi | reverse complement strand
TTCCATCTATGTATTTCCACTCGTCCACCACCCATCCATGTCTCATGTCCACCCATCCATCCATCCACGCAGGTCCTTCCGCCCTCCCCTCATCCGGTGTTTGGGGCCATGGTGCACCGTGATGAAGCATTCGAGGCCATCTCCACCCAGTACTCCAAGATTGTGGCCGCGGCGGCCGTGGGCGTGGACAGCTAGGGGTGGCCGTGGGCTCTGCGGGGCCCTCCCTACCTGTTGGTGAGGATGAGCCGGGTGCCCACGTCTGCCGCAGCCACCCTGGCACCGTGCTCGCCTCCTGCTGACCGTAGTGGCAGCCACGCACATTTGGGGCACAGAGGCCGAGGGACCCTCGGAGGCCCTTGTGCAGGACAGCAGGACGCCCATCCGCGCTGTGTGAATTCAGCCCCTGGCCCAAAGCCATAGCAAGGGGACCCCCCGCCTCAGAGGCGCTATTGGGGCCACCAGGAAACATCAGGGGGTGGGGCTTGGGGCTGGACAGGCTCAATGCTGACCAGGCCTCACCTGGGCCTGGCCCTCTGGGATGGGCCTCCGTGGCAGGGTGGCAGGGTAGGGGTCCTGGGCCTGCGGTGGCGCAGACCAGCGTGCAGCAAAAGCACATCCTGGGTGTGGCACTCGGGCTGATGGGGCTGAGCCAGCCTCAGGACACTCTCAGGCGTGTGGCCCCAGCAGACCACGGCTTTGGGTGGGCTCCGGTCGGTGTATGAGGGGGTGGGCTGAGCTGAGAGGGGACAAGGGGGCACCAGTGCCCCTAGTGCTGGGTATCTCTGGAGGTCACTGCTGGAGGGGGGTTGGCGACAAGGCAGCCACACCCCCTGGTCCCCTAGGGTTCCCAGCTGGCCAGTGTGCGCCTGTGCCCAACCCTGCCCATGCAGCAGGGGCCCCCGTGGCCTTCCTCGGAGACCCCCCACCCCGAGTTGGGCTGAGGGTGAGGAGAGGGTTTGCAGGGCTTGCCCCCTGGAGAAGGTGGGGGTCTGTGGCCCCTGCCCCGAGCCCCTGCCTTCACCCAGCGTGGTTTTCTGAAGAAACAGATTATATATTTATATTTCTTATTTTTGTATCATTTTTCAGGTGTCATTTTTACCTTTGCTCTGACCCTCGCTGGCTGGCAGGGGGAGGGGGAGGAGGTGGCCTGACGGCCCCCCCAACACAGACCATGCAGCTCTCACAGCTGGTTCTGGGAGGGGAGACCTGATGGGGGTGGGAGGCAGGGCGGCCCACTCCCCAGAGGCCACATCAGGGCCTCTCTCCTGAGCGCGTGTCAGCTGCAGGCCTCTGTATACAGCAGTTCTGTCCCCGGGGCGCAGAGCAGGAGTGGAGGTGTCCATGTGGCGGGCCTTGGCATCTCCTACAGAAATGGGAGGTTTAGTCGGAGCCCCTTCTCAGCAGAAAGGGCAATGAACGCTGACCAGGCCCTGGAGGCTGTGGCCAGGGGTGGGCGAGGGGCAGGCAGTGCTGCAGAGACTATGCACATCTGGGCAGATGTTCCAGCCCCCACCCCCCCCACGTCCCATGGGCCTGGGATGAGGGTCAACCTCCTCCGTCCGGAGCCTAAGCCTGCTCCGTGTGTAAATAGTGGTGACCGCGTGGCTTGTGCCCTACAGGGATTGTCATGTCCGAGGAGCCGGTGAAAACTACTCCCTGTAGCATTTTTTAAAGAAAAACCTTGTTTGTTTAAAGAGAAAAGAAGTCTTGTATAAATTATAATTTTTATTTAAATAAACCTGAATTGCTTTGTGCTAAGGCATGGACCTTGGGGGGTATCAGGGGGGTAAGGGCCATGGGCCATGGGAGTGAGGGTGGAGGACCTGAAGGTGGGAGGAAGGCAGGTTCTGGCCTTCTGTCCTGTGGCCATGAGCATCTGATGGCCCACGAGTTGCACTTTGTCATCATCCTTTGTCCCCCGAGAGGAGCCCAACTTCTGTGACCTCGTCCTCTCCTCCCATGGCCTGGGAGTGGGAGGGACCCAGGGCCTCAGCCACACCAGACACAGGCACTGGGCACAGTGGGGGCAGGAACCTGCCCAGCACCTGCTCAGCTCTGGAACTGCCCCAGGGCTGGGCCAACCTGGGCCAGGGCCTCATGGCCACCAGCCACTCCCAACCCCGAGCCCTGACTCATCAGAGGGAGGTAGGGGGGTAGGGACAGGACGGGAGCCCAGAATGAGCCAGCACTGTTCACATGCTGGGCTTCCTGAGGACGGGTGTCCGCACCGTCCGTCCACCCGTCCTTCTGCTCCTCCATTCACATCCCTCTATGCACTGCCCAGCCCCCTGTGAAAATGATGGGCCAGTGGGACAAGGTGCCGACAGCCCTCAGGGTCAGGCAGGCCACCTAGGGCCACCCCTGGAGGCGGCCGAGTCCCACCAAGCAGGAAGGTGAAGGGCAGAGGGGTGAGGGTGGGGGTGGGGGGATTCCCAGTTCCTTCCTTATAACAAGGCCACACCCTAAGGAAGGTGTCATAGGCTGTGACCTGATTGACAGGTTGGTTCCACCTCTTCATTCTCATACATCTTCAGATCGACATAACATCTGACTGCCATACCTCCCATGGGTGCCTCCATCCATGGCTCTGCCCCATACCCTGCCTGTGCCCTTCCATCTATGTATTTCCACTCGTCCACCACCCATCCATGTCTCATGTCCACCCATCCATCCATCCACGCAGGTCCTTCCGCCCTCCCCTCATCCATTTAGGGCTCTCCTCATAGCCATTCCACCTGTCTACCTCCACATCTTGTTCCTCCCTCTCTCCCTGCACCTGCCCTTGCCCCCGCCCGTCCTCCTGTGTACCTCCACTCTCCCATCTGTCCGCCCACCATCCATCCATCCACAGGGGAGCTGGCCTCACCAGCCCTGGGCCAGGGGCAGGGATGCAAACAGTGAAGGGCCCCGCACCCTCTCCTGGGTGATGCTCAGGCACAGAGACACTGCCACTTGCCCAGCTCAGAACAAACATAACCACTCTGCACCTGCCCCCTGCCCCTCAAGCTCACGCCTCTAGGCGCTCAGCCCATGGTGTCTCCATGCCCCACAATCACTTCCCTCTGCTACCGGACCCCACAGAGCCAGCCCAACATCCAGTCTGGCCAGTGTGACCTCACATATCACCCCTCCTCACGGACCTCCTCAGAACACCACGTGCTGGAAGGAAATGGGGGCCCCTCAGAGGAGGCGTGAAGGAGGGGCTGAGGTCACCTGGGGGAGGGGTGTCCCTGGGAAGCCTATATCCACGCCCCCTGTCCTGTGCGGGTGCCCTGCCCAGCTGCACACCAACAGGGAGGCCTATAGACTGGGCAGTCTGATTGCTGGCCGAGGGCATGGGCAAGAGAAGGGCCAGGAGCCCAGCCGAGTGGACACTCCAGTCTCCCCAGACAAAACAGACTCCAGGCCGGGGGTCTTTTACTGCAGAGCCATGGTCTCAGCCTCGGGATACAAATCCCACTGCCCGGCAAGAGGGGGATGCTGAGCTCACCCCAGACTGGACTCAAAGGTGCACACAAGCTGGCCACCACTGACGTCACCAGCTGAGTGGTGCTCCATGGGGTCAGGGAAGATCAACAAGGGCCACCCTCAGGCACCTGGACATCGGGGTAGCGGCCATGGTCAACTGCACACAGCTTAGAGCACATCCGATATGGACAGAGCGAGAGTCTGTCCCAGAGGCACGAGTTATGTGTGTCTGTCTGTCCTGGGGACACAAGAGTGTGTCTGTCCCAGAGGCACGAGTTATGTGTGTCTGTCTGTCCTGGGGACACAAGAGTGTGTGTCTGTCCCAGGGGCACAGGGTGCCTGTCGGTCTGTCCCAAGGGCACAGGGTATGTGTCTGTCTGTCTCAGGGGCACAGGGTGTGTGTCTGTCTGTCTCAGGGGCACAGGGTGTGTGTCTGTCTGTTCCAGGGGCACAAGGTGCTTGTCTTATCTGTCCTAGGTGCCAGAGAGTGAAAGCCTGTCCCAGGTACTCAGGGCACGTGTTTGTCCCCAGTAAACAAGGGTGTGTGCCTGATCCAAGGACCGGCGGGTGCGTGTCTGCCCTGTGTCTGCCCCAGGGACATGAGGGCGTGTTTAACAGGGACCACGCATAGGTGTAGAGCACCAAGAGTCCCATCCTTCGCAGAGCGAGCCACCTGCTGCTTTCCCAGGCCCCCTACAGTGGAAGTTCAAGATATGTAAGAAAAAAAAACAGTTTGGAAATTCTAAGCTGGCGGGTCCAGAAATCAATCTCTCTGTCTCTGTCACGCACACGCACACACAACACAATCCTACAAATGGACAGCAGTCGGTGCTGGAAAGCCCAGTGCTACAAAGCAATCGCAGTGAGACCGGAGCCTGCATTGGGGGACAAATGTCGTGTGGGACCCACAGAGTCCTGAGGGGGCCCCTGACGGATGGGCCACAGGTAGAAGGACATTGAGTGCTGACATTCAGGTGACACTTGTCACAGGGTCCCTGAGACAGCTTCCAGGCCATCGAGTCGCAGGAGGTCCATGGGGTGGACATGCCCTCGAGAAAACCTCACAGTGGAGGGGCGTGGGCGGGTGGTGGCCCCAGGGAGAGGGGATCGGGGAGCAGGGAAAGATCTTCTTGCCGGAGAAAACTGCAGGTCCAGATGGACTGGGCCCCTCTCGACCGAAGCCTCAAGAGCCAGACTACCCTGGTGGACACGGGGCCGCGGCCCCGAGCGGAAGGGGGCCGCTCCCTGTTCTGTGGGAAGAACAATTTTGTTGTTAGAAGTTGCTGAGACAGGAGGAAGGGGTTTGAGGTCGAGGGAGGGAGCACATGATAACTCCTCAATGAGCCCTTCACACATCTAACCCACAGGCGTCCCAGGAAAAGGAGCGGGCCCACAGGGGAAATGGCCAGGGATCAGGGATATTAGCATGGAACCAGTGACCAGGGATCAGGGTGGTTGGAAGGTAACCAGTGACCAAGGATGGGGTAATTGGAGTGTGACCAGTGACCAGGGATCCGGGTAGTTGGAGGGTGACCAGGGATGGGGTAATTGGAGTGTGACCAGGAATCCGGGTAGTTGGAGGGTAACCAGTGACCAGGGATGGGGTAGTTGGAGGGTAACCAGTGACCAGGGATGGGGTAGTTGGAGTGTGACCAGTGACCAGGGATCGGGGTAGTTGGAGGGTAACCAGTGACCAGGGATGGGGTAGTTGGAGGGTAACCAACTACCTTCTCCAGGGGCTAGTCCAGCAGAGGGACCTGGGCTGGTCCAGTGCCTGGAGAAGGCGAGTAATTGTACCACCGCCCCCCTCCTTGTTGCTGCTTAATTGATTCTGGTTCACAGGGACCTCGTGACAAAGCAGGACTGTCCCCTGGGGCTTTGTAGCCTGGGATCGCCAGCTGTGCTCCCAGGAGGCCGCTGATAGGCTTGAACTGCCAACCTTTCAGTAAGCAGCTGTGGGTGGAGCATTGCAGGGCTCCTTGTCCGGCATGAAGGGGTCAGGTAAGTATCACAGACGGAGAAGCAGGCTGCGCGCCATGGAAGGATCTAGAAGGACCTGCCAGGTGGGGTGAAAGGAGCGAGCCTTAGCTGCAACTTTCCAGCTGCCAGCGGTGTCCCCGCAGTGCCCTCTGCTGCCCACGTCCAGCACTGAGCCAGCAGAAGCCAGCCATTGTGAGCACCCACTCACCCGAGTTCCCATCCCCATGCTGCCCCGAAGCTCGCAGGGCCCCCGGCGCTGCCCACCCGCACGGACAGAGCCCACCACACGCCTGCAGGCCGACAGACATACCACAGGAGCTACCCCCAGGGCCCGGGCTCTTCCACAGTGACCGCCTGGGGATGTCAGCGTGGGAACACAGGCTCCCGAGGGCGGGTCCCTCCCTCCCAGGACCCAGCAGAGGGGTCTGGGCCAGGCCTCAGGGGACACACTGGCTTCTCAGACCCCAGGGAAAGCATGTTCCAGAACCAGGATATGTTGGGACCGCTGGCTGGATGGCCAGGGAGCCCTGCCTGCCTCCAGTCCAGTCACGATACTTTCCAAGGATGGACAGCGGTGCCTCCTTGCTAGTCAGGGACACTGCCCCGAGCCTGTGAGAACATTCCAGAAGGTCAAGTGAACTGATGTGGCAGGAAGTGGGGGTGGGGTGGGGAGCGAGTGCTTGTCCATGGGGGACAGCTCGGAAGAGGAGCAGGGAGAGCGGTTAGTTGCACAATGGAAGGGTGTCATCCCCCACCATCCAGTGGCTGCTGGAAGCCTCGTCAGCCTGGTGTATGCTGGGTAGATCCTACATCCCAACCCCCACTGGAGACGCTTGACCAGGAAAAAGGAGGGACGTGGAACGGGACTTTCAGCCATCCTGGGCTCCAGGAACTGGACAAACGCCGGGCACTATTGCCCTGAGATCATCCTCTCTAACTTGTAAGCCAGAAACATCCCTGAATTGTCTGGAAAGCCGGCTGGTGGGTTAGCTACGCTGGCTGGAAAGACGTGCTCTGGGCAGCCTGCTCTTGGAAGGCTGTCTACGGGGGGAACCAACAGATGCGTCTTGGGAGAACAGCCAGGCCGCTCCTGGGAAGCGAGGTCAGGGAGACTTTATCCCACGCACTTTGGGGCCTGTGGTCAGGAGAGAGCGGCCCCTAGAGAAGGGTGTCATGCTTGGAGAAAGCTGGGGAGGGACTCGTGAAGACGGGCGGACAAGGGGGCTGCAGCCATGGGCTCCCAGGGGGCGATTGTGAGGGTGGCACAGGTCGCTATGGGCCGGAACCCACTCGCCGGAATCACGATGGGTCACCCACAGCAAGGGTGGGTGGACGCCCCAGAGGAAACCCCCAGCTTGGAAAACGAGGAGTCTTCTGCCCAAAGTGTCTTTATTGTTGCCTTCTCAGACTGACCCGCCCACGCGTCCCACCCACTCTCATCTTGGAACCAGCAAGATTTGAGAGAGAAGGGGGCACCCCCACCCCACCCCCATCAGTGAGACAGGCCCGGCCCCTCAGCTGGCGGCGGGCACAGGTGTTGGGCTCTCGCCGCCGCCTCTGGGGCAGAGTCCGTACACTGCTGCCGGGCTCGGTGGCTGCCTAGGGCTCTACTCATGAATCAAGACTGGGACACAGCTTCCAGAGGGTCCCAAGCGCTCACGGACGACCGCCACTTGTCTTCGGTTTTCTTTCTTAAAGCCCCGAAGGATGGGAGTTGATGTCTCCGCTGAGGGAGGTGTCCCTTCCCATCTGACTGCAGGTCACCCAGTGGGCTCCAGGAGCCCAGAGAAGCTTCCAGGCTGGCCCTTGGGAGTGTCAGGGTGCACCGGGGCGGGCCCCCAACTGGGGCTCTGGTGTGGGCAGGGCATTGTCATGCCAAACGTGAAATGCTTACTTTTCAGCAGCTGGGTCTGATTCTAGGAAATTCCAAGTGGGCCTTAGGGCAGGCCCTGCCAAGGAAAGGCAGCCAGGGCGGGGAGTGGGGGTGTGTGCAACAGAGATGACAGGAATGTTGGGAGGGGACCTTGGTGAGCACTGAGGTTGGGCCAGCTGTTGGCCGGGAACGGCCCTCCATACTGAGGTCCCAGGGAGTGCAGGCCACGCACAGCAAGTCCTCCACTGCAGACGAAGGTGGCCACTGCTCACCACCAGCCTCCTGAAGGACGAGAAGAGCCACCTCCCAGAGGATTATAGAGACCCACCTTGTCTGTGCTGGTGCGCTTGACGCTGCCCTGGGTTCCAACGGGGCTCCCATCACATCCGCCCTGAGACCAGTGCAGTCTGCAGACATGCCACCTGCCCGGCGCTGGAGTAACGTGTCCATTGCACCACAGCCCGCCTGTGGCTGCCAGCCCTCTCTCTGTCCCTGCAGACACTCCTCCACGGCCGGACGGACAGAAGCGACTCAGGAGGGTGGAGATGTGGCTGAGTGGAAGCCCTGGACTGAAGGAGGAATGCCGTCCTCCTAGCTCCCCCTGACCAGCCGCAGTCACTGGGGTCAGAGACAAACAGATGAGGGGACGCCAAGACCCCCGTCAGGCCGAGAGCAAAGAGACGTCCAGTAAAGGCCATGGAATGAGTGGGATGACGGGGACAATGCAGGGGGACCCCACAGCCAGCAGACCCCTGAGCCGGAATGCCAGCCTGTGGGAGTGGGGGCAGGCTCAGCTCGCAAAGGGCTCCCCAGGCGTGTTTTTGTGCCCCCATAATGCCAGCTTCTCCCCGTGGCCCCCTAGAGCCGAGCAATAGCCAATCTACTCGGTGTCCACAAAGAGCGGCGTCCTGGATGGGTGATGGCCCGGATCTGTCGGGTGCTTTCCAAACTGCCCTGAGGCTGTTTCTGGAACACCCAGCCCTGGCCCCTCCCCGTGCACACACGGTAAAGCCCAGGGGCCCTGGGTGGGCCCAGTGGATTCAGAAGCAAGACTGGGTGGGAGGCTGGGGTTTGAAAGCTCTGTCTTCCTGGTCACCTGCATCACTGCTGCAGGGACAGCTGGCCTCCCACCCTCCCTCCCCTCTCTCAGATGCACCGTGGCTGCCGGGGCATCGTGAATCCAAGGGTCACAGAGTCCGGACTGAAGGGAAGACAGGGTGGGTGCAGGCAACTGCGGGAAGGACCACCTTCTTGGGGTGGGGGAATCTCCACCACCGTCTCACCACCTACTGGGTTGTGCATGTATGGTCATGTATGATTGGGTGTCTAAAGTGACTGCAGGAGAGCCGGTCGGCCCAGTGGCTATGAGGTCTAGAAGCCATGGTGCCACTGGCTCTGCGAGAAGCCCAGCGCATCCCAGGGGCGCAGGGTGCCGGATATGTACAGGACGCTGGACAACGGGCACTCGCCTACGAGGTCACTATCAACGTAAGCAACTGTGTGCTGTGGCCTCTCCTCCTCTCCTTGGTGCTGTGGGAGGGGGCGGTGTTGGCCACATCTCAGCCGTGCGATGCCTGCTTCGGCCCGTCCTCAATCCCGCGGGCAAAGAGCTGGACCAGCTGACAGTGGACCCTGCGGAGACAACAAGCCGCGCAGCTGAGCCCTGGCGGCCCCCCACCCCACCCCAACCTGGCCTCCTCTGCCTGGGCCCCCAGTTGGACGCTTGTTCGCTCACCCCCTGGGCAGCCTATGCTGTGCCAATAGTGCAGGGCACGGAGCATCCCACTGCCAGCCGGAAGGTTGGAGGTTCAACCCCCAGCTACCCCCGTGGAGAAGGATGAGGATGGAGTCTCAGGCAGTTCTGGTCTGCCCAGCAGGGGAGCTGTCAGTCAGAAGTGAGTGGAGGGGATGTGGGGGAGTGGGCTTGAAGGAGCCGGGGACCAACACCTGGGCTGAGGCTGCTCCTCACGCCCAGTCGTAGAAAACAGGTGTGCCCATGACTTATATCAGGGCCCAAGTGCTCCCCACCACCCAGTGCAGGGGGGGGGG
>NW_022103898.1:3999595-4014539 GCF_000313985.2 Echinops telfairi | reverse complement strand
CCAGACCCCCAACCCTGACAGTGAGGCCCACGTCTGGGTCCACTCGAGCTCTCCTGGCCCTGCAGACAGCTGCCAACCTGTGGAGATTCCCCAGCCTCCCCCTCAGCGGTGTCCTCGCCACCTCCCTCACACCCTCTCTGTTCCCAAACATGAACCTTCACGCCCATTTCTTTTTTAAAAAAAGACAAAACAGCCCCCCTCCCCACTGCCCCATGTTCCTACCTCATCTGTTACCAGCTCCCAGGTCAACCCCTGGGGAGACTGGGCAGGACAGGCACTAGGTCAGGGAGCAGGCCTGGCAGATGCCAGGGTGGGGGCCTCGTTGGTGTCCCCAACACCCACTCTGGCCACAAGGCAGCCGGATGGCCCCAGGGCCCAGCTGACCACCTCACAGCTCCAAACTCCTGGCTCCTTCCCATGTCCCCTTCTTCCACCCCAGATCTCCTGCGCCCCAGAGTCCACCCCCGTGTCCCCCACCCCCGAGCCTGTGCTGGGCCGGGGGGCTGGCAGCGTGTGCAGAGAGCCCAGGACTTAGGAAGTGTCCTGAAGGTGGTTCCCCTCGTTCTTCAGCTGATAGGAGATGAGAGAATAGCAGGGTGCGGAGGGCGAGGACGAGACCGAGCACCTCAGCGGAGGGGTGTCGGCGACCCGTGACCCCACACTGTGTATAGGAGGGATGCTGGGATGCCAGGTGTCTGGTTACTTGTTGTGAGGGGGACTGAACTGCATCCCCTTCCCCCCCAAACAGGGGTCAGCTGGTCTGGGCCATGATTCTGCCTCCATGTGAGAGCCAAAGCCACCAGCTGCTGCACGGGAGAAAGATGTGGCTCCCTGCTCCCGAGAGAGCTATGCCCGCCGAAGCCCGGAAGGGCAGCAATGATCTGCCCAGTAGGGTGGACAATGGTCAGGGTCGGCTGGATGGCACCGAGTGAGGTTTGCTGATCCCTCCCTCTGTTGTGATTGGTTGTCATTAGACGGGTGTCATCCAGTCAGTCCCAACCCACCGCGACCCTCCTGTGTGCACCAGAGTGAAACACTGCCCAGGCCTGCGCATCTTCACCATCTGAGTCTGTGGGCGCGGCCACTGTGTCCGTCCGTCCGTCCATCCATCCATCCATCCATCCATCCATCCATCCACCCGAGGGCCTTCCTCTTTGTCGCTGCCCCTGTCTCTGCTTTAACCAGCACGATGTCCTGCCCCAGGGACTGGTCTCTCCCAGGAACGAGTCCAACCCAGGTTCATCCTGTGAGCATTCCGGGTTCCAGTGACTCGGCGATGCTTGCTGCGGCTGCTTCTCATTTTGGGTCACGCCCCAGCAGCAGGCGAAGGCCCTGAAAGCTTTATTCCTGGAGGCTGGACTCCATCCACACGTGATGACAGTCGACTCCACTTTGAGGAGGCGGCTCTTCCTCAGGCATCTTCTGAGCGCCTTGGGCCGAGGGAGTCCTCTTCCGGCCGTCTGTTTGAAAATACCCGGACCACGTCCCCGGCGATCCCGAGCCCTAAGACTGCTAGTGGCTAATCCCTCTGAAGTGGAACAGACTCAGCCTTCTTCGTAGTCAGTTCTTCTCCTGGAAGCTCTGCTGGGACCCACTCACTTCGGGTGCCCCTGCTGGCATGTGAGACACTGGGGACGCCTCACAGTGGCACCCAAGCCACCACAGGATGGCTCCTGGGCAGACAGGTGGTTTGTGTTGGGATCTGGTTCTGCAGACGATGCAACTATCCTACGCGATGCCAATTCTCAAGGACTTTGTCTTCCACGGATCCACCATCAATGCTCATGGAAGCGGCGGTCAAGAGGTCAGATGGCACATAGCACTGGGCGAATCTGCTGCACATGACCTCTTCAGAGTGGTGAAAAGCAGGGAGGCCACTTTGAGGACTAAGGTGCACCTGACCCACGCCACGGTGCTCTCCCTGGGCTCACATGCACGTCAGAGTGGGGCATGCAATAAGGAAGAGTGCAGAGGGACTAATGTCTTTGAACTGTGGTGCTGGAGAAGAATTGGGAAAGTACCATTGACCATGGCTGGAAGGACAAACAGATCTGTCCTGGAAGGAGGAACGCCAGAGTGCTCCTTAGAAACAACGTGCTTTGGGCACGTTGTCAGGAGAGACCAGTCCCTGGAGGAGGACATCGTGCTTGGTAAAGGAGATGGGCAGCGAAAAGCGGGAAGGGCCTCCTGGGTGGACACTGTGGCTGCAACCATGGGCTCAGGCACAGGGACGATCGAGAGGCTGGCGCCGGCCCGGGCAGAGTTCTGTTTGACCGCTCATCGGGTCGAGATGGGTTGGAGCACACCCCATGACATTGGCAAAAGCAGGGTTCACGGGAAAGACGGCATCCACAAGATCGGTTGTGTCGTGGATCAATCTCGCTTGAGGTAGGAAAGAGATGCTTCCACAAGTGAGCAGAGGTGGAGGGGCCTCCGTGCCACCAAGACAGACAAGCCAAGAGTGAAGTGGACCCTTAGGGCCTGGGGTCCCTGTGCTGAGAAGCCCCTAGCCCCAGGGGAAGCTCGAGGCCCATGCACAAGGAGACCTCCAGGTACGGCGGGCCCACGGACGTTGGAAGGACACAAGGACATTCCCCCAGAGCCGGCGTCCTGAGTTCAGAGTCCGTGAGGACACATTTCTGTAGGTGACGGCAGCGCCCACCTGGTATGTTTCCCTTTACAGCAGCATCTGAGAACCAAGCGCCCCAGAGACTGACCGTGATGACAAAGGGCCCCACGGCAAAGGCCACCCTGACAAAACCCTCCAGCAACTGCCTGCGGTGAAGGTGACCCGTGTAGTTCATGTTCCAGACGGCACGGCACAGGCATGGCCACAGCCCCGAGCACTGGTCCACGGGGCCGCACTCTTCTCAGTGATGCGGGTCGGAGACCGGAGGACCCCCCCCCACACACACACACATAGCCCTCCCCCGCCACTCACCTGACCTCCAAGGCGGAGGTGCTCAGCACCTCCCCGTCACAGTTCCAGGAGCTGCTGGAGGTGGGGCAGCAGCACCCGGGATGGTCACCGCGACAGAGCTGCCCGAACCGCTTCTTGCCGCCCTCCCGGAGGTCAGTGTCCTCCTCCTCCAGGCGCTTGGACGTGAAATGGAACTTCTTCACGCGGTAGACCTCCACGAACCCAAAGTCAAACTGCCAGAGACAGGGACGGGGACGGAGGCTGTGATGTGTGGTGTGGGGTAGAGTGGAGGTGGGGAGGGGTCACCCGGCCACACCCCAACCCACCAGAGGCAGAGTGGAGCCTGGCTCACCCGCCTGCCCAGGCCCCCGCCCACGTGACCAGAGCTTCCAGAATCACGGCTCTCATCTCAACTGCTCCGGAGTTGAGTTGGGATTTTCTGATATCTTCTTAGCAAGCACTATGTGAAGTGTAGGGGTCCTGCTAGTGCAGTGGGTTTCCTAACCCCAAAGTCAGCAGTTCAAACCCACCAGCTGCTCTGTGGGAGAAAGATGAGGCTGTCTCTTCCCGTGAAGATTGGAATCGCCTGAAGGGTCGCTATGAGTCGAATATCGACCCGATGGCAGTGGGTTTGGCTTGGGATTGAAGAAGCCGCATCAGAGCTGTGTTGGCCTCAGATCTGAAGTATGACGCAAGTAAACCGCTGTACCCAAACCAGAGCCCATCACCCTAACTTCCAGTTCCCTGGGCATCGCAGCACCAATGCTGTCTACTTCGCCGGTGCTGGGCACCAGGCTGGCTGGGAGCCTGAGCCTACTTCTAGAGGCTGCAGATTTCTTGGGGAGCAGCACGATCGTCACAATGCCTCCTTGAGCTGGCCGCTGGGCTTCCTAAGAGGAAGAGGACAGGCAGTCCCCATGAGGACACTGCGATCCGGCATTTAGGCTTTCAGCGAGGTTTCAAGGGAAACCAGGGACGCCCTGGCAAGACGAAGCACCAGAACGTCACAGGGCCGCGTCGCCACCCGTCTGTCCGTGTGCCTGTCTGTGTGCCGCACTGCGGTGGCTGCGGGCAGCTGGGATGCCGCAAGTGCTGCCCGCCGGCCTTCCAAACACCTGCAGGGGTGCCGTGGTGGGCGGGCTCCCACAGATCCACTCAGCCACCAACCAGGGAGGTCGCTCGAGCTCAACGGAACCCAAAACCAAACTCACTGCCAACTCAGCAGCCCTGCAGGACCAGGTAAAATTGCCCCTGTGGGTTTCCCAGATCGAAACTCTTTCCTGGAGTAGAGGCCTCAAGGGGTCTTCTCCGGTAGAGCGGCTGGTGGTTTCGAACTGCTGACCTTGTGGATCTCAGTCCAGCGTGTAAGCCACCAGGGCTCCCAAGTGAAACAAATTCACAGAAGCCCTATGGGGCAGGGCAGAACCACCCCTGTGGGCTCCTGAGACTGTAAGTCCCCTTTCTCGTAAGGAGCGGTGGGCGACTTCAAACCGCTAACCCAGTGGTTAGAAGCCCAACATGCCAGCAGGGCCCCTTCGGCTGAGACTCGAGATGGCGTGCCCCACGCACCTGGTCGTACTGGTTGGTGTGCCTGACGAGGAAGCGCAGGAAGTTGAACCTGGAGCACTTGCGGATGAGGATGAGGTCCGAAGACCCGTCCCCCAGGTGGGCGGCCGGGGAGAGGCCCCTGGGACTTCGGGGGCAGGCGCAGGACATGTTGGTGGCGTTGATGGCCAGGAACTTCCCACAGGCCACTTTCCACTCCTCTACCTCCTCTATAGTGGGGAGGGGCAGGCAGATGTTAGGGCTCGGGCTCAGGGTTCAAGTCTGGAAAGGGGCTGGGGGACAGACCACCCTGGGAGCCCCTCCCCCCACCGTCACTGGACCACACCTCCCATACGGGCTCCCACCATCCACGTCCTCAGAAGATTGCTCGCTGCGCCAGGAAGTCTCACTTAACCGTCAGAGGGCAGGTCCGTGGGCATACAGGTGGGCACACCATGGCCCACTGTGGCCTGTGAGCTAAGAGTGCAGTGTGTGTGTCTGAGTACAGGAGGACAGAGCACTGCTTTGTGCTGCCTGAGGGTTACTGGTGACTCAGCACTTGGTGCTACTCCCAGGGACCAACAGTCCTCACGGCCCGGACTTTCACAGGAATGGCGCTGGCCTCCTTGGCCCCGGGAAGGACCAGGCCAGGCTGACTGCCACTCCAGCAAGACCGAGAAAGATGGCCTGCACAAGCTAGGGTCCCCGAAGTCCTGGCCACTGACAATGGGCGTGTTGCCGGCAGCCAAAAACTCAAACCAAACTCACTGCCATCAAGCGGATGCCGACTCTCAGCGACCCGGTGGGGCAGAGTGGAACTGCCCCTGTCCGTCTCCGAGCCTGCGAACCTTTACCGGAGCAGACGCCGCGCCCCTCTCCCGTATCTGAGCGCAGCCAGACACACAGAGGTGTCCTGTGGCTCAGAGAAACAAGATGAGGGGAGGGGAGCTGGGTGGAGGCTGTGTGCTGAGAGAGGGCCACACGGTTTTGTGTTTTTAATTCTGGGTTGCACAGGAGGGGGAAAGGGCCGCTGGAGGGGTGGGGGAAGGGGTGTGAGGGGTCTGCGGTGGGAGTTACCGGAGTTTTCTAAGCCATAGAGCGACTTCTTCTGTTCCTCCTCCAGCTGCTGCCTGCTCTGCCTGCACACAAAACACCTGGAAGACACAGCGAGCCCAGCCTGTCCCTCAGGTGCTCCGCCCCACCTCCGCTCCTGCCGACAACGCCCTCAGCTCGGTTTCAGGGGTTTCAAAGAAAGCTACAGGCATTGAGTGGACCCCGGCTCATGGTGACCGCAGGGGACAAGGTGGAACTGCCCCTGCGGGTTTCTGTGGTCACGCCTTACGGGACAGAAAGCCTCCTCGCCTTCCCTCTGGGGAGCGGCTGGTGGCTTTGAATTCCTGACCTTGAGGTCAGCAGCCCGACACCTGAGCCGCTACGCCGCCAAGCCAAGAAACCCGAATGCACTGCCACCAAATAAGCCGATTCGGATGCGTGTGGGACAGGGTGGGACCTCCCCTGTGAATTCCGAGACTGTAACTCTTTACCGAAATCGTAAGCCCTGCCTTTCTCCTGCAGAGCGGCTGGTGGTTTCAAACTGCTGACCTTGAGGTTAGCAGCCCAGAGGCATGTAACCACTCCACCCCCCAGAGCCCCTCCTTGAGATCAAAGTCATGCTTGGCATCCCTTTAAGCATCGTTCTGAGAAGGCGGGGTGGGGGGAGGCACCTACCCCGAGCGGCAGGGCTTCTGGTCCCTGGGGGAGCCCACCGTGTGCTGGGCCGGGAGGAAGGAGACGGTCCCCTCATAGGAGTGGTGGGAGAGGAAGGTCTTCAAGCCTGGGGACAGAGTGGAGGCGAGAAGTCACCAGGCAGGCCAGGTTGGGACACTGAGAGGGGGAGCTTTGCCGAGGGACCCTTGACTGGCCTCAGCCCACTCACAGAGTTGGTGTCCGGCAAGACCCTGAGCCTCCCTGCTTTGGAGAAGATGCTGGCCCTGTTCTCCCTGGGCCGTCAGTACCACTCCTCCGACTGCGGCCCAGGCTCCCCCTCCCCCTCCACTTGCAGGCTGGATCCCCCATCTCTCTCCAACTGTGGTCAAGGGTCCTCACGGTTCCCCCTTTAGCTGCTGACTGGGGTACTCATCCCCCTGCAGCTGCAGGCTGGGCCCCAGCCCTGGGCCCTGGACCAGAAACTCAGGCACTTGGTCTCCTATCTAGCTGTCACCAGGGCGGGGGCTCAACAGATCCCGCAGGGGTGCAGAGTTCAAAGGGCTCTCTCGTGCTGCCTGCCCTGGTGGGGCGGGCTTGCCGCCAGCTGCGTGTGATGCCGAGTTACCAGAGAAGTCGTATCTGGCGAGGCCCATCCACCGCTTCTTCTCGCTGTCCCGGATGATGTCCCCGTAGAAGCCGTAGCCCAGCAGGGACACTGAGTAGCGCAGCAGTGAGCTGCGGTGGTGGATGGAGGAAACATCCAGGGGCAGCGAGTCTCCTGTGGGAACGGGCGTCCACCGGGAGCTGCATGGATGGAACCCAGGCCGCACCCGCCCGGCCAGACCCTCCCCTTGCCCGCAGGACAGCCTGCCCACGGCCTCGGCTGACTCCGAGCAGACGATGTTCCCTAGGCCTAGGGGGCCAACTTTCTGCAAGCTGGTCACCAGGCCTTTCTTCTGAGGCGCCTCTGGCCGGACTCGAACATCTAACCTTTGGGTGAGCGGCCAAGTGCCTGCCCCTTCGCCAAAGGGAGCAACTTAATCAGGAAAAGTGTAAAGTGCCACAGTCTGTGGGGGGTGTGTGTGTGTCTGGTCTCCTGTGACAGCCCCCTCTGACAGCAGACGCAGGTCTGTAGGACATCTGAGCAGAAATGTATGCCGAGGCCTTTTAGAGCACAAGCTAACGGAGGAATTGTCTCTGCCCAGATAGCTCTGGTGGTCTCGGGCAGGGACTCAGAAAAGGCTGGGTGTCGGCCTCTCCGGGAGGGGCTGGCAGGAGGCCGGGCGGGGATGTGCTGGGACGTACCCACGACGATGTGCAAGGCGGACGTCTCGGCATCATTGGTCCCCACTGTTGAGTAGCACACACAGTCCGTGGACCCTGAAAGACAGGAAGGCCCTCAGCCCCGTCCTGCCTGCCGTCACCCGGCCCTGGGGCTTGGCTGCCCCTCCTCCAGCCCTGGAGGGGACGAGGAACGGATGGGCTCATCTGAACCATTCAGACAGAACAGGCCAGGCCCCAGCTGGCTGGGTGGAAGCAAAGGCCTCTGTGGGGTCTGATGGGCGTCTGAGCAGGCCGACACCTGGAGCCCACCTTCTCTGTGCCTGCTGGTGAGGGGCCCCGGCCCCCATCACACAGCTGACCTGAGTTGGCCTCTCCCCCAGCTCCCCAGGCAGTTGGTGGCATCAGCATCTGCATCCTGTGGCCCCCATTAACTTCGCTCGGGCTCCCCGAAGGGAGTGGAGACAGCCCGGGAAGGCCACAGGCCACCCACAGTGAGGCCGGGCTCAGAGGAGCAGCCCGCATCTCCCACGAGGTCAGCTCCGCTGCCCAGCTAGCGAGGGAGCGGGACTGGCCCAAGTGGCTGTCCAGGGCGGCCGGGCACCTGTGCATGTGGTTATCTGGGTGGGCGTCTGCACCCAGATTGGTTTTTTGTTTGACCTCGCAGACGGAGGGGAAGGCCTGGGCTTGGAGCCCACCTGATCCTGCCCTGCCAGCCCCTCTGGGTGACCTGTGGCCTCACCCCTTCCAGAGCTGTTTAAGGGGTTCTTCCACGTACAGAAGAATCACCAGGGGACCTGCAGGCGGCAATGCAGGTCCCCGTTCTGCCTGCAGAGGGGATGCCGAGTCTCAGAAATGGACTGTTTCAGACGGCTCTTCTGGCCACAGCCTGGGGAGCCCTGGGGGCAAGTGGGTCGCAGAGTGGGTTGCAGGGTCAGCAGTTCGAACTCACCGGCCACTCCCCGGGAGAAAGAAGAGGCTTTATACCCCCCGAGAAGAGTTACCGTCTCAGAAACCCACCGGGCAGTTCTATGCTGTCCTGCAGAGTTGCTGTGAGTCTCGGGGACGCGATGGCAGAGTTCAGTGAGCTTTGTTTGAGTGAGCTCTGCTGCAGGCTCGGGTTTGTCGGGGGAGCCCCACATCCCTTTTCAGCCTCCACCTCGTTTCCACCTCTGCCTCTCAGCCCTGCCTATTTCTAGGGTCGTGGCCGGAGCCCAGGAGCCCAGGTGGCGGGGTAGGTTACTCGTTAGGCCATCCCCGGCAAGGTCAGCAGTTTAAAATCTCCACGCCCTCCTCTGGGGAAAGATGAGGCTTTCTACTCCCATAGAGATTTCTGGCCTCGGAAGCCCACAGAGGGGCCACAGGTCTACTCTGTCCAACGGGGTTCGCGATGGGTCAGAATCGATTCTGTGTCTGTCGGTCTGTTTTTCAGCCATGGCCGTGGCTCTCCTGGTGGGCCTGGGTAAGGAGGGGAGTGGAAGGTGCTGAGTGGACTCAGTGATCCCACTGGGAGCACGGTATTAAAAGGAGCCCTCTTGGGGGCAGGGGGAGGATATCCCTGCCGGGAAGAGAGAACATCAGGGGGGGATGAGCATGTCCTTGGAGCCCCGAGATGCCTGCACAGGGAGCATCCTGGTCCAGGCGACGGCTGTGACGTCAGAGCAGCAGCAGCAGCCCCCGGAGCCAGAGCGTAGGACGAGGAAGCGGTGGACTCCCCATCCTTCCGAGCAAGTCGGCTGAGGGCCCTGGAGCAGGAGGCTGGCTTGTGGAGCATTGCGCCTCTGGGCACTTAACTGGGTGAACCAGAGCGGAGTGCCTTCGGGCTGAGGCTTACAGCAGGCTGGGGTGCCTCACCGGCAGCCCTAAACGAGCTTTGGAACATTGCTGAGCAGGGCAGAGGCCAGGCCCGCAGGCCAAGGGCCAGGGAGAGGCCTGCCTGTGGGCCTGGCAGAGAAGAAACTGTCCCAAAGGATCAAGCATGTGCAGGGTATTTCTCACTTGGATGGAAACCTGCTAAGGTCCCTAATAGCCCCCATGGGATGGTTAAGGATTATGTCATCTGGGCACTCCTGGGCAAGGGGAGGGTTGGGGCCCAAATGATCCACTGGGTCACAGCCTCATGTCAACTCTCTAGGGGTGGCGCCTGTGTGTTTAGGAGTGAGAGACACTGGGAATGCTCTCTCCCTCCCTGCCTCCTTCTCCCTCCTTGCCTTCCTGCTTGCTGGGACTCTGCGTGCCTCCAGGGGAGACCTCATGTGGGCCACTCAAGCCTGACCATGTGGCCACCCTGCCGTGTTTCCATTCACGTTGGCTTCACGCGGTTCTGCCCCCACCGGCCCGTGATCTTCCCGCCTGTCGGCCTGCCGCTGCTACGTGACTGAAGAGGGTCCTGCCTTGCATTGGCGGGACTTACAGACTTGAGTGGGGCTGGGGGTGGAGGCACCTTCTTGATAAAAGATCACTTATCGATACAAAGCTCTTTCTCACACAAACGCATGCGGGTTGCTGAGTTTGTTTCTCTAGACAACCGGCCTCTCACACCCCATCATGCGGGCTTCACCCGTGAGGTCTGTGTGGTCACCGAGCCCTGCAGGAGAGCTGAGGTCGACCAGAACGAGCTGGTTCCGAGCCCAGGTGAGAACTGCCAACACCCCTTCTGGAAGGGTCTGCACCCCCAGGGCCCTGTCTACCCCGCCCCCGTGTGCCCCCCCCACCCCCCCCCCACGATGCCCTGGGAGCCAGCACTGCTGTCGTGGGAACCTACCCGCAGGAATTATGCCGATCCGCAGCGGGCTCGGGACCAGGGTGGCCCGGGGCTGGTTCTGGTCCACACCGGCATTCTGCTGCGTCCTTCCGACCAGGCCGTGCAGGACTTCACTGAACATGCCGTCCCCGCCGACACAGACGATTCTTCGGAAGGATAGGTACAGTGTTAGGCCAGCACCCTTGGGAGTCTGAGGGGATCAGAGCATGTGGCCTCCCTGCTCCTGCCTGGCCACTGACACTGTGGCCACAGTGGTGTCCACTTGCACCACTGTGTGAGACTACTGTTAGCTATGCCGAAGGGACCCTGTCCCCTCAGCTGCATGGCTGCCCCCAGCCTCTGTCCTCTCTCCCTAGGGCTTGCACACTGCAGAGACCTGGTGCTGCCATTGTGGGTTAGACTTTGGGTTGATAACCACAAGTTCAGCGGTTCAAACCCACCAGACACTCCCTGGGACAAAGATGAGGCCATTAGTCCCCATAAAGAGTTGCACAAGATCTGGGAGCGGTCTCCCTCCATCCTACAGGGCTTCTGTGAGCTGCAGTTGGTCGCTCGCTCACTCATAGGGAGAGGCCCCATGACAGCCCTCTCAGGGGCCCACACGGAGGCCCTTGGGTCCTGCTTCACGCACAAGGTGGCACCCCTGGTGGTGCTCACTGAGAGGTGGGGGGTTTAGGTCCACCCAGAGAGGCCTGGTGATCCACTTCCAAAAACAATAAACTCAACTGGTGCTGAACCCTGGTAGGAGTGCATTTGACTCCTCCCTGACCAGGCAACAGGTCTGCTCAGCCGCCAGCAGGCTGAGGTTCAGAGAGATAGTGTGGGCTTCTGGGGACACAGCAGTGAGGAGGTGGCAGGGGCCGGCAGACGCTCCTCCACAACCACACCCCCTCCAGGTGCAGGCCCCCCTCCATGCTGGTTCTGCTGACAGAGAAAGACTGGGGGTCCCCCCCTCGTTGAGTCAAAACTGACTGAATAGCACCTAACAATAACAGACAGGCAGGCCTCTCTTGGAGGGTCTCTGGGGGGCTTCAACCTCCAACCTCTCAGCTGAGTGAGCCATCTGCACCCCAGGGAGTCCTCTGTCCATGAGAATGTGGACAGTGCCGGGACACAGAAATGGCCAACAGTGACGACCACGCTGGTCCCCACGGAGCGGGAGAATGCCTGGCTGAGCGCATCGGCCTCTCCCGGCTGTCCACCTGAAGCATGCCCTACCTCTACATTAAGGGGCGGGGGGACTGAGAACTGACTCCCTGTTGTTAGTGCTTGGGGGCGGGGGTGGTGGTGGTGTGTGTGTGCTGGTGGCACAGTGGCTACCTGTCAAGCTGCGGCTCATCACAGGGCCAGCAGTTTGGAGCAGCCAGTGCTCCTTGGGAGAAAAGCGAGGCTTTCTACTCTCAGGTAAAGTTTGTCTCAGAAGCCCACGGGGGGCAGTGCTGACCCTGTCCTTTGGGGTCACTGTGAGTTTGGATTCTTGCCTGTAGACTCGAGCCCACAGCGACCCCTTGTGGCAGATTAGAGCTCTCCCACTGGGCTGTCTATGCCGTCAGCCCCCACCCCATTTAGAGTATTGACGTCTAATTCACAACCGTACAGTTTTATGGTTTCAACACATTAAAGAGAGTTATACGAGCGTCGCCATATTCCATCTGAAGCATTTCCCTGTTTCTTTGATCACTCGTATTTGAGGTCCCCCCCCTCCGCCCCTCCCCCGGCCTCTGCCATGATTAACCCAGTCATCTTCTCGGCCGACTCACCTGTCCTGGCCGTCATATTCGCAAAGACACATCAAAGCAGGGCTCAAAGGAGGAAGAAAACGTTTCGAAAAGGATGGCGGCAACATTGTGCAAATGGGCTTGACACAGTGGGTGTGTGGGTTGTGATAAGAGTTGCAAGACCGCCCAACGAGATGATTTTTAAAAACTGATAAAAATGGGGTGTGGAGGGAAAAAAGAGGAGCTGATACCAAGGGCTCGATAGAAAGTAAATGTCTAGAAAATAAGGATGGCAACATATGTATACAAATATGCCCGATGCAACTGATGTATGGATTGCTATAAGAATTTTAAGAGCCCCCAATAAAATGATTCGAAGATCTTTTAATTAAAAAAAGAAAAAATTAATAAAAATAAAAAACAAAACCAACAATAACAAAACTAAACCGAGAAAAACCTCTGTCGAGAAGAAGGCCGTTCAACCGTGAAAAAAAAAAACAGAGGATGGCAGGTGATGATAAAAATGAGGACAGAGGTGAACTGGGCCCCCAAGGAGACCGGAGGGCATGGCGACATCTTACCCTCACTGCAGCTGCACTGACCCACTTCCCAAGGGGCTCTGCCTGCTGACCGAGGGGCTACTCACACCTGACACGGTTGGTCAGAGGGGCTTCCCCGGGGGTTTCATCCCCACGGGGGCCGGCAAATCGACCTGGGCCTCAGTCTTTACTGGCGCAGATCAGCAGGCTTGCTTCCGCGGCACCACACAGCCCCGGCCCGTGACCGGGGAGGAAAGCGTGCTGACTCACCCATCGTATTTCTCTAGGTTCGTCTCATATAAATGCTCCTTGGCGTGGTTGGCTCGCTCGGTCACTGTGGGGAAAGACAACACCATCCCCTACGGGTCATTGTCAAGGGGACCTCGGAGAGTTCCGCAGGCACCAGCGGGCTGCCCGCTGGCAGGAGACACTCGCAGGGCCACCTCCTAACACCCCCAGCCCCGAATGCTGCGCCGGGAGACCTCGGATAGACAAGGATTCCTGGTTTGGTGTAATGTCTTCCCATCTCGTACAAACGATTTTGAAAACGTTAAGACACACCAAAAATTAAGGGTGGATGGGTGGAGTATAAAAATCTTCGGCTACATGAAAAAGTGGAAGATAATGTGAGCCCATAGCACTCTGCTCAAAGTGCCCATGGAAATGCTGTGTTAGCCCTGTTTAAGGGCACAGTCCACCAGGCAGCGTACCCAGCACCGAGATTCCTTTCCAAATGTGCCCACTCGCCTCCAAAATCAGACGCTACTCCTGACGACGGAGGGAGCCCTGTGGCATCGCAGCCAGCTGATCCCAGCAACCCTACAGGACTGGGTACAACTGGCCCTGTGGGTGTTTGAGGCTCTAACTCGTTACGGGAGAAGAAAGCCTCATCTTTCCCGAGCAGCTGCCGGTGGTTTGGAACTGCTGACCCTGTGGTTACTGCCAACTCGTAGCCGCGACACCACGGGGCTCCATCCTTATGTTAACAGTGGATCATTCCAAAACGGATTCCTGGAGAATAAAAGCCACGCCACTGGCTTGCACGTGGGGCATTTGCTGAGGTGGGCCCTCTCCAGCCCCGAATACTTCCACAAAATGAAACGTGAAGGATTAGCAAAGTAGCGCCTCTCGGTGTTTCCTCCTGGGAGCATGGCATCCCTTCCCCCAAGACGGTCCTGCCGTGGCCTTGCCCTTCTGACCGTGCCAGCGTTAGCTTCAACGCGCTATACGCTGAGGACGTTTACCCTGGTGGAAACACACTACACAGCTTATCTTGGGTTCTCCCTACTCTTGTCGGCAGGTGGGGTGGGTGGGGGTAATCATTTTAGAAACCACGCTCTATTTTGTTGGCACTCATCTAGTGAGTGTCCTGGGTCCCCCTCACCCGTCCTGCCACACACTTGTTTGAAGAACTGATAGCTCACAAGAAGCTATTCCAGCACAGCGACTGGTCAGCGATTCCCTGGATGTGGCAGGATCCGGAGAAGGGTGTGGACGGCGTGGCTACTTGCCTCTGGCACCAGCTGCCACCTTTGTCATGAGCCCCAGAGGCCCGGGTGGTGCCCTATTACCAGGTCTGAACATTTGGATCCAATACACCATGGAAGAATCCTCACCAAACAAAAAAGTGAGCGGGGCGGGGGCGGACGGCAGGCTGCAGAACACCATTGCAAATCTTGCTGGAAGCCAGACTTTCTGGATCCATGGAGGCCGGACGAAGCCTGGAGCATTCCCATTGTCCTCGGAGTATCTCTAAACCTGAAGCCAGAACTACCCCTGCTGCCTCCCTAAAACCAGACAACAGCCTCCCTGGTGAAGCATGTCTGCGCTGGGTGGCGTGCCTGTTCTAAGATCTATCTGGGGGTGGGGTGGGGGGACAAATGGACAGTAGGAGCTGGAGAGCTTGGAGTGGCAGCCTAGGGGGCCATGAGTCTGTGTTCAGCAGGAGGAGCACTCCGAGAGGGAGGGGGAGGAGGGCTGCAGGACTCCACCAATGCGACCCGTGTCACCGGGACGTGCATGCCGACCTCGCGGGACGGGAGCGTGTTCTGCTGTGTCCTCCCACCAGCAGCAGCAGGTGGAGGGCGCTCCCGCTTACCGATGATGTCCGTGGTGATGGCGGCCAGGGCGAAGAGCGGGGCCACCTTCTTGTCATAGATCCTTCTGCCCTGCCCTTTGCCTCCAAACGGGTTGATGAACACCAGCAGATGCTTGGGTCTGCAGGCTGCCAGAGGAGCGGGGAAAGAGTCAAGGGGCTGAGATACAGAAGGCACACGGGTCGAACCAACCACCCAGCCACATGCAGGGTGGGGCGCTGGGCAGAATCACACCGTGAGGGTTTGAGAATTCTGCTCCCCAGCCCCTGAGAAAGGGATTTTTAGATCTCAGAGAAGAGTTAGAAGAGGCTTCGGGGCCCATGGCTTGAAGGGTGTATTAGTCTGGGTACTTTGGAGTAACAAATCCACAGCAA
>NW_022103898.1:3990004-3999117 GCF_000313985.2 Echinops telfairi | reverse complement strand
CCACATGTGATTATCGGCCAGGCTGGCACAATTAACTAACTCAAAGGGCAAGGATGGGGCATGGAGGACGGAGGTCTAGGACAGATGAACGGACATGGACGAAGGAAGTTAGCCAAGGGGGAGCAGGTATAGAATGGGGCAGCGGGGCCGTGCTCCCTCAGGGACGGCGCTCTCAGTAACCCTCTGGCTCTGGAGACACACATCGCGAAAGATGAAAGCCGGTTCTTTGGGGTGGAGACGGGGTGTATAAATCTCTCATAAAAGCAACCCCCCAAAAGGGAGACAGCGGGGAGAAGAGATCAACAACCAACAGCTAGATCAGAAAGCAGCGTGCCTCCCAGAGGGAAGGAGCAACCTTTCACAGAACGTAAGGGGATGTACTGATCACTTAAGGGGCCCTGAGGGTAGGGGCGCTATGAGTTAGGCACGAGTCCAACCGTGAGGTGAGCGGTTCAAACCCACCAGCGGCTCAGAGGGAGAACAATGAGGCTGTCTGCGCCCATGAAGAGCGTCAGACTCAGAAACCCTACATGCATCCGAGATGATTCAGAATCGGCGAGGCGGCAGTGGGCTTCCTGTTCCGTTTTGCTGCTTTTTAAAATTCATAAATCAATGCCGGTAAGTTTGTAAGTGTGGGTGCAGCAGGTCCGGCTCTCAAAAAGTCATCTCCAGAGTGGAACCCAGCTCTCCAATTGAGAAACGGGGAGCTGGCAGAGAAGACCTCCCCGCAGAGAGCACCACCACGGAGAGACAACAACCCCAGTTCACTCAGGCTCCTCCGGACAACAGGGAAGAGGAACAGCCTGCTTCTCAACTGCTACTCTGAGGCCGCAACTTCCCCATGGCCACAGAGCCAGCACGGGGCGTGATCGGAAAGGAAGCAGACAGCCCTGAGGGGCAGCAGAATCTAAGGAGAAGATCAGGAAGCCAAATCCCAAAACAACTACAAGGGGTAACACATCACCACCAAGTGGGGCTCAAGAACCCCAGGATTGCAAAGAGCCTTACCGAGGAGAGAGAAATCTCATCATCGCATTACCCCAGGACAAGGACAGTCCTTCAAACGCCTGAATGGAGGCAGTTAAAACACTGATCACATTCAACCCCACCGCCGCCCCCACCCCTGCTCATGATGGGCACAAGGGGGAGTTCCGTAACATGATCAAAATGACCCAGCAGCATTCCGAATGTGAAATACGGATAACATCCCCCCAGGACAGTGTGGAGAAGAAGGAGTCTGTCCTCGCCTGCCGTGGGAGGAGCAGACCTAAACCCTGGGATGGGAGGGCAGGGGTGTCCTTATTCACTGTGCTGGTGGGAAACCTGGAGGGAGGGACCACCAGAACATTAGCATCGTCAGCGCACTTTGCAAGGTCAATGGAAACAAGGTAAATGTACGAAACTCAGATTGTTAAATACACACACACACAAACCAAATCAAACTCACTGCCATACGACAGGATAGAACTGCCTCAGTGGGTTTCCAAGATTCACCCTTTATGGAAGTAGAAAGCCTCCTTTCTCCCTAAAATGTACACGCAGTAAATAAAATAGCAAAATAATGATGTCGGAGTCTAGTGGACGAATGTACAGCCTTCTTGCTAAGTGGTGCTGGGTCGATTGGCGATCTGAATTTCTAGAAAACGAGCCTTAACCCTTTCATGTCTCTCACCACCCTGCACAAAAACCAATCCCAAATGGCTTCTAGCTCCAAAGGTGAAAGTCGAATCACAAGAAGCCCTGAGCCAAAACACAGGAAGACAGGGAGCTAAAGAGGTTTTTGCCAGGGCACAGCCTGACCGTCAACGTCTCAACAGAGACAAAATCACCGGCTCAGAAGAATGGGCCTATCTGAAAACGGAGAACCCTTCGTGCAAGGTTGCCCTGAAGAACAGGGAAAGGCAAGCCGTGGGAGGACGGATGATGCCTGTCCTTCATAAATCCCTCATTAGATTCAGATCCACAGCACGCAGAGTCCCTACCGACCACGAAGGGAAAGGAGAGCCCAGCAGAAAAAATGGGTGAGAGCCTGAAGGGAAATGAGAGCCCAGCAGAAAAAATGGGTGAGATCCTTGAGCAGACACCTCACGGAACACGGGGCGCCTTCCTCACCCTTCTCACCCACGTCAGTCAGGAGGGACACCCACATTTAAACACCCCCCAGAAAGGGCTGCGGTTCAGAGGGAATGGTTTCCCTGTGAAGCAACCAGCACTCTGACCACCTGCTGGTGGGTAAACCCACTGGGCCATGTCCACTTAAGCTGAGCACAGGCACCCTCTGCCCATTCTGAGGTGTACGCCCACGAGAAGTGCTGCCCAAGCTCACACGACCAGAACCTTCCCAGTAGGACGGTTCATACGCGGGCCCATCAGAAAGCTCCGGTATTGAGGTGACCATCCACGGTGAGATGGACGAATGCACACTCGTACGGGCACACAAGGGAGCATGGGACCCTGCACAGCTGTGACCAGGAGCAGCCTGCACCAGGCACAGCTTTGGTCTGCACCTGGGCCAATCTCACCAACAGAATGCTGACCCGGGAAAGCGGGACGTGAAAGAATGCTACCTGTGCAGATTACAGACTCAGCTCTCGCTGTTAGAAGTGAGGGTGGGAGGCCCCTGTGTGGGCTGGGTGGTGACTGGCGGACGCAGAAGGGGGGCTGCCGTGTTCGGTGTCTTGGTCTGGGTGCTAGTGACGCAGACGTGCTCACTGAGGGAATGACCATGGAGCTGTGTCCCGGCTACATCAAGCTCCTTTCTGCATCTATGTTGTTGCCCTTAGAGGCCTGTGCTGGTGAGGGATTAGTCAACTGGACCCTCCTGAGTCAAGGTCTGGGTGGGGCCCAACCTACTGACTGGTCCAAAGCCGGATGACGGACACCTCCTTGGTGCCATCGGCCTTTCTGTGTAAGAGTGAGAGACACAGGAAATTCTCTCCCTGCCCCTTTGCTTTCCTGCGAGTTGGAACTCCGCCTGCCTCCAGGGGCAGCCCCACGTGGCCTGCCTGATCCCGAGAGCTGTCGGCGCCCTGTCATGCTTCTACCAACTTCGGATCCACGAGACTCTGCACCCACCGGCCTGTTCCTGCCTCACCTTTCTGCATCACCGGCCTGCAGCTCCGTGAGTCTGAAGAGGATCTCTGTCTGCATGGGAAGCAGACTTGAGTGGGACTGGGCTGGGCCACCTTTCTGAGGTAAAGCTACTTCTTGGGAGAGTGGGCCTTCTTGTTTCTTTCTCCAGACAACCCCACCCAGCACGGTTCTGACTCACGGCGACACCAGGACAGCAGAGCAAAGCACAGCCCGGCCCTAGATGCAGCCACGGTGTCCAGCCGGCTCATCCAGGGCCTTCCTCTTTGGGGCTGCCTTTCTACTTGACCAAGCATGATGCCCTTCTCCAGGGACCGGTCTCTGCTGACAACATGTCCAAAGTCCATGAGATGACGTTACACTTCACTACGACAGCAGGGTGAGGGACTGGGCGTGCAGACTAGCTGAACTCACCAAACAAACAAGCCAACAGCAACAACAACAACCCCTCAAAACAAACTACCCGCCATCGACACAATGTCCACTCACAGTGACCGTATAGGAAAGGGTAGAACAGTTCCTGTGGATTTCCCAGATGGTAGCCCCTGACAAGAGTAGAAAGCCCCATCTTTCTCCCATGGGAAGTCACAGAATCCCGTAACTCAGAGATGGATGGGTGACGTCACCAGACCCATCTGCCCGCTGCCTGTACTGTGGTGGTGGCTTGTATACTGCCGTGAGGCTGGAAGCTAAGCCACTGGGCCTGCAGATATCAGCAGGGCCACCCATGGGGGACAGGATCCAATAGAGCTTCCAGGTGAAGACGCAGAAGAAAGTCCCGCTGACTGACTTCCCCAAACCGGCACGACGGCCCTGCATCACCACAGCAGATGGGCTTATACAGTGCTAGAGGGTGAGTCCCCCGGACGGGCCGGGACTCAAAATACACCGATGGTGCAGATGGCACCGGGCCAGGTGGCATTTCATGCTGCTGTACACGGATAGCATCGTGAACTGAAGCTGATTCAGCAGCTGCTAATTACCATGCACCATTCCCCCCAAATCCCCCCCAAACCTTCCAATCAAACTCATTGCCGTCAAGGCAATTCTGAGTCATGGGGCCTGGGGAGTTTCCAAGGCTGCACCTCTATTTGGGAGTAAAAGGCCTCAGGTGGATTGGAACCACTGACCCGGAGGTTTCTAACCCAATGTATAACCACCACACCACCAGGGCTCCTCACGGCTCATTCCAGACTCTGGCAAATGCAGGGCTGTGTGTGGGCCCCACACACTGTCAAGGAAAACAAGGCCTCCTGATTACCCAAGGGGAAGACCGTTCACCGGCTGTTCTCTTGGGAGTCCCCACCTAGAGGACCAGCCTTGAATGAACCAAGACTCCAAGGCACATGGAAATAAACAGGGAGGGATGGGAGGGAAGGGGGGAGGGTGTGGGCAAGGAGGAGGCGCCCAGAGACAAAGGGAGACAAGGCAGAAGAAACCAAAGGCAACTTCCTCACTGGTGTTGACATGTCCACTCACTGCCAGCAAGTCGATTCCGACTGCCAGTGACCCTGCAGGGCAGACAACTGCCCGAGTGGGTTTGTGGGACTACACATCTTGATGGGAGCAGACAGCCTTGTCTGTCTCCCATGGAGGGAGTCTGGTAGACTCGAACCGCCAAGCTTGTAGCTAGCAGCTCTGTGTGCAGCCCACGACGCCACCAGGGCTCCTCAGGAAGGGTTACAGAAATGCCGAGAGTCAGGCATCCACACAGGCTTGCAGGCATGCACGGCTTGCCTCCCACGGGACACAGAGACCACACACGTCCTGCTGCCCCGATGATCAGCGGAAGACGGGTTTCTTCAACAAGGACGTCCCTCTGCAAGGGCATGACATGGCCTCCTTAGAAGGCAATGCCTCAAAGAATCGTCATTTAACTTCTTGACCCACATGCCAAACGAATCCAGAAATATACAAAACCAACCTAAAACACCCGCCCTTTCTATTCTCAGGTGAGGTCTGCACCAGACGGAGATGAGATGAATTTGCACCTGACACATTTCCAAAGGGTGACGTGGTGACGCGTCTGGCTGCTGACGGCAAGATCAGCAATTCGAAACCACCAGCCGCTCCGCGGGAGAAAGATGAGGCTGTCTACTCTGGTAAAGATGTACAGCTTCAGAAACCCACATGGCAGTGAGTTCAGGGTTTGGTGTCCCCAAATGTGGTGGGTAGGCTCGTGGAAATTGGTAACTGATCCTTTCATCTCAGACCTATAGACACGCCTCAGCTGTACAAAGGTGAGCCCCCCTACTCTAACCCCCTAGCCCCAGCGTACCAGTTTAAGGTAGGTATTATTAAAGTAGGTAGGTATTATGATCCCCTCGTTCCAGGCTCAGAAACGGAGCTTCAGAAGGTTAAGCCAACTTCCCAGAGCCTCCCAGGCCACAAGGTGTCCTGACCCTGGGCACCCATGGCCTGCCCACCGCACAAGCAAACAAACATCAACACAAAGTGGTTACCATGGTGTTTACTGCTCACAGCAACCCTGTGTGTGTATGTGTGTGTGCTTGCGCACACACACACACCCACATCAAAGGAGGACACACTCCATGGGGTCTGGTTTATATCAGAAACGGATCACCAGGACTTTCTTCTGCAGCACCTTGCCTGGACACACAACCTCCAATCTGTTGGTTAGCGGCTGAGCGTGTTAATGGCTTGCACCATCCCAAGAACCCAGCGGCTGCAACCCTGGCTCAGACAGAACAGAGGCTGTGGTCTGTCCTGTTGTACACGGGGGCCCCGGGGGCCCTGGTACCTGGGCGTTGGAAAGGCTCGATGGCACCCCCACAAGGCGACCTGGTGGTGCAGTGGGTTAAGTATCCCATTACTAAAATGGGAGCTAAAACCAACCAGCCAACGCTGCCACTGACTCCTAGCCGACTCCTGGCAGCTTTATAGGGCGGGGCGGAACTGCTCCTGTGGGTTTCCGAGAGGGTGACTCCTCTCAGGAGTAGAAAGCCTCGCCTTCCTCCCCAGCAGCGGCTGGCGGTTTCGAACTGCAGACTTTGCGGTGAGCACAGCTGCCCCTCTGGAGGAAGATGAGGCTGTCTGACCCCAGAAAGAGCTACAGACTCGAGGGCAGAGGGCTTTGCGGATCCCACCGACCCTCGTTCGGAAGAATAGTCTTCTGAGCAGAGGCGCCCCCCCAACCCACCCCCGCAACCCCCAGGCCCGCCCGCGCACGCGCATACGTACTCAGCTTGGCCAGCAGCTCGCGGAGGGTCTGCAGCCACAGGCTGCACAGCGGCTCATCCGTGCACCAGAACGTCACCTGCGCCTTCTTCCAGCGGTGACGCCGCGCTCGCTTCACGCAGTGCACTGGGCAGAAACAGAAGCAGAAGCACGCACGGTGAGCGCCCAGCAGGTGCAGGACCCCCGCTGCCCCCCCGCCCACCCCGCGCTTCATTCTCCTGCCCAAACCAGGTGCCTCCAGGTGGCCTTCTGTGCCCCAACTCGCCACTCTCAAGACGTGTCGGAAAGAAAAGTTCCTCCTTCTCATTTAAGAAGGCAGAGAAGGAGGGTCAACAACCGAAATGTTCGGAAAGAGCAGACCTGGGGAAAGCCGACCCTGCGACGGTTCCACAACGCCTGCAGGTGGGGTTCCCTCTCCTGCGTGGGGCGAGGAAGGGCTGCGGAAAGGGGCGCGGAGGGCCGGTTACCTGTGAAAGCGTGGGGCTTCTCCATCTTCTGCCACTTCCCACCCAGGCCGTGCTTGCTGTTCACGTCCACTTCCTCGACGGCGATGATCTCGGAGACCGGCACCGAGCAGGCATCTGCAGGGACAGACGGACGAGACATGCTGGGGCCCCTGTGCGCTCACGTGCTCCGCAGAAGCCCACCCGCGAAAGGTGTGGATAGCAATGGGAAACGGCGGACCTTGGGGACCTGCAACCACCAAGGCAGCGGAGACCCTGCCTCTGGATGAACGCATGTATGTGACGAACATGCAAAGGGATCGAGAGCTTTGATCTGCATGTAAACGTGTTACTGGGAGACGTGGAAGAAACGGTGACTACTGTGGAAATTGATGAGGAGACGTATACGAGAGATACAGAAATCAACCGCATGGAATATTCCACTGCTCCGTGCGCCGGGTCACGGTATTGTGCTGGTTGCGCGTCCGCTGAGGTGGCTGAAACCAAGAATCTGCCCAGTGTGGACGAGAGGCGCCTCTGGCGTGTGGGATAGAGTCCGAAGGGAAACCTTGAACGATGGCACTCAGAAGTAACCAATGATTGGTCCTTTCCTGAAATAAGTTGGTGTGCAGCTACAAACTAAGCGACATTTCAATGTTCATTCCACCCTTCCAATAATGTAATCACAAAAATGCAGAGTTATTTTTGCAAATAATTTTGGAATTTTTTTACCCTTTAAAATAAATGTTTCGGTCCACACCCCGCACTCCACAGGGTCTGGAATGGCCCTCAGCGCTGAGTCAGGGTTTGGACACACTAAACCTCTTAAACTATAAAAATAATAATAAATAAAAATAATATTTTTTTCCCTCTTTAAGTTTTTTTTTTTAAAGAAAAGAAAGGTGAGCGTATCCATCATTTGAAAAACCCAGAACTAGGGTCTTAAGGTCTTGAAGATAAACAGGTGGCCATCTAGCTGAGAAGCAACAAAGCCCACATGACAGAAGTGCACCAGCCTGTGTGATCGTGAAGTGTCGAAGGGATCAGGTATCAGGCATCAAAGACCTCAAACAAAATATCATATCATTGTGAATGAGGGGGAGCGTGGAGTGGACACCCAAAGCCAATCTGTAGGCAACTGGACATCCCCTTACAGAAGGGCCGAGGGGAGGAGACAAGCCAGTATAGCACTGATGAAACATACAACTTTCCTCTAGTTCATTAATGTTCCCCCATTATCATGACCCCAATTCTACCTTACCAATCCAGCTAGACCAGTGCATGTACATGGGTACAGATAAGAGCTGGAAACACAGGGAATCCAGGACAGATAAACCCCTCAGGACCAATATTAACAGTAGCCATTCCAGGAGGGGAAGGGGAAGGTGGGGAGGGAGGGGGAACCGATCACAATGATCTACCTATAATCCCTAAACTATGAGAAAATAAACTCCTGTTCTACAAAGCCACCCCTTGTGGTGTTTCCACCACAGCAGCTGGAAGAGATGGGTACTGAGGACAAAGCAGCCCACCCCAACCACAGCCCCGAATTGCCTGAGTATACTTCGGGGCTGTGTTTTCTGTGGAGAGTAGGGGTTGCTGAGCACAACCTTTAACCCTTGTCCCCAGGGGACATTGCCTGGAGATTTGTTTGTCTGTCACACCTGAGGGTGCCTCTGAGGTGTGACCTGGGTGCTGCTCACTACCCCCCCCCCCCAACTAGGAGGACCTGGTGGGGGTATTGTGAGCCAGGCCTCTCAGGCCAGCAGGCAGCAGTAGGAAGCAGGGCCCTCACCTTCTCTGGTTTCTGGGAGTCGAGAGAAGTGGAGGGGATGCCAGACCGTCACCCACCTGCAGGAAAAGCAGGGTGGCAAGGTGTGGCTAGGGGGAGAGTGAGCCCCTCTTGCGACTCAGTAACCCCTGGCTGTCCGCCCCTGCAGCCTATCCTGGCCAGACAGACTTTCCTATTCCCAGGCTGCCCACTTGTCCATATTTTCTCATAGTTTGGGAGGCTAGAAGTGAGGACACAGGGCGCCCGGCCAGCTCAGGGAAGCTCTGTCTCTCTCTCTCTCTCTCAGCCTGCTCTGAGGGAAGGTTCTCGTCTCTTCTCAATGTCTGTCCCTTGGTTCCGTGAAGAGCTCACGGGACTGGCATCGTCGCTGGCTCCTTCCTCCTGGCCCCATCAGCTCAATTTTCTCTCTCCAAGCTGACAGGCGTAAGACCCACCCCACACAAATCTGGACTCACTCAACCAAATAAGCCCGTTCCCACTGGGATTATAACCACGGTTATTTTGTTTAAAAACACCACTGCCATCCGGTCAATTCCCAAGGTGTGGGTGTCTTCTCCTACCAGTTTTTAAAAGCTGCCAATGGGGGGGGG
>NW_022103898.1:3979681-3989732 GCF_000313985.2 Echinops telfairi | reverse complement strand
TCTGTCCCCTTTGGTATGGGAGTCCTGATCTTTGTGTTTTTCCCCCCTTTAGAACAGTGGTCTCATAGAATGTTGTCCTGTTGTGGTTGACTAATGTCACTGGCCAAGAAGACAGCGCACAGTGGAGCCGATGCCAAGAGAGCAAACACGACGGTGATACTTGCTCTCACGTGCTTTAGACGTGGTGCCAGGAGGGGCCGGTGCCTGGAGAAAGACGCCACGCTTGGTAGAGTAGAGGGGCAGCGACAAAGAGGAAGGCCCCTGAGATGGACGGACACAGTGGCTGCACTGATGGGCACAGGCCCAGGCACGAGGGTGAGGGTGGCGCGGGACCTGAGTGGTGTTTTGTTCTGTTGTGTGCTGGGTCTCTCTGGGTGGGGATCGGCCCGACGGCACCTAACCACCACTACTGTTTCGGCGCGATGCTCTGCAGGTCCATCCATGGGAAGCGGGGCTGCGCTGTGTTTCGGGGATGCATAGTGTCCCCCTGCGTGCATTCACCAGTGTCTTTATCCATTCTTCTACAGGTGGGTGGTGGGCTGTTTCCAGTGGACCCGCATGCTCTGCACTTTACAGAGCGCTGGCGGCAAGTCCAGAACCAAGAACCCCAAAGCATGTTGGACAAAAGCCTGGCGTGGGTGGAACCTGACTCTGAGGGTCCCTAGCCCACCGCCCCTGGCCGGGATGCTGCTGTCATAAAGAGGCAGGAGGTCAGTCCTGTCTCACTGGGACCTTACCGTGGCCACAGGACAGAAGAACTCTCTCCCGGAGTGAATGCTGGAGGGGGTATGAGATTGTGATCACCCTAAACAAACCCTGATCAACAGTCAGGTGCTTCCCCGGGCCCGAGGCGGCCTGCCTCCCATACCTGAACAGGGCAAGTCCACTGTGGCAGTTGTAGCCACAGGCGATGACTAGTGATAAACATGCTGCTGCCCCAATGGGCCGTGGGGGTGGGGGTGCCAGTTTGAATCCGGGCAGGCCACATTGCTTCCTGAGGCTGACAAATAACAGGAGCACCTCCAGTAAATCTCTAAGCGTCTCGGAGCTCAGAGAAGAAGTTATTCTCACACCCCAAAGACCCAAGCAGACTCAGTCACATTGCCGACCCCCGACAAGGACCCCCGTTGACTACAATGTGCTATTTTAAGCACCAAGAAGTGGGGCTGCAGTCAAGGTGCGCCCCCCCCAAGGTCCGCCTTCTCCAGGGGCACAGGTTGAGCGACGGTGCCTACTCACAGCGGCCCTGCAGGACAGGGCAGCGCTGCCCCTGGGGCGTCAGGCACTGTCAGTCCTCACAGGAGCAAAACTGCGTCTTTCCCCCAAGGAGCGGCTAGTGGGTTTGAACTGCGGACCTTGCCGTTCCATGTGTAACCATGCCGCCGCCAGCGCTCCTTCCGCCAGTCACCACGTGGTCCTTCTTGTGGTGGGTGCCAAGCCAGCACCCACTCCTCGAGACACCACGTCCAAAGGACCCAAACTCCACCCTGGCCCTCACCACCCTAACAGCTGTCCTTGTGCGCGAGACCCCGGTGGCAGCCACGGTGTCCGTCCTCTTTCTCACCACCCCTCGACTTTACCAAGTGCCGGTCCCTCCAAAGGACGTGAGATGGAGTCTCGCCATCCTCGCCTCTAAGGAGCACTCTGGCCAGGCTTCTTCCAAGACGGGTCTGTTGGCTCCTGGGGGGTCCATGGAGCTTCCAATCGTCTTCCCCAGCGCCGTCCCTCGTGTGCATGGGTTCTTCTGCCGGCCCCTTTATTCAGTGTGCAGCTTCCACACGCATCTGACGCAGTGGAAAATACCGTGGCTTGGGTCACAGATCCACGGAAGTGATCTGGTCTGCAGGGTGGTGAGGAAAGCGAGCTTAGAGAAATAAGCAGGGTCCTTCAGCACCTGGAAAGGAGTGGGCAGGCTTCTCCCATCTCTTTCCCCGAGGAAAGCCATGGACGGCCCAGACAGAAGATGACCATGGCCTGCGAAGGGCAGAGGGATGGGCACGGTGGGCCCGGGGACAGGGTGGCAGCGAGTTTGCTGAATGTCCATCCTGACTCCCACCCCCCAGGCGTGATGCTGACGCCGGAGCACTCAGCCCAGTGGATGGGCACACTCCTGGACAAAGTCCCCAGTGAAGGCCATTCTCTCTGGTTCAAGGAGCAGGGTCAGGGACGGCCTGCTGAGGCAGCAAGTGCTCGGCTCCGGAACGGAAGCTGGGGGCCCCTGTCTGCAAGTCAGCAAAGACCCCCCTGGGAAGCTTGGATTTGTACCCTGGGGGAGTCATAAGAATGTGCCCCAGTGCCCCCCACCCAGATGGTGTTGAGGCGGTCTAGGGCTGGCATCCACTCCGGCTAGCTGCAAAGCCCAGCCACCCAGTGGTCTACATGAAGACACGGCAGGGGAGCGGGGGGCGGGAGCCTGAACGTACGGCTCCACCCCCACCCCACCACCATGGTGACCAGGAGGCCCTCCCAGAGTGTCCGTACAAGCCTAGTGGGGGATGTACGACCACTCTGGAAAGCACTGGGGTGCCACCTCAAGCCACGGGCGATCCTTCTGCTGGGTAGAGACCCTTCAGAGGGGAGAGCTGAAGCCTAACCGGACCCATGTGCTCCCGCGCCCCCCCACAGCGCCGTTCACAATAGCCGGGAGCTGGGCGCAGCCCAAATGCCCACCAGCAGGAAAGTGGATAAAGTCACTCTGGCCTATACGCCTCCCTCAAATCAAGGAGGAAACCATGGGGCACCTCCTGACGTGGATGGGCCCAGGGACACCCTGCTGAGTGCAGTCAGGCCACCACTGAAGGGCAGATCTTGTATGAGACCACTACCAACCTGGCCAGGGCTGGCCCGCTAAAGGGAACAGACTCTGGAGGCTCCCAAGGGAGAGAGGGCAGGGTGGGAAGAGGGATCCATGGGCTACAGGCTGATGGGCAGCAGCCTGGGTGCCAGGGAAGGTGGAGGCTCAGCAGGGGGAGAAGAGAAAGCAGGGGAGGAGGTGGTTAGGATGCGTGTTTGAGGAGGGCTTTGACCTGCTGATGGTCTGAGATGTACCCTGGCTCCCCGCCCCACCCAATGCACAATACAAAGTTCACGGAGAGGAAGTGAGACACACAGAAGCCCTAGTGGGAGAAGTTCTTCCCTGACCTGGGGGCGAGCCGAGGGCCCCCCTTCCCTGCTGCAGTGTGATCGCAGGACCCCAGCGACATCACGACGAGGCAGCACGGTGACTAGCTAACCGAATTAAAACGTCCAGGTTTCAACTGGGAATCGCCGTGCCACGTTGAGCAGCGAGGATGGGCAGGTGCTGGCACTGGCGGGGAGGGCAGAGACCACGGCCAGAGCAGCCCGAAGAACTCATCAAGTGGCGTGGCAGCAGCACTCCCACGAGCCGCTATGCGCATGCTCAAAACAGACGGGCAAACGGAGCGCCCTCAGCAGAGACAGGAAACATGCAAGAGAACCAAATGGAAACCCTAGAACTGAACGTACAACAGCTGAAACAGGAGCCCCGTGGGGCGGGCTCGACAGCAGGATGGAGGGTGTAGGGAATAAAACCAAAGAACAAAAAGCTCAGTGAGCCGGAAGACAGAAGAACCATTCACGCTGCCCCATCCAGACGATGGAGGAAAAGTACACTCAGACCTGACAAAGCACACTAGCTCCCATCTGGACAACAAAGGAACATGAGACGCCAGAGAGAGAAAAAGCAGAGTGCCAGGGATCTTGGGGGGCTAGAACAAAAGGGCGGACGGATGTGTCACTGGAACCCCACGGGAGAAGAGGAAGTGGGTAGGGCTGAAAAGGTACTAACAAAATACCAAGAAAACAAAGCCTGAGACCCTCCTCCCAGCCCCGGCAAAAGGCACGTCCCAACAGATTCCACAGCTGAGCGAGCCACCAAGACCGTGAGCCCAAAGATTTCTACACCGAACGGTAGAGAAAAATTCTGAACACGCATGACACATCAACTCAACGAAAAACCCAAGCAAACAACACAGCGTTACAGCCATGGAGGCGAGGCTGGCTCACAGCAACCCTGTAGGACAGGGAGGAACTGACCCTGTGGGTTTCGCAGACGGTCACTCTTTGTAGGAGCAGAAAGCCCCGTCTTCCTCCCACGAGGCGGCTGGTGGTTGCAAACTGCTGACTTTGGGGTTAGCAGCCTAGTGCTTAACCCAGTGCGACACCAGCGTTCCTTGAAGGGGCTCAGCGGGAGTCTACGGCACTGGTGGTTGGAGGTTCAGATCTACCCAGAAACACCATGGAAGAAAGACCTGGCTGTCCGCTTCCGTAAAGAACAACAGCCAAGAAAGCCCTTTGAAGCCTGCAGCGTCATTGTGAGTAGTCATGGCTGCGACGGCTGTAGGCTGGGGTAGAGACAGCCCTGGAGGCAATTACTGGTCCATGCCAAGAAATTTGCAAGACAGCTGCTTGGCCAACTGACTGGAAGAGATCCATATGTGTGCCCACTCCAAAGAAAGGTGACCCCACAGAATGAGCAAATAATAGAACAATATCCTTGCCATCACATGCCAGCTAGATTTTGCTGACAACCATCCAGCACTGGTTGCAGCAGTACACTGACAGGGAGCTGCCAGAGGTTCAGGCTGGATTCAGAGGAGGACGTGGCACAGGGGCTATCATTGCTGATGTCAGGTGGATCTTGGCTGAAAGCAGATGATACCAGAAAGATGTGTACTTGTGTTTCCTTAACTGTGCAAAGGCATCCAACTGTGTGGATCATTCACAAACTATGCACAGCCTTGTGAGGAAAGAGAATTCTAAAATACTTCACTGTGCTCCCAAGGAACCTGTGCCCGGATCAAGAGGCCATTGTGCAAACAGAACAAGGGGGTACCACATGCTTTTAAATCAGGAAAGGCGTGTGTCGCATCCTCTCCCCAGACTTGTTCAAACTGTATGCTGAGCAAATCATCGGAGAGGCCGGCTTACAGGATGAAGAGTGCGGCGGCAGGATGGGAGGAAAGCTGGTGAACATCCTGTGATACGCAGATGACATGACCTTGCTCGCTGACAGGGAGGCGGACCTGCAGCCCTTGCGGATGAGAACGGCGCCCTGGTGTTATAGGGGTTAGGCGCAGGGCTCCTGCTAAATGCAAGGCCAGCAGTTCGAAACCATCAGCTGCTCTGGGAGAAAGACGAGGCTCTCTACTCCCTTCAAGAGCCACAGTCTCGGAAACCCACAGGGGGCCGGCAGCCCCACCCTGGCCTGTGGGGCCGGTTGCCTCCCATTGTTATTGTGGTGTTTTTTTTTTAATAAACAGTTTTAGTGGGACATAATCCAAATATCCAATCATTCAATAGTTCAGTCACATCCACCATCATATAAAAAAAAATTCATGGCCCTTCACACAAGAGGTAGGCAAACGTGTTTATTCGTGGGTTCTCTCTAGGGCCCACCCCCTTCGTCCTCTCTATTTGCTGACAATCTGTTGTTATTTTTACATGAAAACAGCCCGTGTGGGGGGCGTGGGGGAGAGCCTTAGAGAGGGAGATATACTGCTTCACAGATGGTGGGGGGAGAGTCCAGGTGCAGGAGAGGGCCTGCCCCCCAGCGTCCCTGGGGACCCTGGGTTCGAAGTTGCAAGGGTGCATGCATTACCCAGGAAGTGGGGTCAGCACAGGCCGACGGGGGCTTACTCACTCATTTGCAGCAAACCACTTAAAAATGTGGAACTGTTTGCTGCAGCTTGGCATGTAAGTACATGTCGGCCTGGGCTTACCCCGCTGACCGCCTGCTCTGGCCTCTGGAGGAGATGGTACAAGTGAGGGGAGGTGGTCCTGGAGGCAGGGCCCAGGGCAGGCTTGGAGGAGAGACCGGTGCGGGCCAGACCTGGCAGCGGCCTCTCTGAGGCGGTGAAGCCATGGGCAATGGCTGACAGCCGATGAGGAGTAAGCGCCCGCCCGCTAGACTGTGCTTCCCCTGCTTCTTGGGTAACCCACCTCGGGCTTCCTCTCTTCGTGGGCGCCAGCCACTCGGGGGAACTGAGCTCAAGACTCACACGGCGTGGCCTCAGCTGACCGGGCAACAGAGGGAGGGTGTCGCGCCCACCTGAAACTGCAGGCTGTGTTCTCTAGGGACATATCTCAGCCGTGACCACACCTGGTCCCCAATGGGGACTACTTCCCACCGCCATTGGCCCACACACCAAGCGTCTGAGGCTTACCCAAGAGAAACACACACACACACACACACACACACACACACACACACACACACGCCTTCTTAGCTCTCCCAACCACACCTGGAGACACCCCGACCAACCCCAGAAGAGTGGGGAAGCCAACCGTGGTGTTCCGTCTGGGCGACGAGACATGGCTTCGGCGACAAGAGGGTACAAAACAGCCCGTGGGCAGCGGGTGGGCAGAAGGGTCTGGGTGCCACCAGCCCTCTGTACCCAGATGGGGTGGCGCTCACCTGGGCAGGCATGTTTTTCAAAGCTGGCCCCACTGTACCCTGAACGTGCCCTTGCTGATATGCAACTCCCTCCACGAAGCCTGTTTGTAAGCCATATTGTTGAAGGACAGACAATTCCCCGGACAATGCCCCCAGCGCCCTCGGCCCCGCTTGTCTGATCTTCAGGGGAGTTTACCAAAAACCAGGCAGAAAACAGCTGCTGTTGATGGAAACTCCACACTCACTGCTGTCGGGAGAGGAGGCAGCTCTGCAGGAGAAACACAGGGTTGGAAGGGGAAGCGGGGTGCTCTCGATGCCCGTACAGGGGGACAGTCTCCGACTCTCACAGGGGCAGTTCTACCCTGTCCTGTAGGGTCGCTGAGAGTCGGCATCCACTCAACGAAGGTGAGTTTTGCTTTCTTGCTTGGGGACTTGCCCAGAGCTGGCTGGGCAAGGTGGGTGAACACAGCAGGGGCCCGCCCCCCTGGGTACTCCCCACTAGCCTTGGAGGGAGAGGGTTTGGGGGTGATGGAAGGAAAGGGGGGGCTCTACATCACTCGCCAAGCCCCACCCCCACTCTCCTTGACCCCCAACATGCACACCTCCCAGAACGCTAACCTGGGGTCTACTGAAGCATCTGGTGCTGCAGCTGGCAGGTAGCTAAACGTAATGGTGGTGACCCGCTGCCTGCTCTAACAGGCCTACTAGGGCCTTTCTGTCTTCCTGCCCTACTGTCTACCAGCTGGCCCCCTCAGGCCCCAGAGCTGCCAGCTATTACCCACCTCGGTGGTGATGGGAAACCCCCTCCCCACACAGCAGGGGCCCACGTTGGCCCTGGGAGCCCGTTCCCTCCAATGCAACTTGTGCCCGGTAGCACCCACACCTGAGTCCGGGTCTCCTGTCCCAACAAGTGAGATTCCTGGGGACAGTCCCTGCAGGCGAGACAGCTAAATGCTTGGCTACCAGCACCCCTACCCCAACCCACTCTCCACCCCCCACCATGCACAAAGGCCAGGCCACCTACCCAGTAAAAATGGCAGCCTAGGAGACCCCTAGGGAGAGATCTGGTCTGGTCTGTCACATGTGGGGTACAATGAGTCGGGGGGAGGTCGTCTCCAGGGCAGCTGAGCCACGTGATCACACCAGCACCTAGGCACTCAGGGCCACTATGCCTACTCCTGAGCCCATCACCCCGAGTTAACCCACAGTTAACCCCCCATGGAGGATGCTCCCGGCTCCCCTGCCTCTGCAGGGGCTTTTGGTGCTGGGCCGCTAACCTCCCCCATCCCTGCATGCTCCCCCTGTCCCAGGGGGGCCCAGCCACGTGTACAGGCCTACACAGACTGGAGCGTGCACTCCCTGACCCGGAAGCCCCTGCCTGCTTCCAGCCCTTCTCGAGAGCTGGCATGCGTGCTCCACGCATTCACGAGGGCTGGCTCCCTGGGGAGCTCACAGAGATGTGGCGTCAGCCCCCTGCAGAGGCTGCTGCTGCCTTACATGCAGGGGTCCATCTCTGAGTAGCCCAAGGGGCCCTCCCAGGAAGAGGTTGGCCACTGTGTGCTGTAGCGGCCACCCCTGGACCCACAAGGAGCCCAGAACGTGCTGACCAGACACCTAATGGGGGCTGGCTGAGGAAGGAGTGAGCGGAGGCCAAGTACTGACCCTGGGCCCGTCAAGGTCAGAGCTGTCCTGGGCCCATCCACACAGCCTCTCCGGGCCTGGCGTTGGGCCCACGAGCTTCCAATCCTGCTTGACCAGCAGTGGGCCATCAGCATCGGCGCAGCACCAGGTCTAGCTGTGACACGGGCATGAAGCTCACTTCCCCACACACATTGAGCACCCACAAGATGGCAGCCATCACCCTGGAGGCATGAGATCCACAGGCGAGCTCTGAAACTCCTGTCCCCACACAGACACCAAATGCCAGGTCCCCATGAGATCGCAGTGAGGTCCCTACGTTCAGCAGGGCAGGGGACCCCGTGGAGGTGCTCGGCCTAGAGTGAGGACAACCAACGCTGGCCATGCACCTGAGACTCCGGATCCAGGCCACCCTTCACCAGAGCCAACCTGTCCCAGATGTGCCTCCTACGCCTCCAGGCCCACCAGCCCACAGGGCATGTCTTGAAAGGTATCCACATTCCGAATGGGCACCCAGGAATGCCTGCCTGACACCCCAAAGCACCTTCACCCACCCAATAATTAGAAAAGCAAACAAAGCCCCGCCCCCAAGGGCTCCCACCCTTAGTGGCAACTCTGATGGACCCCAAGCCTGATATCCGTCTTTGTCGCTCCAGAACCAAGCCCCTGCCGCCAAGCATGTCCCACTCGCTGGCTCCACTCTTCCGTCCAGCAGTAGTCAGCGGTCCTTGGCAAGTGCCCAGCTGGGTGGTGGAGCTGTTATCACTGGTAGGTATCATCAAATCGGTTCTGACTCACATCCACCCCTTGCACAGCAGAAGGACACATGGTCCGGTACTGACCGGTGGTCCTAATGGTTGCTGTGTTTGAGTGCACCGTGCGAATCAGGAAAGGTGGGCATCCAGGTGGACAGGGCCCTGCATTGGCAGGAAAAAGCCCTGTCCCGTCCCAGCCTCCCACACAAACTGGCTGCCTCCCTGTCCCCATCTCTGGGACTCTGCTCTCAAAGGGTTACTTTATGGGACAGCTTTGCCCCCCGGGGGTGGGGGTGGATGAGGACCAGTCTCCTAGAAAATGTCACAAGACAGCAACCCCATGGCCAGTGCCCACCTCCTGTCAGACAAGCATCTCCCTGACTGTCCCCAAAGGCCCCATCATGGAAAAGGCCCACAGCAGTAAGAGGCTGCTGGAGTGGCCCTGGCCTGCCAGGGGAGGGCACTGCCCACTGGTCCTCAGCAAACACTTTCGAGGTATCGGGATGAATGAAACCCAGCGAGCCCCTTCGCGCCCCCAGCACAAGCCCAGGTACTCACTTCACCTGCCCTTCCCACGCTCAAATGGCACCTCCTCTGCCAGACCTCGTCACCAGATACCCCTGCTAAGGCGTCCAGCTGGTGGCCAGCCCTGAGGGCAGTGCCCTTGGCTAACTTGGCCCCTGCTGCACCGTGTCCTCCGGATGCAAGGGAGGACTCCAGAAAGGACCGGTCTTGGAACAGAGGAATCCTCAAGCTCCCTCCCCCAAAATGAACCCCACCCCCACCTCCCCAAACACCCCTCCTCTAACTACCTCAATGGGAACCCTCACCTCTGCCCCCACTCGCTGTTCCTGCCCAGACCCTGAACAAAAGCATGTCTTCCAGTCAAATCGAAACCACTAGAGTCCGGGGACTGGCACCCCCAGCCCCCATGCTCTGTAATACATCTGAGCCCTGCCCTTGTTGCTGTCCCTGTGCAGATGCATGTGTGGAAGACCAGGTCCTGGTCACCCTTCCCAGCTGCTGGTCACTCCAGGGGCCACCACTCCAAGAAGGGTTCCCAGGAGGACCAGATCTCCAGGCATCCTCTGCCTTCCTCTTTGTCACCCCCAGTCCCCAGAACGCAGTACCCTCTGCGACCAGAGTGGGACCTTTTCTTGCCAGCTGCCATAGAGAACAGAGGACACCCCACCCCGCTCAGTCCTCCAGCTCCCCTGAGACCCAGAGCCCTCCTTCACCTCCC
>NW_022103898.1:3975265-3978463 GCF_000313985.2 Echinops telfairi | reverse complement strand
CTCTCCAGAGCCCAGTGTGCCCTGGGGCAGGTTGGGTGAGGGGGTGTTTCAGAAGCCCAAGGCCTACGGGGTGTCAGCTGTGGGAGCCCCCACCCAAAAGACCTTTGAGTTGTGCCAGCCCGTGAAGAGGGGACCCATTCTGTGCTGAGGGCCCCAAGGGCACAGCAGAACTTGTAAACCTCTCTGGGTGTGGGTGGGGTGGGGTGGGGACTGAAGTCACCAGGGCGGGTGCCAAGGGGTCAGATAGCCAGACCTGAAGCCCAAAGGAGCTTGGTTCCAGGCTTTGCCCAGTAGTGAGGCAGCCCTGCCCATCCCCTTCTCCCCCAAGTAGGCTTTGGGTTTACCAAGCCCCCCACTGCCCCACACCACACACACATGTGCAAGCCAAGCCAACTTCTGCAATCATCTTTACTCATTTCCATGTCCACTGCCCACCCACCTCCACGGGAGTGCCACAGAGCCCTGGACTTCCCCATACCCGCCCCCAGGAACCCCACACTGCCCAGCACACCAGTTAAACAAGTAATAAACCCTCCCCACCAAAGGAGCCATGGTGTCATGGTTACTTGATGGGCAGCTAATCACAAGGTCGGCAGCTCGCAACTACCAGCCGCTCCACAGGAGAAAGAGGAAGCTGTCTACTCCTGTAAAGAGTGACCGTCTTTCAGCGGCCCACATGGGCAGTGCTACCCAGTCCACCCTCATTGCCATCAAGTCAATGACAGGGTCTCTGGATGGCAGTCAGTCTGTCACCGGAGACGTGGGGCATGTTGTCCACTGCGTTACGGAGGGTGGGAGAGGAGCTGCTCTGTGCAGGTGTCCTGGCTGTGTGCACACTGGGTGCAAGTTGACAGGCTTCTCTTCGGTGCCACCACCCCCAAATTTTGCTTCATAACCGATTGAGACCCTTTTAAAGGAGACCCTCCCTCCATTCGTTACCGTGAAGTCTCTTTGGGCAGGGAGGCCGAGAGTGCCCAGACCAGCAGGTGAGGGCTGCAAGCACCCCCTGCCCTTGACCTGACAGCTGACAGCCACCGGGCCCAGTCCTGCTTGTTCTGGCTCCTGATGGAAGCCTGCCCTGCCTTGTGCCACGAGGCTTTCATAGCAGCGCCCGACGCAGGTGGCTACCTATACAACCTTCCCCTGCTGGCCTCCACCGGTGACTCAACCTCCCTCGGAGCTCAGCACCCACCCTCACCCCTCCTCCTCCTGGCCTTTAGGAAGGAGGGGGTGTGAGTCTCAGCCCCACCCTGGGCAAGCCAGACCTGATCTCCAAGTTCCAGGGGTAGAGAGCCTCCAAGCTTCCAGCTCCGCTGCTCCCTCCCCCAGGCTGCCTGGAGGCTCTGGGAATGAGGATGTGGAATGTCTTTGGAAGCTGCAAGTAGGGGCAGGCAGCTGTGTTGAGGCGGGGCTCAGAACCCCAGTGCTTCCTGCCCGGAGGTACCACCCACCTCCCCTCCCTCATCTCTGCCTTTGTGTCCTCCCTGACTGGCTCCCTCTGTATGTGTGGGGGGTGGGTGGGGAGGACTCCTCTGTTAAGCAATGAATGACACTCCAAATGTCAGGTGCCCTGTAGCCTGAGTAAGGAGTCCTGCTGGCGTAGTGGGTTACATGTTAGGCCGTTAAACTCAAGGTCAGCAGTTCAAAAACCACAAACCGTTCTTTGTGGGGAAAGATGAGGTTTTCTGCTCCCGTAAAGAGTTAACACTCTTAGAAACCCACAGGGCAGTTCTACCCTGTCCTATAGGGTCGCTGTGAGTCAGAGTGGCCACGATGGCAGTGAGTTCCGGTTTGGGGTTTGGGTTTTGAGGACCGGAGAGGACTCAGCCCACCCCACCCTCAGCAAGCTCCATGAAGTCGCCCTGCCTGAGCTTCTCCGTGTGTGTGTGTGTGTGTGTGTGTGTGTGTGTGTGTGTGTGTGTGTGTGTTGGGTGGGTGGGTGAGCAAGGCCTCCTCCATTCTGGGCTCACCATCCACGGGGCTAGCCAGGAATCTCCAGCCCTTCCACCCAGAGAGAGGACTGTGGCCCTAGCATTGCCTGGCAGGATGCCTGGCCTGTGCAGGACAAGGCCTGGGTCAGCTAGGGCCTACCTCTGCCCAGAGTCTCACTTCCGCCTGGCGTTGGCAGGAAATCCTGAAAATCCCACGGACTGCCAGGAGATGACGAATCTGCCTTGAAGACGTGCAACCGGAATGTTCCTGAGAAGCAAAGACGAGAGACTTCATTTTACACACCTGGACGCATGGTCTGGACAGCCCAGTCCGTGGCAGAGGCTGCGTACCCGGCAGAGTGGAGGGCAGTGGAAAAGAGGAAGACCCACCAGGTGGATTGACAACATGGCTGCGACCGTGGGCTCAAATGTAGCACAGTTGTGAGGGAGGGTAGGGTGGGCCCAGGTGGCCTTTTGCGCTGTTCGGTTCTGCATAGGGTTGCTATGGGCCGGGACCGACTCCACAACACCGAACCACCACCACCTCCTCTGCACAGGCTCCACATGGGGCTTCCCTGGCCCCTAAGCTTGTCCTGGCCCCCACGTCTGCTCAGGGCAGGCCTGCCGGTTGGGAAGGGGGTGTGGAGGCGATGTGAGGAGCACCTAGTGTTCAGAAGAGGCCCTTGTTCTTGCCCTTGGGTTGGACGGACGGGAGGGAGGGGGGCAGAAGGGCAGGTTTAGGGTGGGCAGTGGGCCCCCGGCTCCGAGCACTGTGTGGGATGGGGGTGCCATGGAGACTTGCCTGGAGCACCTGCCGTGGTCCCGCTCCTGCTGGGAGCTGATTGTGAAGACAACTACAGGGCAGCCAGTGCCAGCTGGTCAAGAGCCCCGTCAGCTGGGCTGCCCTTCACCACCAGGCACTGCTGCGCACCCCTTCTCTGGTGTCCTGCCTGAGCCCCTCACCTCCTCTTCCACCCTGCCTTCCTGCGCAGCCCCGTCCCTCCACCACATCCAGCTGCAAGTCTACCTGTGACCCCCTAGGGTGTTGCAGCCTCCAGGCCAGGTGGGCACACAGATGCTCACCCGGGCCAGCCCAGCCTGAGCTGGCAGGTAGGTCAGAGGCTGGCTCAGCCCGGCAACCCAAGCCCCACCTCTCAGGCTCTGCCCGGCCACCTGTCCCAGTTCCATGGCCACTCTGCAGGCCTGGGCCTCTGCCGCTGGCCTGACTGCCCTGGGTCAGGAGCCCAGCCAGCTTGGCTAGGCTGGC
>NW_022103898.1:3953211-3954573 GCF_000313985.2 Echinops telfairi | reverse complement strand
TGAAGTAGCAACAAAAATAATTTTATGGTTGGGGGGTCACCACCACATGAGGAACTGTATGAAAGGGTTGCGGCATGAGGAAGATTGAGAACCACTGATCTAAGGGAACTATATGGATCATAATAATATATGTCAGGGCTCCTACTAAAATGTTTTAAAAAAATTCATGGGCTTACTGGTCAGATAGACTGGTGAAACCTTCAGACCTGTAGCTCCTAGTGCCCGCCCCACCCCCTCCCCAGCCCAGCTGTAAGGGGGACCTTGGCAGCAGTGAGCAGCTGTAAGGGGGACCTTGGCAGCAGTGAGGGGCACATGCCTCGGAGTCATGAACTGTGGGCAATCCAAAGGCAGCGCTGACCCCAGGACAGAGTCCAGAGGGGTGAGAGGAGGGGGAGGGTGGGAGGCAGGGACGGGCGAGAGGGGCACTCGGAGGATGGCAATCTTGGCAAACCCAGAGTGTCTGAGCATGTGACTCGCAGTGAAGGGTCCAGTGGAGGGTGTTGCTCCTGCAGCAGGTGCAGTGTGCGCACGACGACGGACACATGGACATCCCGACAGCAGCCCCAGGCTCGGAGCCTCGAGACAAAGTCCAGGGCTCCCCAGTCACCCAAGAAGCCCAGGTGGAGGAGGCCCAGTGGGGAGCCATGTCCCCGGAGGGCTGAGTGCATGAGAATGTGAGTGTGCTGGTGTGTGAGTGTGATAGCGTGTGACGCGTGAAGGAGGATGGGAATGTGCGTGCGATCGTGTGTTAGAGTGTGAGTATGTGTGTGGGTGTTGAAATGATGAGGGTGTGAATGTGTGTGTGCCCGAGTGTGAGGGGTTGTGAGTGTGTGGATGTGAATGTGTGTTTGAAAGTGAGGGTATGACGCTGGGGCGGAATGCTAAGGGCGTGCATCAGAGCAGCAAGGGGAGCAAAGCCATGAAGTCCCGAGGACCACCAAAAATAGGCTTTGGGGCCAGGGTGTGGCACTCCATTAGACTTGACCGGAAAACACTCCTAAAGGTCAACAAACAGACCTGGAATTATTTATAGGCTTTTCTTCTTTGTCGATGTTTTGTTGTTGTTGTTGTTTTGTTTTCTTTGGTTGTTTTGTTTTGCTGTCTTGTTTTTGTGCTTCTTATTGTCTCTGCATGTCTATGTAGATAAGATAGGCAGGATAAACAATCCAGAGGAGAAAACAATGGGACTGGTGGTTCCAGGGGTTACATGGGAGAGGGGGAGGTGGGGGAAAGGAAGGGGGGTGTCAACAAACCAAGGGACAAGGGAACAACAAATGATCTAAAATCGATGGCGAGGAGGGTATAGGATGCCTGGTGGGGCTTGATCAAGTGCAATGTAGCCGAGAGGAATTACTGAAACCC
>NW_022103898.1:3947303-3951930 GCF_000313985.2 Echinops telfairi | reverse complement strand
ATAAAGCGAGTGAGGTGTGTGAGTTTGTGTTAGAGTGTAAGTATGTACGTAAATGTGTGTAAGTGTAATTGTGTGTGTGAATGTGTGTGGTTATGAGGATGTGTTATAGATGTATATGTGTGTCTGAGTTGAGCGTGAGTATGAACGTAAGTGCGTAAGGTGAGCGGGCCTCTCTAACCTCCCCTGGCTTCCCTATTGCCAAGAGGCAGGGCTCAGACCTGCCTCCCCCTCCGTCTCTCTGTCTCTCGCCTGACACCGCTCTCTCCTACGCAATCTGCTTCTCTCTGGGGTCGATACTTCATCCCAGCGGCCACACAGAACTCACAGACACCACTCACGATTAAGGGACTGACTAGGGGTGCTAACAGGTTACCACAAGTCAGGATCACAAAACACTGAGGATTCTGTCTTTGGTCCACATTAGCATCTCTCTTGAACCAGAAGCGAAGTCTCTCTCGGATCCTCAGCCTCTCAGCCACGTGGTGCCTGGAAGCCTCCATGACCAGGAAGCCAGCTCCCTGGCCTGCCTCACAGTCCTATCATCATCCCAGGCTGCCCCTTCTGCTTTGTCCCGTGGTCTCCGTGCCTCAGCCTCTGGTGCCTCTGGTCTTGGGCTCGGCAGCTTCGGACAGAGATCTCAAACACCCTCTTCTTCGCATGGCCCTGGGGTTTCTCTGAGTGGGAGATGACTCCGCCCCATGATGAATGGCTTTGGGGGAGGTGTGGCTTTTGACCTTCGGGAGGCCCGACCCCAAAGGAAGCAAAGGGTCTTTAGTGTCCTGGTTCACACCCCTAGTAAAGAAGAGATTTAATCCCCCCCTTAGTCCTGTCCATCAGCATAGCAAGAACTCACTCCAAAGTGGGATTACAGGCACAGGCATAGCGTCCAGAACCATACTCCATCATAATCCGTAAGGGGCGATGGCTGGAAGGCCAATATTAGTTGACTGCCTCTCAGTGGGTGTGTGAATGTGTATGAGTGTGAGGGGTCTGTGTGGCTGTGTGTGAGCGTGAGAATGTGAGTGTGGAACTCTGGATTAAGTGCCTTGACGGGAGCCCAGTAGAGGTCACTGGCTAGTGGAGGCCAGGCCAGGTGGGGTAGGAAATCACATTCTGCAGCCGAGCTTTTTGTGGGCGATGGCTCTGCTGTGGATGCTGTTGTCGTTCGGTGTCTCTACGTCAGTTCTGGCTCCTGTAAGATGGATCAGAACACCGCCCCGCCCCGAGCCAGCCTCACGACGCGTCCCACGTCTGAGCCCGTGGTGGCAGCCCTGTGCCAATCGCCGCTCCTCCATGTCATCAAACAGGGCGTCCTTCTCCAGGCCTGGCCTCTCCTGCCTTGTCCAGAGCACATGAGACAAAGTCTTGCCATTCTTGCTTCTAAGGGGCAAGAGTTCTGGCTGTACTCCTTCCAGGACCCATCTGTTTGCTCCTCTGGCCGTCCCCGGAGCTTTCCACAGTCTTCCCCAGCCCCAGGTCCAGTGCATCGGTTCTTCTTGAGGGCCCAGCTCTCACACGCACGTGAGGCCATGGGAAATATCATGACTTGGTCATGTGCACTTGGTCCTAGCTTTTCAAGACTTTGCGCAGGTCTTGTGCAGCAGATTTACCCAAGGCAATGTGCCGGTGGATCTCCGGACTGCTGCTTCCCCAAGTGTTGAGCGTGGATTGTTCAACAGCTTCTCGGGGTGTCATTCACACACCATTGAAAGTGTCCAGTGCTGTGTTCAGGGGTTCAGCACTGCCCGTCCTCACAGCGGGCTCCCCTCCACCCATTGGCCTGCTCCTCCTGTGTGGGTGAGTACGTATTCCCTTCTCCCCTCCTTTCCAGTCACCCCCCACCACCACCACACACACTCTCATTTCTCTGCTTTTTGAGGATGTGCGTGTGGACCGGCTTGACTATCGGGTCTGTTTCTTCTCACAGGGACCCCGAGGGACAAGGTGGGTTGGCCCTGTGTTTCTGGGACTCCTTCCTTAAGGGGAAGCAAGCCCCCTTTCCTCCCTCTCTCCCCCCTCCCCCCCAACGGAGGAGCAGCCCAGTGCGTAACCCACTCTGCCCCCGGGTTCCTTGTACCCCTCTCTGGTTCCAGAACGTTCTTGCCGTCCCCAATGGCAACCGGCTGCCTCGGCTTCTACAGGGAGAGACGGCCGTGTGGTCCTGCCCATTCTGGACATCTGTCCCACTGGGTCAGGCCTATTATGGGCGACGCTTCTCTCCGCAGTGCTGTGCTGCTGTGTTGGGTGGGTGGACTTCAGCTGTGTGTCGACACTTCCGGCTCCTGGAGCAGGGCGGCCCGGACGTCAGCGTCCACAGGGCGGCAGTACTTAGGGCTGGGGAGTGATGGGACCCTGGTCCTCCCTTGGCCTGGACCTCCCTGAGCCCTGATGTCCCTCCCAGGGGTCCACAGGCCAGGTAAGGGGTCAGTGCGCTGCAGGAGAGCCCCTGGCTGTGGGCCAAGACCCTGGGCGCCCAGCCCAGCAACGGCTCTCCTTCAGTACCTGCCCCCCAGGGCCTGGCATGCACGTGGAGGGGCCCCCAGGCCAGCGGCCTGCTAGCAAGGGGATGACGTGCAGGTCCCTGGAGACAGTCACCGCAGAGGAGATGCTGGTCTCCTGCCAGGCGGGGCAGGGGGCGTGGGGGGCGGCACTGTGCTGCCTGGCTCCGGGCACTGGCCTGCACTAGGCAGTTAGGGAGGGCTTCCTGCAGGCAGCGGCGGCGGAGCAGAGTGGGCAGTGTGCTCACAGGCAGCTGGAGGATGCTGGCGCACCCAGGCAGCACGGGCTGCAGCAGGCTTTGTCCTGGAGGGATGGGGTGCAGTGGGCCTGGAGAGGCAGCACAAGGTGGGGAGTCAGCTGCTTAAACCTCTTGTTGCCACCAGGCAGGTCGGGGTCCCCTAGGACTGTCGGGGCCGTGGTGATGGAGGCAGAGGGGGCTGCATCGGAGCCACTCTGCAGAGGGTCCCCATTGTGTGGTGCCTCACAGTCTGGTTGGGGTCTCTGGCCTGACCCTGAAGCCCACCACAAGCTCCCTGCTGGGCCTGAGCAGCCTCCTTACTTCGAAGCTTGAGCTACTGGACCAGCCCCGGCGGAGTCGGCTTCCGTCTTCAGCCTTCTCCCAACGCCAACCGTATGCCCAGCCAGTATCTCACCCTGAGGCCAGCCACCCTTGGTTGCCCTGGGATGCCCGTGAGTCAGGATGGCCCTGGACTTCACACACAAGGCCCTGCCTCTCGGGAAACCCCTCAGCTCTGGCTGGTCCCCCAGGTCGCCCGCGATGTCCTGGAGTAGAAAGAGAGCCGGCTGCTCCGACCGGCCCTGCTTCCCTGGGAGGATCACCCAGGCGTGGACCCCAGGGAGGCTGGGGACAAGCACATGTACGGGCAGGGCCTTCCAGGGACGGCAGGCGGAGTGCATGCCTGTCCCCCTGCACACCGTCCCCCACCCCGCTCACTGGAATGAAGGCGGTCACAGGTCCAAGGGGAGAGTGCAGGGCAGGGAGGCCCGCCTGGGGGGTGGGTGTGGGTGTTGGGCCGAGTGTCTGTGTCCAATGCTTCCGGGTGATTCTGTTCCTGTGGTCCCCTCACTGCGCTGTCAGCTCTGTTCTGGGCTCGGCCTCCAGCTGCTGAGAGGTTCAGGGGTGCTGTGGGACTGGCCCCATGCCGTGACTGCTGAGAGCCAGCGTCTGGCCCTGCTCACTGCACACTGTTAGGCACAGGTGGGAGCAGGGACCTCTTCGATCCAAGCACTCATGTCTCCGTGGCCATTCACCTCCCTTTCTGGGGACCCTGTCCCCAGGAGGACTGCAGGGAACCCAGGCTGTGGTAGCTGAGGGCACCTGCTGGCCACCCCCCCCTGGTGGCCCCTCAGTATCTGGCCTGCTGACCGCCTCCAATGTAGCTCCTGCCACCCCCACCCCCCCCAGGTGGCCCCCTGTATCCTTCCAGCTGAGAAGCCAACTGGGCTGCAGGAGGTACCCTGAGCTGGCTTGTTCCCTGCTCTAGCCCTGCAGACCCCAGTCCTTACTACTGACCCTCCTCCTATCTGAGAAGCCAACTGGGCCACTGTAACTCCCACTGCCACCCCACATGTCTCTCTTGGGCTGCGGTGGCAGCCTGCAGACTGGCCTGGCCAACTGCGGGCCGCATATTGGAGCGGGGCAGTGGTGGGGTTCTCCCTGAGGTCCTGCTGGGTGGTTCCCAGCTGCCCCTGTATGGAGGCCTTTGTCTGAGCATGTCGTGTTCAGGGGAGAGAGGGTGTACAGGGCTGAGCAGTGGGTAGCTCCCAGGAGCGGTCTTGCGGCAGAGCTTGGATCGGGGGAGGAGGCTTGCTCCTGAATTTGCAGAGTCAGCATCCGGCCACTTCCCCATTCCTGGGCCTCTGAGTGCCCTGTGCCTTGCGGTGCTCAGGCCTGGGACACACATCTGTGTGGACCTCATCCTGGAGGGGCTGCCTGCAGCTGGGGCCAGGAGAGGAGGCACCAGGGCCAAGCCTGGGCTGGTGCTGAGGGTCCTGGGTTGTGGGGTTGGCCTGGCCTGGAGCTGATTATCCAAAGAATGTAGACCATGGGGCAGGCAGCATCCTGGGACCTAGGCTGGCTGGGTGTCACGGGGTGAGAGGTGTGGAT
>NW_022103898.1:3925218-3932396 GCF_000313985.2 Echinops telfairi | reverse complement strand
TGTGGTTAGCAGCTCAACGCCTAACCCGCTGCACCACCAGGGCCTCTTCAAAGCCGTCCACAGGAAAACGGGAGCGTCGGACACAGACCTCACAGGTCGGCGCCTAGTCGGAAACAAGGGATCAGCCGAGGAACGTAGAGGCCACGCCGTCCTCCTTGCGCGCCGCCGTCTGCGTCGCCCCTTATTGACGTCAGAAGCCGCGCGTCGCACGCCGCCTGGGAACGAGGCGGGACTTCCGGACTCGCAGAGGCACAACTTCCGGAGAGAGGCGGAAGAGCTTGTTGGCTCTGCGCTCTGGAGTCCCGGGACCGCTGGAGGGCCACTCGGGGGACAGGAGCGGGCCAGTGTGGGCGGGCCGGCCACGCTGCGGTGTCGCGCCGCGGGCCTGAGGGATGAAGAGGGGCCATGGCCAGCGACGGGGCCAGGAAGCAGTTCTGGAAGCGCAGCACCAGCAAAGTCCCGGGCAGGTGGGTGTGACGGGGAGCGCGGGGTCGGGTCGGGGTCAGAGGGCACCTGTGGGCAAGATGCGGTTCGGGTCCGGGAGCGGGGACCTGGGCATCGGGGAAGCAGCTCGCGGGACCCGATGGGGGTCGCGCGTGGGGCCCGGGAGGTAGCAGCGCTGCACGTAGGCGGAGTCGCTGACTCTTCTGCCAAACTCGTGGGCTCCCACGGGGCGTGGGCAGGAAGCGACTCGGGTCGTGCTAGGAAGTTTGGGGGCGCCAGGAAACCGGGGTGGGGACGGGGCTGCGCCGGCAGGGAGGCCGTTCCGGCAGGGGTGGGGGAGCTTCCGACCCCTGTGTTGGTCTGGTCCGTGGTGTGAGCGCTGGTGGGAGTGAGAGGGGTCGGGGTGTTCTGGCTGTGACACGGCGCCAGCAGACCACACACAGAAAATATTTTAAAAATCTTCAGTGCCCACAGTGTGCTGGGGACATCATGGACACTGTCCAGCTCCCAAGCCCTGTCTGATTGGCTTTGGTGGCTTGGCACTGGAACCCCATCCAGGGCCCCAGGGCAGGAGGAGACAGGAGCACCGGAAATACTTTGCATAAAATTAGCCAGCCTTGAGAATGCCACACAGAATTAGTTCTGTCCTGAAGTGAACTTCTCTTGAAATGGAAGGTTGGTGACATAGCCGTTTGGAGCCCCCGGGCAGGGAGGGGTGAGGACCCGAACATCCTTGTCTGAGTCCAGTCGGAACAGCGGGAGCTTCCCAGTGGTCTTCGGGCTGGCAGGGGCAGCTGACTGAGGCACTCAGTCTCCAGGACCGGGAGGCAGGCAGGTGCCACAGGTGCTGAGGTCTGTCTGCCTCCCCGGGTTAGTGCCTGACAGAAGGCTAGTAAGAGCTTCCATCAAAGCCAGTGGGAAGTTGGGGATGGCAGAGACAAGAGAGCCTTGTGGCGATGGGAACACGGGGATGCACAGAGGATTGGGAAGGGACTAGGGGAAGGAGTCACAGGGAGGGGCCTTCTGGTGGGGCTTGGGGTTTTGTCCCCTCCACTCAGTCTAAGCAGGAACACCCTCCAGAGAGAGGATTGGCATGGTAGCTGCAGCGGTGGATTGAAGCGCAGCTGCTGTGGCGAGGCTGGCACAGGGCTGGGCAGCGTCTCGTTGTGTTTCATGTAGGGTTGCTGGGTTGGCACCGACTCAGGGTACCTGACCCCGATGACAGCAGCCGTCCTGACTGATGACTAACTCTCGGGCAACTGAGATGTGACGGTGGCAGAGCTGCTGTGAACAACCTTTGACCTGATGGCTATCTCTTGGTAATTGGCCCTTCGCCCTCTTCTGTGTCTGTTGCTGCCTTCATCTGCAAGCCATGCTGTCTCTCGGGCCCTTTTGAGAATAGTTCCAGGGTGAGAAACAAGTGGAATACAGGGGCGCTGGCAGGGGCTGTCTCTGTGGAGGGACAGGGCAGAGAAGGGAAGCCAGGGCTCAGGGAGAGGTCTGTGCTGCTGCTCTGTCCCCTTCCCCAGTGGCTCCCCCCACCCCAACTCCCCACCCCCATGACAGTGCTGTTCTTTCAGGGGGCGGGCTGGCATTTGGCTGAATTGCGAAGCTATGCTTGGCTCCCATCTGGAGAACCCTTCCCCTGCCTGACCCTGGACATGTGTGTGGTATTGAGCTACTTAACAGGGCTCCTGCTTCCTTGCCAACTGTGTCAAGTCAAGTGGTTCCCATCATTGTTTAACATTTTTTTGTGGGGGGTGGGGGTACAGACTTCAGCACAGAGAAACTTGGTGTAGGAAGCACGCACCCATCGTCCCAAACACAAAGGCTGGAACCTTGGTCTGGAGGGGGGACCCTTACCTAGCACTCAGAGGTGCCTCATCATGCAGACCGGCCTTCATGAAGCACCCTCGCTTCGCCGGGCTCTGGTCTTGGTGCCTCACAAGCCCCGTCCGTCTCTTACAGCTGCTTCAAGTGTTCCAGTTCCCAAAGCACACACTTTGTCCTCCCAGCTGCCCTGAGCCGGCCTCCCCCTTGAACTGCCACCCAGGCGGAACGTGCACGTGCCTCAGGCCCCGTATGACGGACACTTGCTCCCCCTCCAGCCACATCTCCCAGCCCTCCCCACGCTGCTCTCAGCAACTGTATGGCACACGGACTAGCACTGCCCAGACCCGGGCCCCACATGGGATACGGAATGCGGCAAGCACGGCGAGACCCGACACGCACACCTGCAGTTGTGACGAATCCAGGATTCTGAGAGGAAGTCACCCCGCGGTGACACCGAGCAGCGGCGTCTTTACAAGGGAAGAGGAGGAGGGCGGTCTGGACCAGAGATGAGGATGCACAGGGAAGACGGCCACGTGAAGGTGGGGCCTGGGGTTCAAGTGATGCAGCTGCAAGGCGAGGAACTCGAGGGTGGGGAGCGACCAGAAACTGGGGCGAAGCAGCAGGAAAAGGGGAGAGAAGGGGGACAGCTCAAGGAGCCATGACAGCAAAGACAGCGGGAGGCTCAGATGGAATCTGGGGACAGTCTGTGGTGGCAGGGGCAGGACTGAGGGGCCCCAGAGGAGGGGGCTTGTGTTTAGGGTTGAGAGAGGCCTGTCCTGAGGGCTGAGAGGGGCCTGTCCTCACTGTCTGAGAGGGGTCTGTTCTCAGGGCTGGGGGGTCTGACTGAAGGGCCTGAGAGGAGGCCTGTGCATCTGTGAGGGGTGTGCCGGCTGGGAGGTGTGGCCAGACCCACCCTGAAGAGGAGAGATGCCTTCGTCCTCTCCACCCCCCCAACATACAGGTCTTCCTCGTGACCCACTGGGTGGTGGGCGTGGGGCGTGAGCCGTGAGCGCTGAGAGGCCTGGAGAGAAGCAAAGGCCAGGCCGGCCTTTGGTGGGTTTCTGGCTGTCCATGCATCCCCTGTTGTTCTGTGTGCTGTGCACAGCACAGCTGATGTGACCCTTAGATGGTCACTTGCATGTGCTCACAGACTGGGCTTATAAAGGGCATAGGGGTGAAAACTTGAAAACATTCGCGGGACGCCCATCAGAACCCGCTGGGTGGACTCTTCAGTGTGGTTACCTGCTGTGCCTCGGCCGTCCGTCCGTCCGGCCGGCCGCCGCTCTGCCCAGAAGTGTGGCTGGCAAAGCCAGAGCCTCTGCAGCTGCATGAGCGTCAGGTGCGCAGGCCCAGCAGGGGGCTCAGGCACACCTGTGACAGGGCCCTCCCGAGGGTCACGCCCCACAATGGTCAATTGGCAGATGATGGCCAGTTAGGCAGGAGCCAGAGACCAGGCCTTGGTGAGCGAGGATCGTGCAGGAGTGGGGCAGAGGGGGCATCAGTGAGGGCTGGGAAGGTGCTGGACGCTTACGGAGGGAGGGGATAGGAATGAGAGAACACTCCGTCTCTGACCCTAGCCAGTTCTTTCTGGGGCCACTGGTTTGTGCAGCGGGGGCAGCTGTTGCTCTGTGGTCACATTTGGGATTCTGGCCCCGGCAGTGCTAAATGCCAAGGCGAGTGCCCTTCCCCAGGCCCGAGGACACAGGCAGCCTTTCAGACCGGCGAGCACTCCCGGCAGGAGGCCTGTGGGCGGCTGGCCATGCCAAGCGTGGCATTGGCTGTGGGAGGGCTGTGAGGGAGGCCCAGATTGAACATGGTGGGGGTGGGGGTGGGGTGCCAGGGCCTCATGGGGTCTGAGCAAGGCACTCGGCAGACATGAGCCAGAGAAGTGATGGGTATAGCCATTCACTCATTCCCTGTGCTGGGCACCATGGCAGCAGCCCCAGAGGCTGGTGGGGCAGGGTGAGCCGTGGGCTGATGGCCCACAGGGGCCCCTGCTGGCGCTCTGAAGGTGGTGGTCAGGGAGCGCGGGCTCTGCCACGGCCAGGCCTGAGCCGGACCCGACTGTTGGACTGTACTTTCTGTGTCGGTCTAAACCAGCCTGCCCGCTGCCTGCTGCCTGCGGCTGATTCCTTCCCTCGAAAGAGAAGGCGCTGGAAGGGGAATAAAGAGGAGGTGCTTCTGCAGCCCCGCCCCAGCCACACGCTGTTCTCCACACATTCCTGCCAGCTTCTCCATGCGAAGGGGGGGGTTTCATCAGGACTGCAGACGTGGGCATTTGACCAGCACGGGATTATGCCTGCAGAGGGAAAAGAGTTGTGCGTTTCCTCTTGATGCTTCCAAATGGACTTACATTGGACCTGTCCTCATCTGCCTTGACTCCAGGGGTGAAGGGCTGCTGGTGTGTGTTTGGGACGCCCTCCCGCAGCACCCGTCCTCCGCTCCAGCAGAAGCAACAGCTCCTCATCTGTCCGTCTGCCCGTCCAGTGGATGGCTGCGTTACACACTTTCACACACATGGACTGAGGACTCTACACACAACTTCTAAAATCAACTTACAGATTCCAGTCTCTTCAGAAGTTGTCCTTCACTGTTACTGAGTCTAAGAATCCCTGCCGGACTGCCAATGAGAGGTGCTTCAAACCCACCAGTCTCTCCGTCGGAGAAAGAAGAGGCTGTCTGAGGCGTGGCACAGCTCCCCACCTGGGTCCGTGAGCACACAGACCTTCAGAGGACATGGGGATTTGGGCCCCAGGAGCCGAGATGAAGCTTGGAAGTTTCTAAGCAGAGGGTGACGAGGTTGGTAGGGGCATGCTGCCAGGCAGAGGGTGATGAGGTTGGCAGCAGCAGTTTGAGGTCAGGCCAGTGGCTGTTGGTAGAGGGGGCAGGACAGGCCCAAGGTGTGTGTTTGAGGTAGAACTCACAAGACCCCCTGATGGGCTGGACACCGGGGTCTGGCTAGAGGAGTGGGGGTGTGGTTGGCACACAGATGTCCCACAGAGATGTCCACATGGGAATCCTCCTGCAGATGGAGGTAAGATTGGGGAACAGCTGACCTTAGAATGTAGCACTGCCCGATTTATCCCGGGGGCGCAGTGTGCTCACACGAGGCCTTCAAAGTCCACCAGCGAGAGTCCTGGCTTTGCAGTCACGTGGGAGGGGCCTCCCGTCAGGGGACGCAGGAGGACTCTAGAAGCTGGAGGCCTGGTGGCATCCAGCAGATGAGGACTGGGGCCTTTAATCCTGAGGCCAGGGTTCTGCCCACACCCTGAATGAACAGGAAATGAATTCTCACCAAGGAACCTCGGAAATACAGCTCCTGGACTGTAGGCTGGGGTGGCCACACTGGCCCCTGGCCTCCACAACTGCACAGTGGCATTTGTGGGTGCTGCAGGAGGGCTCACGTGATCAGAGCAAACATGGGCGTGCGTTGGTTATGGGCTACACGTGTTATTGGAGGGTGTGAGTGTTGTAAGGGAATGTGCCTATGTGTTAGAAGAGAGCACGTGTCGTGAGAGCGTATGTATAAGAGAATATGCATACGTGTTATAAGAATACGTGTGTTGTGAGAGTTTGTGTGTCTTATAGGAGGATGTGCATATGTGTTATATGAGAGTATGTGTGCCTGTTAGAATATAAATGTTGGCCTTAAGAGAATATGTTGTGTTTTCTAAGAGAACGTGTGTTGTGAGATTATACATGTACGTGATATAAGAAAGCATGTTAGAATGTACGTGTTACAGCAGAACGTGTATGATAAGAATAAATGTGCATTGTAAGAGAGTCCATGAATATGTTTTAAGGGGACAAGTGTGTTAGGACCCTTAGAATGCACGTGTCATAAGGAACACCTGTGTTATAATGCACATGTGTGTATTTAAAGCATGTGTTGTGAAAGAATGTACGTATGTTGTGGGAGAATGGGTGTGTGACTGTTTGAAGGAGGGGAGCCCCTCCCTCCCCCTAGTGATGCTGCTGCTGCCGCTCAAGGTACCAAGTGCCTCTGGTTCGTCTGGACGCAGTTTGAAAAGTACATTTCATTGAACTGACGGAACTTGTTTTTGTCTCCTATTTTGTCAAACATAGTAAATCTTCACTGTTTGGGGTGCCTTTTAAATGAAGACAAGAGTGGTTTTTAAAGTACAATTTTTTTGGAAATCATTTTGTTGGGAGCTCTTGCAGATATTACAACAATCCATAATTCCATTAGATCAAGCATAATTGTACAATGGCTGCTGCCATGAGTTTTAAACATTTTCTTCTTGAACTCTTTGATATTGGCTCCCCAACCCTTATTATTATATTATGTCACTGTTACTCTTGTTTATAATTATTATTACTTTGCCAGCCTTACCCCATCCGGTGTATCCGCTCACCTGCAGTCCTGTCTCTCGTTCTCCTCCAGTGGGTCAGACAGTCATCACTGCTATCCGCTCCCCTTCCCATCCCCTCAGGGAATCCTCTCTCAGGTCACTGTTTCTGAAGGGCTTATCTATTGGATTTCATGCATCAAGTGATCTTAATTATCCAAGTGAACATACCCAGGTCTAACAATATTAATGTGGTAGAACTGGGGCCGTAATGGTGAGAGGAAATGTCAAAGAATGAAAGGATAGTTATGTGCTTCAGCAGTGCCATCCTGCACCCTGGATATATCATCCCTTCAGTGTGGCCCTTCTGGGAGGGACGGTCCAATTCTCGTACCGGTGGGTTTTGGGTCTCCACTCCTTCACGTCAATCTGATTGCTTGCTTTTGGACTTCTGATACCTGTTCCCATCAACACCTCGTGATCACACAGGGCTGGTGTGCTTCTTCCATCTGGACTTGTTGCTTCTCTGCTAGATGGCCGCTTGTTTACCTTCAATCCTTTAAGACCCCAGACGCTGTATCTTTTGATAGC
>NW_022103898.1:3921451-3924034 GCF_000313985.2 Echinops telfairi | reverse complement strand
CCCACCCACCCGCACCTGACAGCAAGGACCCCGCCCCTTCAGGCATCACCACCTCCCACCCTGGGCTGAGGCTGGCCCACACACGGGCTGCTCAGGCTCACAGGGCAGCAGGCCGCGTCCCTCCAGGCAGGGCATCCCTTCTCTCCGGGCGAGGCCTTCAGAGCTGAGGAAGCCCCCTCACTCCTTGGGAATCTGAGCCCTTGAGGGGGCGGAGAGCTCACCAGCGCCCCACACTGGCCATGCTGAGCTTCGCTGAGGATGAGCGGGCACGAGGCTCAGCGGGCCTGGTGTCCTGTGCTCCTGGATCCCTGACGAACCTCCCACAGGAGCAGGGGCTGCCGAGGTTCGGGGCCTGGTGGTGGGTGCTCCGGCTCTGGCACCCTGTGCGTCCTGCTTCTGGGGTGCACCTTTAGGGTGTGCCAAGCAGCCCTCCCACAAGGAGTAGGGAGTAGCCAATCCTTGGGGCTGACAGCTGAGCTGCTTCCCGTTTCTGGGGCCCAGAATCTTGAGGGACCTGCGTTTTCAGTACCTTAGCCTTACCGTCCCCCTCATCTGAAGGGGTGGTTCCTCTTTTTTGGAATTTGCATGGAAATTGACCCCAAATGTGGATGACGACTGGGGACCCATGAGGGGGGGCACCTTGGGCTGTTAGACCAGCCTTGGGGTCGGCCCTCTGAGTTAGGGGACAGTGCTGCTGGTGGCACTCACCTTGGTCCAGGCCCTGCCAGCCCCACACAGGACTCAGCCTCCCAGGGACCAGGCCTGGGACCCAGCCTTGTAGTGTCTGCCCGTCTCTCTGTGTCCCAGTCCCCGCAGCCCGTGCTCACTGGGGCCCATGTGCGCCTCGGCCTGCCCCTCACCATGACTCTGCGTTCCCTCTCCCGGGCCTCTCCCTGTGGCACGGCCCCGACATGAGCCTGTGCTCGGCCATCTCTGTCTCCGAGTAGCTGCTGCTAGTGACACCCAAACACTGCCAAGGAGTTGACGCCGACACAGGGACCCTGTGTGGCCCTTTCTTTCAGACTGTCCTTGCTTGCCCCCTATGTGTCGGTTGACAAATGGAGCAACAAGAGGACCAGCCCCTCATCTTAGCCCACCAGTGTTCAGTGCCCGCTCTCTAATCGAGGGTGAAGCATCCTTGTCTCTCCTTCCTTGTGTTGATCACACACCTTTGCTGTTTGCTCTGCAGGGCAGGACCCGGGCCAAGCTTCATAGAGTGGCATTCAGCTGCCAAGGGCTTTGTGGGGGGGAATGCCCAGTTATCTGGCCCCAGGTCCCCCTTGCCTTGCCCCTGTGATGCGGTCAGCGGCGTCAGGGAGGAGAGCTTCTTTACTGTTCCCATTGAGAATCTCCAGCTGTGTTTCTCCTCCTCCGGTGTCAAGCATTTGTGAAGTTCATCCTGTAGCCCAAGTTCATTTGCGTCTGCTGTGGTTAAAGTTCCTCTCTATGCACACTTCCCACAGTGGGTGTGCGCATCGTGTGCCCGTGATGATGTTGGTACCGTTGATCCACCACCTTTAAACTGTCCATCCCAAGCTCAGGTCAGGCACCCCGTCAGGACAATGGTAGACATCGAGACATTGAGTGCCTGAGAAAGGAAACGGTGCACCCCCTTGTGGGCAATGAGGGAAAAGCATGCGTCCCTGGAGCCCCCGCTTTCTGGTAGAAGCAACTGGGGGCCCTCCTCTGCCCGGGTGGCATGGTGTGTCCACACCCTGGGCTCCTTTCCCCCCAGGGACATGCCCTTGCACAGCACCCATGGTTGTGTGCACACAGCCGTCTGCAGGGGCTCTGCAGCTGTTCTAAGCGGACCCACACTGCTGTTAGATCAGCAGTTCTCAACCTTCTTCATGCTGCGACCCGCTCATACAGTTCCTCATGTTGTGGTGACCCCCAACCATGGAATTATTTTTGTTGCTACTTCCTCACTGTAATTTTGCTACTGTTTGGAATCATTATGTAAATATCTGACATGCAGGATGTATTTTCATTTTTACAAATTGAACATAATTAAAGCATGGTGGTTAACCACAAAACAATTTGTAGTTATATATTATGAAATACTTATGTGTTTTCTGATGGTCTTAGGCGACCCCTGTTCAAGGGTCCACAGGTCGAGAACCGCTGGCCGTGTTAGACTGACTGAGTGCAGCCAGACGGCCCGGCAGCACGGCTAGAGGTGGCATTGCCCAGGGCACCGTGGAGCCGGCTGCTGCTGATCATCCACCTAGAGCAATTCTTAAAAACTTTTTTTTTTAAATGGAAGTTTACCAACACAAGTACAGGGAGGTCCTGTGCCTGCCCTCAAGTTCCCGCCTGTGCATACTGGTGGGTGGACACACTGAACACCCCACAGATGGTAGCAGACAGTGCGCGCAGTTAGCTGGCTCAGGAAGGCTTTGTCTCGCGGGCCCTCCGTGTGGCAGAGCGAGTCGCCTGGCTGTGCCCCTCTGCACAGTGGGGACGTGAGTAAACCATTGTAGTCAGGCCCACTCCGTCCCTTCGTGGCCCTGTGGGATGGCGGCGGGCCTGTCTTTCACAGAATGGAAACTTAGGGAGGTTTGAACTCCACGGAAGCAGGCT
>NW_022103898.1:3908054-3920526 GCF_000313985.2 Echinops telfairi | reverse complement strand
TAGTGTGGGGGACTGGTCCCTGGTTTGGGTGGTCGGGGTGGCGGGCCGCACTAGGACTGGTCCCTCAGCCAGGGTGGTCGGGGTGGCAGGAAGGTGATGTGCAGAGCTGGGGAGTGGCCCCTGTTGGAGGGTCACTGCGGGGCTGGTGGCTCAGGTGGAACCAGGAGACGCTGACGTGGGCCTCTCTTCCCGTAGCATCCAGCATGTGTATGGGGCTCAGCACCCCCCTTTCGACCCGCTGCTGCATGGCACGTAAGTCACCCTGACCTGAGGACCTGCGGGACTCTGGTAGTCTACTGCTTTCTGCTTACCCCCTGCTACGCCCCCACCTCCCTGCCCTGCCGCCGGGCAGAGAGAGACTTGCTTTCTCAGAGCAGACATGGGCTAGAGCCTTCTTGGGGGCCATTGCTTTGTGGGGAGGTAGGCTGGGCAGCTGCAGCTCATGCAGGGGGCACTGGACCCAGAGGGGAAGGGGGGTAGGGACTTGGGACCCAGCAGGGCAGGGACAGTGGGCTCTGGACCAGCAGGGGTGGGGTGGGGACTGCATGGACAGCATAGATTGGCCCCTCAGCCTGGGGCAGGGCTGCTCGGGGCTGTCGGTGGTGGGAATCCACTTCCCTTCCCTGTCGTGGTCCCGAGGGAGAGGGGCAGGTGTGTATGTGTCTGTAGGTCTGTGTCCGGCCCTCAGGCTGGGTGCCCCCTCTGCCTGCCTCATGGCTGCTCCTCTCCACAGTCTGCCCCGGCCGGCCCCCAGGCTGCCCAGCACGCCTCAGAGGAGCAAGCGGGGCAGCAGCTTCCAGGAGTTTGAGAGCAACACCAGCGACGCCTGGGACGCTGGTGAGGACGACGACGAGCTGCTGGCCATGGCCGCCGAGAGCCTGGACTCTGAGGTCGTCATGGAGACGGCCCACCGCGTCCTGCGCGACCACAGCCAGCGGCAAGGGCAGCAGCGGCTGCGGCCAGAGCCTCCCTCAGGCCCCCCCGCCAGTGACCCCCGGCTGGTGAAGTCGGTCAGCGAGAGCCACACAAGGCGCCCTGCAGGTGGGACGGGTGACCATGACTTGGCCTTCCCACCAGGGTCTGTGGGAGGGCGATGGGGTCCTCACATGGCGGGGCATAGGGGTGGGTGGGGGTGTCCCACTGTGACCAAGAGCAGGGACCGCTGCCCTTACTTAGTCCCTGGGGGAGACTCCCACCATGGCCGAGGGAGGGCAGGGACTGCTGGCATGAGCTCGGGGCTGGCTCAGCACCCTCTGTAAGTCCCTTGCAGGTAGGGTCCACGTGCTTTTGTCTCTGCCCATCCTTGGCGTCTTTTCTGCTCAGAATTCTCCTCAAGGGCCGGGAGAGCCTCTGGGCCTGGCTGGCCCTGCCCTGGCCGACACCCAGGGGATGCTTGCTTGAGGGGAGCCAGGCTCTCTCTGTAGGAGGTGGGGGGTGGAGGGGGGGTGTCTGTGTGGCCTTGCTGCCCAGTGCCCAGCTCCCTCTGTGAGATGCAGTGGGTGCGGTGCCCGGCTTGGGGCAGTGTCCAGCAAGCCACAGGCGCTTTGACCGTCACCCATTTCTTCCATGCCGGGCCCTCGCCGTCTTGGTGAAAACCTCCACAAGCTGCCCAACGGCTCCTTGTGGCACCGGGCTGCCTGGGGTGGGCATGAGCCTGGGGCTTCACTGCACAGACACCCGGCTCGTGAGAGGGTTCCGAAGCCCCTGGGTGGGGGAGTGTGGCGGCCAAGGGGTCCTTAATGCAGTTGGTCAGACAAGGACAGTGGCTGGTGGAATATCTCAGTTTTTCTCACTCTGCACCAGCCGTGTTACCTGGCAGTATGCCTGCTGTCCCGCGGGGCACCCTGTAGCTCTGGCCTGACAGCCTGGCCACCTCCCCTCAGGTTGGGGCTGGGGACAGAGCTCCTCAAAGCCCGAGTGGTGCTGGTCTAACTGGTCACCCCTGAAGGCGGCCGCCCGTAAATGGGGCTTCCTGCCCAAGGGGAGGCCTAGTCTGCCCCACACCCCCACTGCTCCAGATTGTTCTGGAGGTCGGGGTCTTGGGGTACCTCAGAGCACTTGGCTGGGCCCTGCAGGAGGAGCAGAGGTGCGGCTGTGGGCTTTTCTGGGAAGTAACTGGGCCAGGTCTGCCCTGGGGCTGGTAGCTGGCTCCTTGTAGCCCTGGGTGTCTGTGTGAAGTCCCCTCCCTTCTGCAGTGCTCTGAGCCCTGCCTATGGGGGTAGGGAGCATGTGTGTGGGGTCTGGGGCTGCCTGCTCGAGGGCCTGGGGCAGGCCTGGAGGAGGGCTGCTGGGACCACGTGGGGAGCCTGTGAGAGGTATGGGGCCTCTGCAAGAGGCCTTCGGTGGGGGGACACTGCTAGGGGACATGTAGGGAATCTGGGACACGTCTGTGGAGAGGTCTGTGGGGTCTGCAAGGTCTGAGTTGGGGCTTGCAGGGGTTCTTGGAGACTTGAGGTGAGGGCTACTGGGGGCTATGTGTGTAGGGTTTGTGGGGTCTGCAGGGGTTCTTCTGGGAGCATGTGGGCGCCCAGGGAGCAGTGGCCTTGTTGCCCACATGCTGCAGTGGCCAGGGTGGGCGTCAGGCTTTGTGTGGACTGGCTTTGTTCTGCCCCATTTAGTGGGGTTATTTTTACTCCGCTTTAAACTTGAGTTTTAAATAAGAAAGACTGCCAGAGGGTGTTGAGCCTCAGGCACACAGAGCTTCAGGCCCCTGCTTGTCTGTCATGTGGTGGGTGGTGGGTGGTGGGGTGGTGGGGTGGTGGGGCCTGTCTCAACCTTCCGCTTCCTCTTTGGCCTGCTCACAGGACCTGGACATCTGTGGGATCTTGGGCAGTGACAAGGCCCCAGGCAAGGGGCTCGAGGCCAGTTCTGCAGGCTGCCCCCATTCGGGTACCACCTGCTGCCCACCTGTGTGGGGCCTGGGTAGGGTCCTGGGACAGTGGGCTTTCCTGGAGTGTCTCCTGGGGGTTTCCCTCCTCCTCACGTGGGACTGGGGGGAGGGCATCCTCTGCTCAGGCCAGAGGACCAGGCCCCTCTAGCCTCAGATCACTGTGCCCATTGGGCTGGCCTGGTCGGAGTGACCTGGGCACTCTCCCTAGTGTGGCTCCCACGCACTTGCATGGCAGCAGCGTCTCTGTTGGCAGGTCAGGTCATGCTCCTGGTCATGGCCAGGGCCATGGGTCCAGGGGCCCCAGCGCCCAGCCTGTGCTCTGCTTCTGGAGTGTGTGGGCCCTTTGTCATGAGAAGCCCACCACCGAAATGCTGGGACGATTCTTGCCCTCTGCCCTCTCCCCTCTGACCCTCTGTTCTCTGCTCCTCTGCAGAGGGTGCCAGCGAGTCCACCCACCTGCAGCGGTCGCAGTCTCTACCCCACTCGGCCACCGTGGTGCTGAGCGGTGGGGTGTCGGACCAGGACCACAGTGTCCTTGGCGGCACAGCCCTGCGAGAGAGGGAGGCCTCTCGGATGGACAAGTTCCAGCAACTGCTCGCAGGTCCCCACACAGACCTTGGTGAGTCTACTCTGCAGGGACCGTGGCCCATGGGGTGGTGGGACTGGAGTGAGGGCTCTACGTAGGTTGTGGGGTTCTCCTTGAACTTTCGGCTGCGCCGTGCATCTACTGCACTCCCTCCACAGCCAGTGTGGGTCTGGGTGGCCCTGGAGCACTGGCCGCTGGCTGATGCAGACAGTTCTGTTGGGCCTGATGTGCTGTGGCCTTGCCCCTGGGGTTTTGGCGACCTCTTCTGGCTTCTCCTGCCATGGGAGTGAGGGGCTGCTGTGAGGTCAGTGGGGCTGTGGGGGCGGGACTGGAGGTGGATGCTGGCCAGGGTTGACCGCTCCCTCTATGAGCTGAGGGGAGTGGGGTGATCTAGTGGGCTGCTAAGGGCCCGGCCCTGTGTGAGGGCTGCGTGGGGGCTCCCTGGGGTGGGTCCTGGTTGGGCACAGACAGCTGGTCTCTGAGGGCCCGGCATCTCGCTGGTGCTGGTGCTCAGCAGAGGCTCAGGCTGGGGACTGGGCAGGAAGTCCTGTGGACCTGCCAGGATGTGGGCCTTGTTGGAGTTGCCAGGGCAGTCTGCTGCCTGCTGCCCTTTGGGCAGTGGAGCTGGCCACAGCAGGGCCGCTTGCAGGCCCTTCCCCCCTGGGAGCTGTTGAGCGCCTTGCCGTTGCACTCCCGGGGCCCCGGCAGTGAGGCTCCGGGTTCGAGGTCAGTCCAGGGCCGTTCTTCACAGGGCCTCTGCGTCCCGGCTCCGCTCATGTTCCATTCTCACCGGGCCATGCGCAAGGCTGTGTGCTCCCTGGTTTGGAAGCAGCTCTGCGGCAGGGCATTTGGTGGCTCGGTCATCGGAGGGTTTAGGTTTCGAAAGCCTGTTTGTGTACCTGTTACAGATTCCCGATGCGGCGAGGGGGGGGGGGCGGCGGTCAGCTCCTAGCCGCCTCTACTGTTACCACCGCATGGGCTTCCCCTAAGCTTCTTTCCCACGAGGCTCAGCGTGGGGACGGCGAGCTGCAGGGCAGGGCCAGAGACTTCCCAGGCTCTTTCTCCAGCTGGCTCCACGGGGCTCCCGGTCCCTGCAAGCATGTGTGGCCGCTGTGTGCGCATGTGCACGCACCTCTCTGAGCCAGCTGGCGGGCGCTCTCTCAGCTGTGCCCCTCACTCCTGCACTGTGTGCTGCCCAGCAGCCAGAACAGGCTTGTCCCTCGCCACCATGTCCTGCAGGACGTTCCACCATCCAGCCCGACGACGCGGCCTCGGGCCTGTCCCCACTGCCCGTGTCCTGGTGTTGTCCCTCCCGCCTTGCTCACCGTCTCTCCTGTCCTTTCGTAAGCCTTCTGATACTCATGAGCCTCAAAGCCAGCCAGCTCACCTGGCGCTCCGTCGCTTAGGACTGGCCCCACCGGAGCTCTGCAGCGCGTGCCATCGCCGGCACGTGTCCTCAGGTGGGTTCCGAGCCCTCGTGACCGTCTACTCGACAGAGGGAAGCACCGCCTGCCCTGCGCCAGCCTCCAAGTGTTCCTGTGCTTGTGCCCAGCTGCAGCCACGGACACCGCTCTCTCGTGGTCCTGTCGGCTGCTGGAGGGGAATGGTGTGGACTGGGCCCGTGTTTGGTGTGGAGGGCAGCAGGAGGGCCAGGCCCAGTGTACAGAGGGTGAGCTAGGCTCCCCAGGGAGCAGCTGGCTGGGGTGCTTGGGTGTCAGGCGTCTCGTGGGTGTGGGTGGGCCACAACGGAGCGGAGCCGTGTGTCTGCAGCAGGGCTTGTTGTTACAGGACAGCCAGGGGCCCTGTCGGGCCAGGTGGAGGGTGGGGCACCTGGGCATGCTCCGTGCCATGCCTGCTGTGAATCCTGGCTCCATGTCCGACTCCCCAGAAGAGACCCAGGGTTTAGAGGGCAGGGCACCCCTGCCACCAACACCCCGTCAGGTCATTGACCGTGGTGGCTTTCTCATTGCTGTGCCACTGGGAACCAGGTCACCCACGCAGACGGGTTTCAGCTGAGCTTCTGGACGCAGACAAGTGGGAGAAAGGCCTGGTGATCAGTCAGCTGCAGACAGTCCTGGGACATTGTCTGAGGCTGTGTTGGGAGGTGCAACACAGACTCTTGGTAGGGAGGCTGGCACTGGCTGGGAGCTACACCCTGAGGTGCCACATGGGGTGCTGGATGGGGGAGGTGCCGCAGGTGCTTTGGGAGCGTGAGGGGCTAGGAAGGGAGTGGGGACAGGCTAGGGGTGGATCGGGCCCCAGGCTCATACTCACAGCCTGTGGGTGACACTTGTTAGCTGGCCGGTATCACCAGCAGTATCCTGGGTGCCCCAGGCCACGGTTCCTTCTCCCAGGCCCTGTGGGGTGGCTCAGAAGGTGGCATCCTAGAGGCTGGCCTTTAGTTCCCTGCAGGCAGCGCGGCAGCCACTAGTTCATAGAGTGCCCTCTGGTGGCCGTTTCTGGGGTTGCAGCCTGTCCACAGCCAACCTGCCTGCTGTCCGCACTTGGATGGATGTTCCTGTGCACAGGTGGTGTCGTGGGAGACAGATGGACAAGCGCCCTCGCTCATGGTCCCTCAGCTGCTCCCTGTCCCACAGCCCACAGCCCCTGCTGTGCCTTCGGTGAGGTCCTTGGCCCCCTGCCCTGCTCTCCCCCTCAGGTAGCCCCATTCTTTTGGTCTTGGGCCCCTGAGTCCAGTGTGTGCCCGAGGTATGGTCAGTGTTCTTGTGGGGCGGGGAGGGGTGTCTTAAGGTGGAGAGCTGGGAAGACCCAGCCCCATCCCTGTTGTGGGACTCTGGGAGCACTCTAGGCATGGTGGGTGCACAGCCTGGCCAGAGGGCTCCTGACTGCCCCTGCCCCGGCAACTGGGCACAAGCTGACCAGGGGCTGCTCCCTGCTGGCCTCCTGACCACCATCCTGAGATGTACCCAGTTGGGCTGGGCGCTGAGGCGCCTGGCCAGGCTGTGGGGACAGTGTCCTGGCTGCTTCTCAGTGGGTGCACCACAGCAGCAGGGCCCCTGCAGGCGTGACTCTGCTCGCGAAGCCCGGCGTCCTAATCCATCCTGTCACTGCTGGTCCTTGTCTCTACGGCGGTGGGAATGCTTAATAACAGCCAACCGCAAGGTCCACAGTTTGAAACCACCCACCTGATGCTCCTTCCGAGAAAGACGAGGCTCTCGACCCTCATAAAGGGTGCAGGCTTGGAAACCCCAGGGGCAGTCCCACCCTGTCCTCTAGGGTCAGCATCGATGGCATGGGGTTTGGTTTTTGTTTTGTTTCGAGCAGTTACAGGCGGGGGGGAGGGGGGTGTTGTTCCGGAAGGGGGCCTGGTGGCACAGTGGTTAAGTGCTCAGCTGCTGAGGGATTGGTGTTTTGAGTCCAGCAGCTGCCCTGAGGGGGACGACGAGGCAGGCTGTGCAGAACTGGCCTGGGACACCCCATGGACAGCTGGCTGATGACTGGGCTGGCACCTCTGCTCCAGGGCCTTGTTTTCAGAAGTGGACCACAAGGCCCGGCTTCCTGGTCAGCCTCAGCTGGGCACTCTGCTGAATACTGCCCACTCCAGGTGGCCCCGTTGGCTTGAGAAGTCCCAGGGCTGTGCCTTCCAGCATCCCAGCAACGGGTAGCCATGCAAATGTGGCAATGCTGGCAGACACGCAGTGGCCCTTAGTGACAGCTGGCTGCGCCATTGCCATCTTGTTCCCCTTCCCATCCGCCCTGAGGCAGTGGGAGGTCCGTGTGGTTTGTGATCTGTCCCCCCACCCCCTGCCGCCCCAGTGGGAGGTCCAGTGACTTGTGATCGTCTTCCTGTTCCCCTGTGTCCCCAGTGCCTCCCCACAGTACCCATATCTGTCCTCTTTAATGGCTGCACAATGTTTTGAAAATAATCTTTACTTAAAGTTATTGAAACTGCATGTCTGTCTAAACCAACATTTAATTTAAATGTAGACCTGTCTTGCCATCCTGAGAACACGTGTACCCTCAGGTGTACGGCCACGGCAGCTGTGGTTGTATGGGGCGGGGGCGGGGCTTCGGGGCTGAGAAAACACCAGAACTCTCCCTGTGAAGGTGGGATTGGAACTCATTTGTTTTTTATTTACTTTTCTTTTGAATAGACAAAGTCTCTTTGTACAGTGTTCAGGAATTCTTGTGCTCCGTGAGATAAGCTGCCCTCTGCACGGCCCCTCCCTTCAGGATGCTGTGTGAGCCCCTACGGGGTCAGGGGTCATGGGCTCTGGTTGAGCTCCAACCAGGAGCTTGGAACTCTTCGTCCACCCAGAGCACTGCGGGAGAAAGGCCTGGCGGTCCACTCTGGAAGATGGGCTCTGAGTCCCTGTGGGCCCGTCCTGCACCGACACGCATGGGCCTGAAGGGGTTACAGTCACGGGGCACCAGGAGTTGGCTTGATGGCTGTGGGTCACGGCCAAGGTCACTGCCATCTTGTGACTTTGGGGAGGTTCCTGACCTCCGCCTGTGTGCAGGGACCCCACTGACTCCCATCAGGGTTCCCTCCTCCTCCATGACTGCTGCCGCCAGCACTGTCCAGAATGACAACCCCCCCCAACCCCGCCCCCCGCACCCTCCCTCCCACTTGTGGTTGACTAGTTAACCAGTAGGAGGCGTCTTAGCTGGGAGCCCTGGGCTCATTGTCGGTACGTGGGGTCAGCAGTTGGAAACTACTAGTCTCCCCTGGGAGAAAGGAGGCGTTCTTCTCCAGGTAAAGAGTCACAGTCTTGGAAACCCACAGGGACGGTCCTGCCCTGCCCTCTTGGGCCGCTGTGAGTCAGCATCACTCCATTGCCGGTGTTGGCTGCTCTTCCTGCGGGACGGCTGGTGTGTGTGGGCAGGGGTGGACTGGCCAGCATCTCTTTGGACCTTCTCCCCTGGGCGGGGAGCTGCCCCTGGCACCCATTTGTTATGACCTGTTTCCTTGGCCACCCTGCCCAGCTCAGGGCCTGTGCTGGGGGCTGGCTCCTTGGGACTTCTGGGGAAGGGGTTCATGGGTCACCAGGTGACATACCCCTACTTTGGAGCATAGGAGGGGCAGGGTCAGCAGGGAAAGAGGCCCACAGCTCCTCAGATCTCCGTGTCTAGAAGACCAGGCTCCTCCTGGTAATGGGGACAAGAGGCCCTGAGAGAGTTTATGTCACAGGCTAATACCTGTGCTGTCACCTGCAGCCGTAGCTCCCCCAGCCAGGACAGGTGGGGGCCAGAGCAGACGGGGAGGTATCAGCAGGCCCTGTGGACTGCTCAGCCCTGACTTGCCCCACTCTTGTCTTTGGGTTCCTGTGTGTGACAGCATGGCCTGCCCCATCCTGGGCTGTGCTGAGTGAGCTGGGCTGAGCTGCCCTTTCCTGGGCTGAGCTGGGTGTAGGCCTGGACTGAGCTAGGCCAGGTTTGCTGGGGTGCATGGCGCTGGGTCTCTGCACTGGGGTGGGCTGAGTGTTTTTCTGTCCTGTCTCCCTGCCTTGAGTGTGGGGGCAGAGGAGTTAAGTGTGGGTGGGTGTTAGTTTGGGTGGACTAGAGAAACATTCATAGACACTCATATGGGTATGAGAAAGAGCTTTTTATAGAAGAGCAATTGAATATTGAGAAAACATCCCATCCCAGTCCAGACCAAGTCCACAAGCCCGATATTAGTCCATATGTCCGATACCAGTCTATAAAGTCCGCTTCAGACTCCCGAAACACATGCAATGATACCGAGTGCAGGAGGATCACAGGCCAGTGGGTGGGAGGTCTTGTGGATCCCGTGGCGGTGTAGGCATCGTAACGTAGCTCCATGGGTCTGTCAGCAAACATGTCTTAAAGGGACTGTGTGTGTCCCACTTCCTGTGAGCTATTTACCTCCTTAGCACCTCCAAGTGAGGGCATCAAGCTGAGACTTAATTGTCAGGCTAAACTCCACCCCTTCACTCTAATACTCTCAAATTGACAACAGGTTGTGTAACTAGCACTGGTTCAGCCAGGTGAGACCAGTCTGTGTCCTGAGGGTGGGCGTGGATGTGGGCTCGGGCCTGGGAGGGGCCCCCAGGGGCTGCACCCTGTGGGTGGCTGTGTGGGCGGTGTGTGTCTGTGCTGTGTGATGCTCTGCCACTTGCCCTGCCCCCTCTCATGCAGTTCAGCCGTAGCCAGGTGCACAGGTGCACGCTCTGCGGTTGTGCAGGAGCCCCTGTCCTGGCCATGTGGCCATCAGCACGAAGCCCCGACCCAAGTCCTGTGGGAGCGAGTGGGCAGGAGGAAAGAGTGCGCCCTGGGGGTGGACAGGTCTGGCGCTTGGGGCTTAGAGGTCTGTGGGGGGCCGGTGGGCTGGTCCCAGCCAGACCCACTCAAGCTGTTTCCATGTCTGCTCGGGGGCATTGCCGATACAGGCTCAGCACAGGGAGGCCCAAGTGTTGAGCTGAAAACGAAGGAGTGCAGTGGGGGTCTCAGGCACCCCACAGACAAGCTCTTGTTCCCAGGCACAGGCCTCGGACAACAGGCCCTCGTGCCTGCCCGTACCACCTGGCGAGTGGCTCGGCTCTGGGCTTGGCAGCCGTGCCCCCGGGGCACTGGCATTGGGCGCCTGTGTGGTCTGTGCCAGCTGCCTGGTGTGAAGAGACGGGCGTCCAGGCTTGCTGCTTCCTGGTGGGAAGACGTGCATGGATCTGCAGCCAGATAATGATTCGTTGGTTGCAGGAGGGACCCTCACCTCTCACTCCCCACGGAGACCAGACTCAGACTCACCTGTGGGGGCTCAGCCGGACTGCATCCAAAGTCCCCTCTGCTCGCACGCCTCAGAACTGTCTTCTGCTCCCTTCCGGAGATGAAGAGCCGTCCTCGGTTGAAACAGTCGTTATGAAGCACCAACAGCCGTGATTCATTTGTGGAACAAGTTGCTGTGGTTACCGCAGTCATTTCCAGCCTCCCTGCGCTGCCCGCGCGCAGGCCCGCAGGTGCACGGCCGAGGCAGTGGGGGGAGCTGCAGGCCTGCATGTCGGTGCCCGGGAAGCCTCTTCCAGCTCTGCGGAGCTAAATCATTCACGAATTTATGTTATAGGAACATAAAGCTTATAAATCTAGTTTATCATAGCTATCATTTAATTGTTCATGCAAGCCACCTCTTCATGTAGCGATCTACAGTAATCTCAGTGAAATAACAGTTTCGTGTCACCCGATGAATAATGCATGTGAAGAAATTGTTGAGCTCCTTAAAATCATTATGCTCAAAATATTAGGCTCTTTTATTGGAAAGGGGTAGAATGATGATCATGTCCTCATTCAAGCCTGGGACTTGTTCTCATTGCAGGTGCAGCGGGCCGGGAAGGGGTCATAGCCAGGAGGCTCTCCCTAACCTCCCCCCCCCAACCCCACAATGCAAGACAAGAGCCCTTGCTGCAGCCCCTGGGCAGGCGGCCTCCAGCTGTGCTTGCTGCAGGGGGCCCCAAGCTGCCCTGTGGGGCGGGGAGCAGGCTGTGCATCTACCAGGCCGGCCTGCAGGGAGCAGTGTGGCATGCCATCTCCCTGCTGTGCACCCAGGAGGGGGTGGGTGCTGGTGGTGTGGGTGGTGTCGCTGTGGGCCTTGTGTGTATGTGTGTGTAAGTCCCGAGGGCCCCAAGCCGCCAAGGACAGCGTGTCAGTCAGGTCAGTTAGAGATGACTCACCTGCTGTGCCTTACACCTGAGCCGACGCCTGGGCTGGGCTGCGGGCTTGGAAGCTCTGCTCTTCAGGAATGGGGCCCCTGGCAGCCCAGGGCATAGTCCTTGCTGTCCCAGGCCTGTCCTGGCTCTGGTTGCCAAGCCTTCGTGGAGGGGATGGGCCACAGGCCGGCCTGCAGCAGCAGCACTGCCCACCTGTTGACTCGACAGCCCATGTCTGCTGAGCGGCCCGGCCCTCTGGTCCAGGGCGGGAGGGCTCTGCACCCACCAGCCTTCTCAGAGACCCTCGGGCACTCCCTGCGCCCACACATGGTGGGTGCAGGGACAGATGGGTTCCAGCCCACACTGCGGTCACCGAGTCTGGTGGTTGGTTTGCCCTTCCTAACTCACCGCTCCCCTGTAGCCTCAGGAGCTGCTTGCTGCAGGGCCCTGTGCTGCTTTTTCTGACATTTTGTGGTCATCTTTCTCCTGACAATTGCCCCCCACAGCCTGCTTACCTTGCCTCAGGTAGCTGTGTCTCCCCCCCACCTCTGTCCCATTTTGAAACCAGCCTTGGAGCCGGCTCATTCTGGTTGGACCCTGGCTGAGGACATGAGCCCCCATCCTTCAGATACCTAGTCAGCCCCCACATTTTGCAAGACCCAAGGTAGACTGAGCAGGTCTGGGGTGGAGGGCACATTCTCAGCAGGGGGGGCGCTAGGGAAGGGACCCCACTGCTCGCTCTATTTGTATTTCCTGTTTATAGCTACACTTCTCTCCTGCCTCCCAGGAGATGGGTCTCTGAGCACCCCAACAGCACCCAGGGCAGAGGGAGAAGGTGGGAGGGGCTTGCCAGAGAAAGGCTGTGCCCAGGTATTTAGGCCCACTTGTAGGAAGGGGCTTCCTGGGGCAGGTCACTTGTGGATTGGAAGCAAAGCCCCCAGCTGGCAGGGTTCCCTGTGCCGAGGGAAGAGGGGAAGGTGGGAGCCTGGGGCCACACATCTGCGGCCACACTACATCACTACAGATGCTACAGGCACAGAGAAGACTGGGTATCCATCCATCACTACAGATGCTATAGGCACAGAGAAGACAGGTATACATCACTACACATGGTACAAGCACAGAGACGACGGGACATCCATCACTACAGATGCTACAGGCACAGAGAAGACAGGTGTACATCACTACAGCTGCTACAGGCACGGAGAAGACCAGGTACACATCACTACAGATGCTACAGGCATGGAGAAGATAGGTGTACATCACTACAGATGCTACACGGACGGAGAAGACAGGTGTACATCACTACAGCTGCTACAGGCACGGAGAAGACAGGTGTACATCACTACAGCTGCTACAGGCACGGAGAAGACAGGT
>NW_022103898.1:3906251-3907499 GCF_000313985.2 Echinops telfairi | reverse complement strand
ATGTTACAGGCATGGAGATGACCAGATATCCATCACTACAGATGCTACAGGCACGGAGAAGACAGGTGTACATCACTACAGATGGAACAGGCACAGAGAAGACAGGTGTACATCACTACAGATGGAACAGGCACAGAGAAGACAGGTGTACATCACTACAGATGCTACAGGCACAGAGAAGACCAGGTACACATCACTACAGATGCTACAGGCACAGAGAAGACTGGGTATCCATCCATCACTACAGATGGAACAGGCACAGAGAAGACCAGGTACACATCACTACAGATGCTACAGGCACGGAGAAGACCAGGTGTCCTTCACTACAGATGCTACAGGCACGGAGAAGACCAGGTGTACATCACTACAGATGGAACAGGCACAGAGAAGACCAGGTGTACATCACTACAGATGCTACAGGCACAGAGAAGACCAGGTGTATATTGCTACAGATGCTACAGGCACGGAGAAGACAGGTGTACATCACTAAAGATGCTACAGCCATGGAGAAGACCAGGTGTACATCACTACACATGTTACAGGCACAGAGATGACCGGGCATCCATCACTACACGTTACAGGTATGGAGAAGACGAGGCATCTGGGAAGAGCCCTGGTGGGACAGCACTTGGTTCCTGACCAGAAGGGTGGCAGTGTGGACCCACTGTGCCATGTCACATCTCGGAGTGTCGACCAGTTGAAACGGACTCCGTGACACAGCCACAAGCACCGTGTTAGGTGCTGAGAGAGAAGGAAAGAAGGGTTTGGTCACGCGGTGGTCAGCTGCTGTTGGGTCTGACGCGTGGCCACCCCGTGCACAGCAGAGGGAGCACTGTCTCGTCCTGCACCATCCTCCTCTGTGCTCGTGGGCTTGTTGCAGCCCCTGGGTGAATCCCTCTTGTCCGGGGTCCCCTCGTTTACACCGCCCCTCCACTGTACCAAGCATGGTGTCCTTCTCCAAGGACTAGTCTCTCCTGATAGCATTTCCTAAGTCTGTGACAGGAGGTGTTGGGGTTGGTCACGTTAGGAATAAAAATGATGTCAAAAAGTGAATGAGTAACGTAAATGTATAACTTCATGCCAGTAACTTAGGTGAAATGTACTTTGGGGACTAAGGTGCTCCCAACCCATGTACATAATGGACGTGAGACTGAGTAAGGAAGACCTAAGAAGGGTGCGTGCATTGGAATGATGGTGCTGCCAGAGAATGTGGAAAGTACCACAGCCTGCCCGCACGCGCGCGCGCGC
>NW_022103898.1:3904340-3905650 GCF_000313985.2 Echinops telfairi | reverse complement strand
GAACGCTCCTTAGAAGCAGGGGTGGTGAGAACTCACACCTCATATTTCGAACATGCTGCCAGGATAACCCGGTTCTTGGAGGAGGCCACCATGCTTGGTAGGTTGAGGGGCAGTGAAAATGAGGAAGGCCCTCGATGAGGTGGACGCACACGGGCTCACACGTGAGAATGGTTGTGAGGCTGGCGCAGGACTGAGAGGTGCTCCCTTCCGTCGTGCACAGAGTGGCTGTGGTCGGACCTGACAAGGACACCGTGACATGGATTTAGGAGAGATACAACCTGACAGGCCTGCCACTTCTTCCTGGTAAGTCCCCCAGGGGCCCTGTGCCTTCTAGGGGACCCTTTTGGGTCTGCACAAGACAGTCTCCAGAGCGGTCTGCGCTGACCTCTGGGCCGTGGGTGGAACTGGCCCCAGAGCCCGTCAGAAACCTTGACTGTCATGGGAGTCTGAAAGTAGGCGCATACCTCGGACTAGACGGCCCGCGCTCAGTAAGGTAGCGGTGAACACCTTTGGAACCAGGGCCGGGAAGTGTAGACTTGAGTGGGGACTGGAGAGAAGGTGCTACTGTTATGAATTGTTTTGTAAGTATCTGATGGGCAGGATGTATTTTCATTGTTGCAAATTGAACATAATTAAAGTATAGTGTTTTCTGATTGTCTTAGGCGGCCCCTGTGAAAAGGTCGTTCGACTGCCAAAGGGGTCGAGACCCACAGGTTGAGAATCAGTGGTCTAGAGCAAGGTCTAACTGCCCTGTGGGTTCCCGAGACCGTAGCTCTTTATGGGACTAGAAAACCTCCTTTTCTTCTACGAAGCCACTGGTGCTTTTGAACTGTACACCTTGTGGCTAGCAGCCCACTGTGTACCCACTGTGCCACCAGGGCTGCTTATGGTGAGACAGGTGGTCTGAGTCCCCTTGAAAAAACCAAACATCTGTGCCTTGAGGAACACCCCGATTCTCGTGCAAGCACAGGCATGGGTGTGCTCTTTTCCACCTGCCCCGGCCTGAGCCTCCGTCTCAGCCCCCCCGGTGCCCGCGCTGCAGCTCCTTGAAGAGTTCCGCTCTCTGCCATGCATGGCCCTCCGCAGTCTTCTTGCAGAAGGCGTTGTCAGCTGTTTGTGGGCACTTCCCTTCCAGGTGCACACAGGACCAGCTCCGTTCCAAAGCACATGCAGCAGAGCCCTTGGACCTTTGGCGGGATTTTCGTCGAACTGAGAGATTTCCTTTCTTCTTTTTCTTCTCCTCTTTTTTGTGTGTGTGTGACTGGATAACATTCTGACTTTCAGCCTGTGGTGCAGGAATACCTTGTTTC
>NW_022103898.1:3902816-3903948 GCF_000313985.2 Echinops telfairi | reverse complement strand
TCCTCCCACAGAGATGGACAGCCTGGGAAAGTTGGGTTACACAAAGCCCAGTTAAAGGCCCTGGTATTTGAGGTCACCTGGCCACATGCTCAGTTCTGTGTGACGTGGCTGAGCCACTTGACCTCCCTGAGACCGTTTTCTCATACACACTGGGCCGTGACCCTGGTCAGCTCATGTTGTTTTGAGGCTCGAGGTACAGCGAGTGTCCGGGGTGTCAGCTCTGACTTGCCCTCGACTGTTAATGTGCCTCACTTGGAGGGTTGAAACAACTGCTGCTCACAGCGGACGCCTCGCCTGGCCCCCCTGACTGGCTGCCCTGCACATGTAGCTTTTAACTCCGCGCACAGCCTTCAAGCCTTCCCGTGCACCAGTCAGGCCAAGTGCAAACGGCGTGGAAACCTGGAATGGCCGGCCCCCTCCTCTTGCAGTAGCAGCAGTCGCCCAGGGCAACTCCCACGAGGTGGGAGGTGGACACACCTCCTCATGCCAAGCTTTTAACCCTTTCTGACACCATGACTCTCTGCTCCCTTGCCTGGTCCAGTGATTCATTGCAGGAGCCCCAGCAATAGCACTCCCAATTACAGGACTGATTAGGGAAGTAACAGGTTATAGCTCTGGGTCAGAAATGCTCAGGATACAGCTCTCTGGTCAGTACACCTTCTCAGTTGTGCCTGCAGACAGGTGTCCTCCTGGACTTGGCCCCTCACTTCTTCAGCCCCCTCGGGCCACTCGGTCAGCTGGGCCTCTCCCCTGCAAAGACATGTTTTAACAAAACTCCATAGTTTCGCTAACAAGTGCCGGGACCGCCGCAAGCCTCGCTTCCAAGACACTCCGCTTCTTCTCTGCTGGCTGGTTAGCCAGTGCGCCAAGTGCCCAGAGGTGCCCGCTCCACCAGCAGGTGCCCAGTGTGAAGGAGCTCCGTGCTGAGGGAGAGCCCTGCTGCTGCCCCAGCAGCTACTGTTTCCCACTGCTGTGCCTGTCCCTGATGTCACAGCGCTCGGGCTCCCTGGTCTAGGACAGCGGTTCTCAACCTGTGGGTCGCGACCCCTTTGGTGGTTGAGCGACCCTTTCTCAGGGGTCGCCCGATTCATAACAGTAGCAAAATGACAGTTATGAAGTAGCCACGAAAATA
>NW_022103898.1:3900545-3902030 GCF_000313985.2 Echinops telfairi | reverse complement strand
CACAAGATTGGTGCTCAGATGCTCGGCTCGGGATTGTCAGGACATGGGGGGGGGAGGGGGGAGGCATGAGATGGGGGAGCTTCCAGGAGGAACTACAGCGGAGCGCCGGCTGCCGCCCTCCTCTTGCCCAATTACTCTGTCTTCATTTTAGGCTGTTGTAATTGGGAAAAGATTAGATGTCAGGACATTGCATTTTGTTGATTAGATTACCAACGCCTTCTCTTTAATCATTTCTTTCTTTCCTGGTACTCATCATTAGCTCCTAGTGCTTATAGACGTGTCTGTTGACGGGTCCCTCACTTATAGGACAGAAATAATTGCTTCAGCGTCTCTGGGATGGGATGGGTGTTGGCCAACCTGCAGTTGGAAGGGAGGCACGTAGGGCCTGGCGGGGTTCGAGCATTACCCCTAGGTCACTGCCAGTCAGACAGACTGACCCACAGATGGGCAGAGAGAGAAGCTGGGAGGAGGGCAGTGGCTGGAAGCTGGCTCCTGTGGGTCCGGTACTCATTGGCCCAGGACGCTCCCAGGATGTCATCTGGGAGATGAAGGTGTAGGCGGGAACAGTTGGCTCTGGGGGCTTCAGGATGGCCCTCCCGACACGGGTGGCTCTTGGGCACAGGCATTTGCTGTGGGCTTGGTGCCGGGCAGGGGAGGACGTCCAGGCCAGGGGTCACCTGTGCTCAGTCCTTCTGTGTCCCTCTCTACAGTGACTTCTGTCTTCCCATGCGTGTGTCGTGCGTCTGTCCTGCTCGGTTCCAAAGACGCCCCCCTTGGAGGCAGGGGGAAGGTGTGCCCTCTCTGGTCTCACACAGGAAACCCCACCGTGCGCCTGAACCCCGTCGTGGTCAGCCCCGCAGCCTCTCTCCTCGGGGATGCCATCCGGCACCCTTTAGTCACGGTGGCAGGTCACTGAACTCTGCCTGTGGGCCCACCACGAGGGTCCCCCGTTTTCGCCGGGCACCCTGCACTGGGCAGGGTGCTGGCTGGCTCTTGCTGACTGTGCTTTTCCCTGTCCCCGTGCTGTTGGCAGAGGAGCTGCGGAAGCTGAGCTGGTCTGGGATCCCGAAGCCTGTCCGTCCCATCACGTGGAAGCTGCTCTCGGTAAGCCCCCTCTTTCTCTCGGGGTTGGGGGGGGCAGTGGCCCCCTGGCTGAGGTTCCCTGCCAGCCCCTGCCTTTGGCGAGGACAGCTTTCTCTGTCCTCTGGGTATTTCGAGCCTGGTTTCACAGGTGGCAGAGGGCAAGGCCGTGCCCTCAGCTGACAGCCGTGCTCTCCTCCTCGGACGGGAGGGCAAACACCCCAAGCTTTGTATTCTTTCCACACGTGCGAGGAGTCAGGACAGCAGTGTCACCAAGGTGGGGTGCAGGCGACAAAAGAGACCCAAATCTCAGTTTCACTTTAAAAAAAATCATTTTATTAGGGGCTCATACAACTCTTATCACAATCCATATACAGTGAACCCTGGTTTATCGCAGTTAATCGG
>NW_022103898.1:3896481-3898905 GCF_000313985.2 Echinops telfairi | reverse complement strand
GTGATCACGCAGGCTGGTGTGCTGCTTCCATGTGGGCTTTGTTGCTTCTGAGCTAGATGGCCAGTTTCACTTTGAAGCCCATTTGATAAGTCTGCAGCAGCGCAGACACTGCCCCTGTGCTCAGGGACATCAGCTCAAGGTCCTCATGGCGTCCAGGGATCCATGGAGAACAGCCAGACCAGCCATGCAGTACTCACTGCCCTTAAGGGGGCGCCGGCTAAAAAGCGCCCCTGCAGGACAGGCTGGGACTGGCTTCCGAGACCCTGTCTTTCTCCCAGGGAGCTGTGGGTAGCCTTGCACTCCCGTAGCCGTTGCACCCCCGAGCCCTGGGCGTCTGCCAGCTGCTGGTCTCGGTGGAGCCCCCTGCGGGCAGCTCTTTTGGAACTTGAAAGTGAAGACTAAGACTGTCGCTGCTTCAATTAGGATGTTGCTGTAATTTCCCTTATCTGTAAAAAAATGTTTGTAGCTCTCGAACAGTTCTTAGATTTTGTGAGGGACAGCATTGACTCTTCCGTCTCGAAAGTGCGCCAACCCTTGTGCTGCACGTGATTGGTCCAGGGCCCTCTGACCAAGTCACTGAGGCGTGACTCCTGAGTGTGCGGCCTGGCACCCCAGTTCCACGAATGTCACTCTCAGGCACCCTAAGGGCTCTGCCGTCCCTCCCTGGACTGCCTAGGTGAGTGACATTCACCCACTTTCTGCTGCCCAGGGACAAGCCCCTTCAATCGCCAGGCACATGGTCAGAAATAATTCATGCTCAGTGAAGGCTCAATTTATGTGGAGACTTGGAATTGGGTTTAGGGCTTGCTCTGTAAACTGTAACTCAAAACCTCAAGACAGGTCTGACTCGGAGAAGAACCGCCCCTGTGGGTTTCCAAGGCCATGAACAGTCAGGAAAGCCCGTCTTTCTCTGAGGAGCAGCTGGTGGTTTCGAACTGCCGGCCTTGACTGCCGGCTTTGTGGTTAGCAGCCCGACTTGTGTAGCTCACTAGGCCACCAGGGCTGCTTCGGTAAACCACAGCCTTCCGCAGACTTAGTGCTCTAAGAACAGTGAGTGGAAGTGTTGGTGCCAGAAGGTGACACTGATGTTAGGAGTCACTGGTTACCCTGGTGGAGGGTGGGGTGTGGCTTCCTCAGCCTTGGCACAGATTGCACACTCCATGTTCTTCTTGGGGGGGGCGGGGGGCGCAGGGGGTGGGAGGCGGCCCTGCAGTGTGCCAGGGGCCTGGGCAGACTTTGGGAGTCAAGTCTTGGAGGAGCAGGCAGTGTTTCTCTGGATCGAGCCTGATTTGAGTGCTGAACAGACTTGCTTCCTAACGGGTCTTCATCCTGTGGCAGCCTGGGGCCTGGACACCAGGGTGAGCCCAGCCCTGCTCTGTGGCTTTAGTGATGGTGGGGCCTCGGGCCTTGGAACGAGACCTGCTGTCCCTGCCCAGACTTCTCTGCTGCTCGCCCCTTGGCCTCAGTGCCCGCCTTGCTTGCTCAGCGGGGCCCCGTCATGTCTGCATTCCAGGTCCCGAGCTTCCAGGTTGACCTGTTGGCTTCGATGAAGAACCGTTTCGTATTGATTCACGCAGTGCTCTGGGTGGAAGCCCAGTGCGTGCTGCCTGGCTGCCCCTTCCCAGCCGGGTGCAGGCGTGCTCATGGGGCAGGTGCCAGCTGGGTGAGGGCTTGCTGGCTGCGAGCGCACCACAGCACGCAGTGTCTGGCGGCCTCGCATCTCAGCAGCCTGTGTCCTGGCCTCTGCTTGGGAGGTGCCGCTGTTGCACGCTGCTGTCCAGTCGGCTGTGGCTCAAGGTGACCCGTGTGTGTAATGGTCTGACCACTAGGCCTGGCTTCTGAGGTGCCTGGGGGGTGGGGGAGTCAAACCCGCCAGTGCTTTGTTTAGTAGTCCACACTTCGGCCTCGGTGCCACCCGGGGACTCCTTGCTCACGACAGAGCTGGACCAGGACGCAGATGAGCCTGGGCAAGGCCCAGCGACCATGGGGTCTGCTGACCACACAGCTGTGTGGGCCTGGGGGAGGAGGCGTCCTCTTTGCAGAGAAGATCTGTCCCCAGGACCACGAACAGGACGGGGGTGGTGGGGCCAGGACAGAGGTGGACACGGTGAGTTCTGGCCCTCTTTTGGGCTGTTGTTGTCAGTGTCCACAGCCTTCCCTCCCGGTGAAGCGGGAGGTCGGTCGCTGCATCTTGAAAGCCGCCTCTGGGGGGTGGGGCCTGGGGAACAGCAAGACGGAAAAGACTGGGGCAGCAGGTCAGGGGCGCAGGCAGGTTTACAGTGATGATTCGTGTTTTTATAGCACGTGTGAGGGCAGAGTTGAAGAGAAGGGGGTTTCTGTGGGAACGAAGTGGGCACGGTGAGGGGGAGGGGGGCATTATGCTTGGAGTGTGGATGCTCCGGGCCTAGAGCGGGCATGGTGTGT
>NW_022103898.1:3884022-3892202 GCF_000313985.2 Echinops telfairi | reverse complement strand
GGTCACGGTGAGTCGGCAGCTCCGTGGGGCCACCTCTCTTTGGACTAGGGACACATTTGGAGCTCTCCCAGGCGTTTGGCCAGTAGCCGTCTTCAAGTCATCTCCAGTGCTGCGTCCATCTGTCCGTCCGTCCATCTGTCTGTGGAAGCCTCTCACTTGGATTCCACTGATTCCTGCCGCCTGGAGGTTTGCCTGCGTCTCCAGTGCAGAGTGGGCTTCTCCATGAACGCCCTAGAGACCTCATAAAGGTGTTCGCACCTGTTTCTGTCCAGAAGGTGTAAAGTTTGCCCTTTGCACCCACGTGTGTGCGCCTCTGTAATTGACGGTGGTGCTCAGATGTCCTCCCGTGGTCACCAGCCACCGGAGCCATCCTGGCCCCCTCCTGGTGCAGTCTGTGGGTGTGCTGGCATCTGTCATTTATATCCCCATCGTTAGACCACCTTCCCCGAAGGCCGGGCCCCTTGGAGACTTTTCGTTTGGAGTGAGTCTTCGTAGACCAGTGGGGGGGAAGTGGATACCACCACCCTGGTCCTTGGGATGGGCATAGAGATCCTTGCTGCTCCCCTGTGTCTCAGGGTCACTGCCCAGTCTTCTTGCTCAATCATTTGCTCTTCAGGTCTGGTTTGCATCGTGGCTGGACGTGGTCATTGTGGGAGCCCTGGAGGGGCAGTGGGTGGTCCATATAGGGTGACTAGCCGCAGGTCAGTCGTTGGAGCCCACCAGCAGCTCCCAGGGAGAGAGATGAGGCTTTCCACTCCCCTCAGATGTCCAGCCTCAAGCTCATGGGATAGCTCTGCCCTGACCTACATGGTCACTGTGGGTCAGAAACGATCAGCTGGCCATGAGTCTGTCTCTGGAGAGTTCGGTGGAAACAGACTCTTTGTTTCCAGATGGCGGCAGCCTGCTGTCCCTTGCCTCAGCTGGCGGACACACTCAGACATCGCACTCTGCTTCTCGCTAGGTGGCCAGCGGCTGACTTCTCCAGAGGGGATCCGAGCCCTTCTTTGTTGTCTGTTTCCAGTCTGGAAGCTCCGCTGAAACCTGTTCACTGTGGGTGACCTGCTGGCCTGTGAAAGACCAGTGACCCAGCCTCCAGAATCAGAGCAGCACACCAGCCCCACAGTGCAACAGACTGACTGGCCAGTGGTGGCGTGATGCTGGAAGCATAAGAGAAGATGGAAAGAATACACAGAGTCACTGTACCAAAAAGAACCAGCTGACAGTCCACCATTTCAGGAGGTAATCTATGAGCAAGAACCAATAGTGCTGACTGCTCTGACAGCATTAGCCAAAGACAAGGCTCCAAGAACTGACGGAGCACCCATTGAAATGATTCAGAAAGCTGAAGAAGCCCTGGGAGCACTCTCTCATCTATGCCAGGAGATTTTGAGACCAACTGACTGGAAGAGACCCATGTTCGTGCCACTCCAAAGAGAGGTGACCCGACAGAGTGCTCAAACACACTGAAAGAACCATGATGGTATCGCATCACACACAGTAATTTTTTTAAAGATTATCCAGCAATGGTTGCAGCAGTACGTGGACAGGGAGCTGTCAGAAGTTCAGGGATGTCATTGCCAATGTCAGATGTATCTTGGCTGAAAGCAGAGAATACCAGAAATATGTTGACTTGTGTTGCGTCGACTATGCAAAGACATTCGACTGTGGACCAAAATAAACTGTGGCAACCCTTGAGAAGAATGGGAATTTTGGAACACTTCATTGTGCTCCTTCAGAATGTCTACAAAGATCAAGATCAAGGATGGCAGCTGTCGCAGCTACATCATCTCCTGTCACCTTGAATGAAGGGGTGGAGTCTAGCCTGTCAGGTCATAGCCAATGAGGCCTCTGTGTGGGCATGGCCTTCTCCCGAGGATTCTGGGAACTCCTGTCTTCCTCCCCAGAAGCGGGGCAAACTCTTGCTTCACATTCCTGTTGATAATCCACATGGAGACACACTGATGGAGCCAGAGTCCTGGAGCTTAATGAGCCACATGGAGACCCTTGCCAGTGCTAAAATGCTTCCACTGCCACTGGATCCACAAGACTTTGCACCCACTGGCCTGTGCTCTTCCTGCATTCGGCATTATTACATGGATGCATGAGTCTAAAGAGGAATCTATGAACTAGTATTGGACATATGGGCTAATACTGGATGTATGGACTTGATCTGGACTGGGCTGGGATGTTTTTAATATACAATTGCTCTTTTATATAATGCTCTTTCTCATACACACATGAATGTTTATGAATGTGTTTCTCTAGTCAACTCAGACTAACCCAGCAGCTTTCAGTATGGACTACAACTCAATGTCAAGAAGACCAAAATCCTCACAACTGGACCAAAAGGTAACATGATAAAGGTTGAAGTTGTGAAGGATTTTTGTCTTACTTGGATCCACAATCAATGATCACAGGAAGCAACAGCTGAGATCAAAAGAGGTGTTGCACTAGTTAAATCTGGTGCATGGAGCCTCCTTAAAGTGTTGAAGAACAAGGATGCTACCTCGAGGACTAAGGTGCGCCAGAGCCAAGCCACGGCACTTGCACGTGCATGTGCACACTGGACATCGGTAAGGAAGACTGTGGAGGGCTGTGGTGCGGTGAAGAATATGGACCGTCCCACGGACTGCCACGGGGAAAACCCATTTCTCTGGGAAGAAGGAAGTCCAGAGCGCTCCTTAGAGGCCAGGGTGGCGAGACTTCCTCTCACATCCTTTGGACACGTAGTCAGGAGAGACCAGTCCCCGGAGAAGGGCATCGTGCTTGATAAAGAGGAGGGGCAGCGAGAGAGAGGAGGGCCCCTGGCGAGACGGGTGGACACAGTGCCTGTATCCATGGGCTTGTGCGGACGGCGCAGGACCGGGCAGTGTTTTGTTCTGTTGTGCGTGGGGCTGCTGTGGGCTGGAGAGACTGTAACTGTTTGGGGGAGTAGAAAGCCCCGTCTTTCTCTCACAGAGTTGTTGGTGGTTTCGAACTGCTAACCATGTGGATTGCAGCCCAGCGTGTAACCATGACACCACCAGGGCTCCAGACATGTTCGCTCTCCCCCACATGGCTTTATTAATTTCAGTGCAACTCCACAACAGTGCCAGCCGGCATTCCAAATGGCACTTGGCAGCTGATGCTACTGTGTGTGTAGGGGTGTGTGACGCGTTTGTGTGTGTGTCAGTCTGCAGAGGGGCCAAGGTCAGCGAAGACATGCATGTAGAATAAGATGGATTTTGCCCTGTCAGATGCCAGAGCTTTCTTTCCAGTGACCACGGGACTTCCATGGAGGTGTCTGTGCGTTGGAACGGACTGGACGGTGCTGACAGGGACAACAGACACATCCAGTGGAGCAGCAGGAGACAGAGCGGGGGTGGATATGGCCGCTCTGGACGGGGTGACCGCAGGGTCAGGGGTGAAACAAGGAATGCTGCTCATTTTTAAAAAAGCAAACAGCAGGTCTTTGATTGATGTCAGACAGGAAAATAAACAGTGAACCTCCAGGGCTGAAGACTTAAATGTGAGAGGTGAAATTTTCAACCTTTTAGAAAAAAAAAAAATATAGAGTCCATCTCTAGAACCCTGGATGGGGATGGGCCTCTTCAGGACAATGCAGAATCCACAGGTGACGTGACAGACCAAGACCAAGGACGTGGGCTGTATTCTGTTTAAAGGCTTCCTTGTAAATAAAAACCACACTGTACTCCAGACACTCCTGAAATGTGGGAGGGGGGGACCTCCCCCTGAAAACACAACCTACAGCGTGGGAGGAAGCGTTGGGAGGAAGCACAACCTACAACTTAAAATGGCCTAGTCCAGAATGTACAAGTTAAAATTAAAATTTCAGATCACTAACAGAAGTAACCCCGTGACCCACACCCTCTCCTGCGCTAACTGGACAGAATATCTGGACACGCCCCTCACTGTCGTGTTAAAGAGCAACGCTGGGACTTCGAGAACCAAGGTGCGGCCGACCCAAGCCCTATTTTCAGTCACCTCTAATGATGTGAAAGTTGGACCTCGGGTAGAGAAGACCGAAGAATTGATGTGCTTGAAGGACGGTGCTGGTGAAGTGCCTCGCAGGTCCCACGGCGGCAGGAAGAACAGACCGCTCTGTCCCGCAGGAAGTGCAGCCCAAGTGCCCTGGGGGAGCGGCACGGTGAGAGAGACTTCGTCTCAGGCACTTCCGACAGGGTTTCAGGAAGGGCCGGTCCCTGGGGAAGGGCACCAGGCTTGAGACAGCGGAGGGTCAGCAGAAAAGAGGAAGATCCTCATCGGGTTTGATGGGCACAGTGGCTGCCACCACGGCTCCGACAGAGCAGTCGTCATACGGACGGTCGCTGTGCGTCGGGACGGACGGACTCCATGACACCCGCTGCCTCCCGAGCAGTGGCTTTCGTTTTGGTTAGTTCTTTCTTTGCTGCTGTGCATCGTCTCCGCTTGGATGCTTACATTTGTGGGTCTGGGTGGTTTTGCCGGTGCTTTGTTCTTTTTCTTGAATGGAATGATGTGCAATGCTTCTTGGACATAGTATCAGGTTTCCAGCTGCTAGTGCTGTTTGTTAAAGGTCACGGCTGTTCCCTGCTGTGCGGCAGCCCCTGCTGCTCTGTCATTGAGCTGCCCGCTTGAATGCCCATCTGCAAGCTGTCGCCGCCTGCCCGTGGACTGGCTCCCACAGTGTTGCTGGGAGCGCTCTTGACAGAGTCGTTTGACGCGGACGGGCATGTTCCTAGGCCACGTTTCCAGGGGTGGGCCTGTGGGGTGGGTGCAGGCATGTGTCCCAGGGCCCTGGCTCCACTGCTCAACAAGACATCATGTTTGTACATTTCTCACTGTTAACTGATACAGGAGAACCCGGCCCGCATTGTCTCAGACCCCGCCTGGTCCTGGTCTGCTCTGCCCGTCTCAGTGGGTGGTATTGGGGGTTCTTTCTGCACCCCCACCTCTCTCAGACATGCATGCATGGACTCACACAGGCAGGCGTGTGTGCATCTTCAGACACGGGTGTACATACAGCGACAAACACAGGCGCACACGCCACAAACATAGGCAAGTATGTACAAGGCAGACCACACACACACACACACACACATAGTTGCTGGGCTCTTAGGAAGCCACAGTCAGTTGACTGCAGGCTAGCTCGCTGGACCGAATGGCACTGGCTCTTTCTGTATCACTTCGGAATTTCTCTCTGTTGACTGACAGATGAACATCCCTCCCTCCCATCCAAGCACACACCTCTGACTCCTGGGTGGTCCCTCTCTGTTTTTCTCACTGTGCACTGTGTTAGGGGCTGTTTCTGTACCCAACCTCTCTGCAGCCCCACGGCCACAGGGCCACATTGGCATCCTGCTCCCTTGAGGCCAGGGAGGGTGTGGTGGGGGCAGGATCTGTGTGCACACACCCTCGTGGTTGTGAGTCTGATGCCGGCCTGCAGCCCTTGTCCCTGTTCTGTGGCCCTCTCTGAGGGCAGCTCAAGGTATGGTCCATAAAGCCCCAGGTCCACACTGTGCAGTCCTGATCTTGCAGAATGTCCCACGCTCCCTTCCTCTGTTGGCCAGCCTCCTGGGAGTCCCCGCCGGTCACTGCTGCTAGCCTACTCTGGACTCTGGAGCCTCCTAGCAAGCAGTCAGGCTTAGTCTTTCACTGAATCCTCTTCAGGGCTCCAACTCCCTGTCTGCTCTGTAGCCCTGCCTCTACCTCAGCTTATACTGCAGCCCTGCTCCCTAGTCCTGCCCCATAGCCCTGCCCTGTAGCCCTATCCCAGAACCCTCCTGCTTACTTTGTCCCATAGCCCCACCTCTGCTTCTGGCCTGCAGATGACTCTGGGCCTGCTCTTCTCTGGCTCGGTGGGGCCTGTCAGCACTGTGGCTGCTGGGTCTCTGGCCTTGGCCAAGTGGTGATGTGCCACAGTCCACTCCTGCCTGCCTTGATGGCCCCGGCAGGGCTGCTTTCTCCCGAGCCGGCCAGGCCTCCCAGCGTGGGCAGTGCCGCCAGTGTCACTCGCCTCGAGTTACTGAGTGAGGAGTACTTAGATAGACCGCTGTTGAGCAATTAGGCGGATGGCTGGGTGGGTGAGCAGATAGATGGCGGTTGGGTAAGTGAGTGGATAGAAGGATGAATGGTTGGGTGAATGGGTGCGTGAATAGGAGGGGTGAGTGGGTGAGCAGATGGAGCTGTTTTTCGATCTTGTTTAAACATCAGCTCTCGGGATCACTGTTGGCCCAACATGGAAACCATGCAGGACTGCCCAGCCAGAGTGTGCTGCTCGCTCTCTGGGGTCCCTTCCTGTCCCACTGGGGACTGCCAGCTGGGGTCACCTGGGCGTGACTGTGGCCATCAGAGCTGGGTTTGAGGACATATTGGGGTGACCACGGCCGTCAGGCTGGGCTGGAGGCCGGGCCTTGGATTCCAGGGCTGGGTTTGCCCCAGTTGGCTATGTGCTGGGGCTCCCTTCCTCATTTATAAAAATCCCCCCAGAGGATGCTGGCCACCAAGCCCAGGCACTTGTAGGAACTGGGGGATGTAGGAAGACTTGCTGGGGACGAATATAGTGACCCCTGGACAGTCTGGCTTCCTTGAAAGTGCCATTATTCCTGCAGGTGATGGAGCTGCCTCAGGGTCCCCGACCTGCAGGTGGTTGGTGGGTGGGGTCACTGAGGGTGCCAGTGGGGAGGGGCCAGAGCTCAGCACAGCTTAAAGGGCTTGGAAGCCAGGCAGGTGTGGGAGCAGTGGATTCTTCAGAGTGAAGGAGTGGCAGCCCACCAGGCAGCTGACCGTGTGTGAATGTGGGTGCTGGGCAGAAGGACCCCCATGTGGTGGCTCCTAGAGCTGTAGATGTGGTCTTGTGGGAGGTGGGACTGGGGAGGTCTCTAAGCTGAGTGCATGTGATGGGAAGATGCTTGGGTAGGGGTTTATTTTAGCTTTATTATGATTTGTTAACCCTCACTAGTCGCCAGGTAAAGGCTTAAAGCCAATCAGTTTTCTGTCCAGCCATGCCTGCTGGCTCTCCTGAGCAGCTGACTCTGTGGTCTGCCTCGCCTAGCCACGCCCTCCCGTGTCTGCTGGACCCAGCCCTCCTGTGCTACCTTTCCAAGCTCAGGGCTTGGGCCAGTGCTGCCCAGAGGCTCTCCGTGGCCAGTTTCCCTTATGCGTCAGGACCACCTCCTTGTGTCTCGTCCCCTCCTCACAGCCATCCAGTCGGCCCCCACGCACAGCGGCCCTGAGGACCGAGTCCAGCTGCCCTTGTGGGCTTCTGGGGCTGGAAGCCCGTCGCTCTCCCACGCCCCCTTCAGACCTGCGTGCTGTTTGCCCTGGGGCGAGTGCAGGCCCAGCCCCGAAGGGGACCAGGCCAGTCTCGGGGTCCACCTGCCCCTGTTTGGCCGGGAGCCTGGGTTGGTTTTGGGTTTCAGATTTCGTTCCACATTTTTCTCCGACCCAATCCCAGGGCCTAGAGTTGCATATCCAGGGGTTTAAAACAACAACCTGCCTTATGAGAGAAATTCAGAGCACACATCTGGCCCGCCAGCCAGCACCCATCTGTCTGCTCACCCACTCAGCCCTCCTGTTCACGCACCCATCCACCCACCCATTCATCCTTCTATCTACCCACTTACCCAACCCCTGTCTGTCTGCTCACCCACCCAGTCATCCACCTAATCATTCATCCCCTTCCCACACACCTACTCCACCACCCACACATCCATTCCTTCTTCTGCCCACCCACCTGCCCACCAATCTTCACCCATGGGGAACCAGATGGTCCCCAGAGCCCCCAGAGCCGTGCTGAGTGCTCGGTCTCAGAGGGAGGCGGGCGGAGCATCCAGGCAGGGGAGGTGTGAGCCGGGCCTGTTGCGACACTGTCACCTGATCTGGACCAAGGCAGCTTCAGCGCAGACACAGCGGAGGACGACACCAGGTGTCCCGTGTGCTCACCCTCCTACTCCCCTTTCTTTCAGATTTTTGAGAGGATACTGTTCATCTGGGCAATCCGTCATCCTGCCAGTGGCTACGTCCAGGGGATAAACGACCTCGTCACCCCGTTCTTCGTGGTCTTCATCGGTGAGCACGTAGGTAAGTTCACGGCAGTCCCACAGCAGCCTCGCCTATCCACCCTGAGGCCTGGGGCTGAAGTTTGTATAGGAGCGCCTGGCGGGGACACGTGCCGTGAGTTCCGGCTGTTGATGCTGCCC
>NW_022103898.1:3880218-3882764 GCF_000313985.2 Echinops telfairi | reverse complement strand
TGCCCTGCCCTGGCCCCACTCCTGCCCCTCTGCTCTGCAGGCCACCGCCCTCACCACCGGTGGGTTCTCATCTACTCCCGAGTACACACACACACACACACACACACACCCGGCAGTGTGTAAGTTTGCATTGAGACTATGGTTTCAGTCCATCTGCCTTCAGCCTCTTAGAGCATGACCTTGGGTTGGGAATGAGACGGCCTTCTCGGTCACCCTGGGTCACGGCAGAAGCAGAGATGCGAGTTTGGGCGTTAGTGAGTCTGTTGTCTGGGGAACAGGTGCCATGTCCCCATGCAGCCTGGGCGGTGGCGTGAGGACGGTTCTCACTGTGAGCCCAGGTGGCACTGTGGCTCAGGTGCCTGGCTGCGCTTATTCCCACCAGCTGTTCCTTGGGGGAAGACCTGGCGGTGTGCTTTAGAGTCCAGCACCACTCTTACCCTGACCCCGCGCCGGATTGGATTCTGCGCACACAGTCCTCCCCCTCCCCCCCAGGGTCCCAGTCCCGAGTCGATGAACGACTGGCAGGCTTTAAGGGCACAGCTTCACTGAGCAGCCCACTGGCACTCTGTGTAGTCTGGAAACCCTCAGGGGCAGTGCCTCTCTGGCTGGCATGCTTGCCAGGAATTGGGACCGACTGGGCGCAGTGGGCTTCTCAGTATGTTTAAGGCCATTAAACTCTGCCTGTCATTTCCCCTCAAAGGGATGTTTGCAGGAAGCTTGTGTAGGGAGGGGCTGGCATGCCACCCTGCATATCCACTCCTCCCTCCCTGGGGCGGTTGTCCTCCCTGCAGCCTAGGGGCTCTGAGCTGGAGCACTGTGCCCCAGGGGCTGTGGGGACCCTCCACTGGCCAGTGCCCACTCACTACTGTCCAGGTGATACTGACTCACAGCAATCCTGGATGGACGGATGGATGGAGCAAACGGTAACTCTTTATGGGAGGTGACAGCCTGGCGTTTTCCCTTGGGTAGCTGGTAGGTTTGAACTGCCCACCATGCAGTTAGCAGCCCAGAGTCCAACCCACTGTGCCACCGGGCTCCTTGCTCCATCGTACCGCAGCTACTCGCTGCCCTCCTCCCGCTACCTCCCTCCCCCCCTCCGCCCAGGGGATGTTCAAACTCAATCTGTGAACCCGTCCATCTGAGTCAGGGTCGGGGTCAAATTCTGTCTTTTTGCATACCCTACTTTTCTCCCAGGGGTTTTATAGTTTTGCGTTGCATGTTTAAGCCTCAGATCTGGTCCGAGGTACGTTTTGGAAAGTTGTAGGGAACGCCTCCCACTGCAGACCCAGTCAGTCATTGGGCCATACTGGACTGTGGCCAGCTGCCGGGCGGGCGGGCGGGCGGCACCGCCCCTGTGCGTGTCCAACTGTGGCTCTTCACAGGAGCAGGAAGCCTTGTCTTCCTCTCGCTCAGCAGCTGGTGATTAAAAAAAAAAAAAATCATTTTATTGGGGGCTGTTAACAGTTCTTATAACAATCCACACATCCATGGGGTCAAGCACATTTATACATTTGTTGCCATCATGCTTTTCAAAACACTTTCTACTTGAGCCCTTGGTATCAGCTTCTCATTTTTCCCTCCCCCATCACCCTCATGGACCCTTGATGAATTATAAATTACTATTTTCATATCTTACACCTTCTCCCTTCACCCCTGTTTCTGTTGTTTGTCATGGTGGCTGGTGGTTTTGAACTGCTGACCTTGCAGTTAACAGCCCAGCACAGAACCGCAATGCCCAAGATCAGTCCTGCAATTGTGTGGGTCTGTTTCTGGTCTGGTGACCCACTTGGTCACTGCCATGCCGTCTGGATGGCTGTAGTTCTGAGAGTCCTCAGGTCAGGTTATGTTCTCCCTGGTTCCGAGTTTGCAGTCAGTCTGTTGGTCTCCAGCAAGGCCTGGCTGGAGGTTTAATGGGCGTCTCTGTGGCAAGGCTGCCACCTGCACGTCTGTTGGTGCCGTTCTCCCAGCAGCGTGTGCCCACGTCTGCCTCTGTAGCACCTGGACCTTCTCCCGGCACCTCACGTTTCCATCTGACAGCAGTCTCTTGGCAACACAGCTCCATGCGCCCCAAGAACCCAAAACATCCTCGCTCTGGCTTTAGTGCGATGGATCCTTTCCTGAGGGGCTTGGAACAGAGCCCTCCGGATGGGTGAGGCCTCCGCCAGCCGTGGAGCCTGCTTCTCTCTCAGACGCGCACGCTCCGTGCTGCACACTGCTCGGAACGGCTTCCCGTGCGTCCCGCAGATTATTTTATCGACCGTATTTTCCTTTTCATCTAGTTCAGAATATTTTAACCTTCTCAAAAGACCCTTTGTGGACCCCTGTATTATCTATGATTTTGCTGTTTAATCTCGAAGTTTGCTAAGACTTTAAAGCTATCTTTCCGAGGGGAGAAAATGAGGAGCTGATACCAAGGGCTCAAGTAGAAAGAAAATGTTTTGAGAATGATGATGGTAACAAATGTACAAATGTGCTGCAGTACCCTCCGAGGAGGGGCCAGGGCAGAGGAGCTGCATGGCTTTCCATTTATGATGCCCTGGGAGGGC
>NW_022103898.1:3878721-3880011 GCF_000313985.2 Echinops telfairi | reverse complement strand
GCGTGGCCGTGCACCCGAGCGGCACGCTGTTCTGTAGTTGTGGCTGGAAGGTTTCATCAGTGCCCATTAGGCCCCATCAATTGGTGGAACTGTTCAGCTTAGACATGTCCTCGCTGACATTCTGCCCTCCTCACGTATCAATTACTGGTAGCAGCGGGTCCAGGTCTCTGACTCTCGCAGTGAGTCTGTGTATTTCTCCTCACCACTCTGCCATTTCCGCATCGTTAGTCTCAGCACTGTGCTGTTGGGCTCGTCGACATCAAAACCTGTGTGTGCTGTGGGGGAGCGACCTGTTGGTTAGGCAGCCTGTGGCCTGCCTCCCTCTGTTGACAGTTCCCCTGGTCCCGCTTCCGCTGTGTCCGCCCCCCATCCGGGACGGGACACCGGCTTGCTTGGAGAAGTGCTAGCGAGGTCACTCCTGTAGTTTTGAAGCGAGCTCCTCCGAGTCGGTGTATAGTTGGGTCTCGCTATTTACAGCAAACCCCTCTGCCGGTGTCTGTCTTTCACGAGCCACTGTGCTTCGTGATTACGGCTACCCTGGCCTAGTGGCCGTGCCTTGGGCAGCTAACCGCAAGGTCAGCAGCTCGGAACCACCCGCTGCCCCGAAGGAGAAAGACAGGGCTTTCTACTCCTGTAAAGAGTGCATCACATTCTTGCTTGGAAAACCCACGGGGCAGTTCTGCCTGTCTTCCAAGCTCGCAGGGGTTGGCAACCACTGAGTGGCAGCGGCTTGGTTTGCCTCCGTGTCGCGGGGCGAATCCGAACCGTGATCGTGACCGTTTTGCACTTCTTGCTCTTTCCCTTCCAGCTTTTCTCCTCTTCTGCTTGGTGTGGTGACGCGTGGGCATTTCATGTGATTCGTTTTGTGCCATCACTCCGCAACTGTGCTCCTCAGGAAACATCGTGCTAGCTGACCCAGAACTCTCCACATGCCTTTACAACACATCCCAGTCCCCTTCGCGGGCCACACCGCTTCAGGGAGCACTCTCCTTCCATCCACTCCTCCCTTGTCACCCTGCTGCGGTCATCACCCCGAGCAAACGCCCATGGCAGAAGGAGGCTTCCGCTCCAGCATTTTTATTCCTCTCTGGCACCCATTCCTGCTTCCCGTGGAGCAGAGCCTCTGGCCTCGGTCCTTCTGCTCCTCCTTGAGGGAAGGCAAAAGAGCAGCTCTCACAGACAGGTGCATGTGGCCGTGACTCGAACCTCCCACTGCTCTTTGTCTGGACAGTCTTCATTTGCCTTCCCCTGGGGCTTCCCATCAGAGCCCCAGCCAGCCGGCTGGGGACG
>NW_022103898.1:3871183-3876881 GCF_000313985.2 Echinops telfairi | reverse complement strand
ACAAAGCAGGGCGCAGCCTCTGGATCACGGGGGCAGCACAGGCTGAAGAGGGAGGAACCAGAGGGCGGAGCATGTGTGTGGTGCCCAGCGCCAGCAGGGGACACGTCCTTTCCATGTGCGCAGGGAATACATCCCAGCACAGACTATGCGAAGCCATAAAACAAGTCCAATCGATGTAGAGGATGAAAACCAAATTAAAGGTTCCCCTGGCCATGATGGACTCTAGTTATAAAGTACCACAGACAAATCTGTCTACAGGGGGGTGTTCGTCTCCACTGTGCCCCTTGTTCTCATGGAGGTGATTGTTTGGGTCTTCTGATGTCTGATACCTGATTCTGTCAACACCTCATGTTCGCACAGGCTGGTGTGTGTGAGCCTCTTCCATGTGAGCTTGTTGCTTCTCTGCTAGATGGCAGCTTGTTTAACGCCAAACCTTTAAGACCAACCCCTTACCCTATACCTTTTGATAGCTGGGCACCATCAGCTTTCTTGACCACATTTGCTTATGCACCCATTTGTCTTCACCGATCGCGTTGGGATGGTGAGCATCACAGAATGCTGGGTTGTTAGAACAAAGTGTTCTTGTGTTGAGGGAGGGCTTGAGCAGAGGCCCAAAGTCCATCCGCTTCCTCAATGTATTGACCTATGTACATAGGCCAATACCTCTGTTTTTATGAATTAATAGATTTACACAAGTGCACACCTGTGCTTATACTTGTATCCGTAGCTTTGCTTCCTAGATCTTTCCTGCTTCCTTTCACCTTCCTCCTGCCCCACCATCACACTCGCCCTCTCAGCTAGATTGCTGTTCCCCAACAGCACTGGGATGCCTATGTCCTCCTTGTTGTTGATTTAATTCCCTAGTTGTTCCCTGTGTGTGGCGCTGTTTGCTCTCTGCTCCATCCCCTCACAGGAGGGTCACAAAGAAGGGATGAGTCAACCAGGGCACCGATTAAACACACAATATTCCTCTGGTTCCTTGAAGCTTCATCACCCCTCACAATCATGACCCCAGCCCTGCCTTTCAGTTCTGGCTAGCCGGACCATGTACACTGGTACAGATAAGAGCTCATGACACAAGGAATCCAGGTCAGGTAAACCCCTCAGGAAAAGAAATTGGAGTGGTGATACCAGGAGGGTGTGGGGAGGAGGGGGGTAAGGGGGAACCAGTTGCAATGATTGACGTATAATTTCCCCCCAAGAGGATGAACAACAGAAGGCTGGGTGAAGGGAGACAGTGGTTGGTGTAAGATGAAAGTAATAATTTATAATTTATCAAGGGTTCAAAATCATAGTAAAAACAACAGTAATTTATAATTTACCAGGGGTGGGACGGGGAGGGAGGGAAAAGAGAGAAGCTGATACCAAGAGCTCAAGTAGAAAGTAAATGTTTAGAAAATGATGATGGCAACATATGTACAAATATGCTTGATACAATTGATGTATGGAAGGTTGTAAGAGCTGTGGGAGCCCCAATAAAATGATTATAAAAAGAGAACAAACAAATCTGTTTTGGAAACGAATGCTCCATAGAAACAAGGGTGGCTGAGACGCTGTCTGCAGACTCTGGACCTGTGGTCAGGAGAGACCGGTCCCTGGAGGACCTCGCGCTTGGGAAAGCGGAGGGGCAGTGAAGGAGAGGAAGCCCTCGAGGAGCTCGATGGACACGGCTGCAACCCTGGGCCCAGACACAGCAGCGACTGTGTGGACGGGCCAGGAGGGGGGCCGCTTCATTCTTGGTGCACAGGGCCCCCGGGTGTCGGAACCTACCGGGTGGCCCCTCGCAGCAGCAGCACCACCACCAGCCATGACCCAGCGATGGAGGAAACTGGAGACATTCACAACAAGTGGGGTTTCTATAGCTTTTCTGAGTAGCAGTGAGTCAGAGAAGTCACAGGGGAAATTAGGACTTCCCCGGAGATGAATGAAAGTGAAAACACGCCAAGGCTCAAGGGCTGTAGCTAGAGTCGGACACAGGGAGAAAGCTCTCGCTTTAATGCCGGTGCTAACTGAGCTGGCAGATTAGTAGCTTAAGCTCCCAGTCTAAGAGACAGCACAAAGGATGGACTGCAGTCCCACGCCCAGGAGCACAGAAGAAGGGAGGCAAAGGGGAGGGAGCAACGTGGAGACTCACAACCACACAGATAGACCAGACCAGCGCCGCCCGTGTCGGCTGTCTGAAAGACTTTTAAAAAGACTGGTAAGCCTTTGGCCAGAGGACCAAGGGGAGGAGGAGATGCGCCTCAGGAAGGTCGTGGAGAATTTTAGGAATGCTGCAGCTCGGTGGGAAGATAGCAGGACTCCTGGTGGCACAGTGGCTGAGCACCTGGTGACTAGCTTTAAGGTCAGCAGTTCAAATGCACCAGCGTCTCTACGAGAGGATCACGTGGCTGCCTCCCATGATCGTGGAAGCCCAGTGGAGCAGCTCTCCTCTGTCCTCACAGGGCCTCTGTGTGCTGGTTTGGGATGTTTGATTTGGGAATACTTGGAGCACCTGAACACCAGCAAGGTGGGGAGTGTGGGTGAAATGAAGATTCCTAGAGATACAACCTAATGAAAGTAACTCAAGAAAAATCCGAAATCTTGAAGAGGTATAAGAAATACGAAAAAGATTACGTTAGTAATTAAACATTTCTACAAAGAAAAGCTTAGGACTGATGGCTTTGCTGTGGTAAATTCTAGTGAATGTTTAAAGACTCGACAGTGACCCTTTGTAAGTGCTTTAAAAATATATGAGGAATCACTTTTTAACTCTAGTTTTATGAGTTGACGATCACTTGATGCCAAGATTAGACAAAGACCTCAATGATAAGAAATGAACACTGCAAGCCTTTGATGTCATTGATGTCCAAGAGTCCCAGCACCGCCCTGACATGCCACATGCAGCAACAGCTCGGAAAAGCACACTTTTCTGTATCATCTCTGTCCGCCAACCAGGATCGGCTCCACACGTGAAAGTCAATGAGAGTAGCACGTCATGTTCCCAGGACGGAGGACAGACACCACGTGACCATCTCAGGCAATGCCGCAGAGAGACCTGACAAAGTCTGACAGAAACACCGAGCAAACGAAGAGCAGAGGGGCTTCCTTCTTAGTAAAGAGTGACGCCGCGTCCTGTGTCAGCCAACGACCGAGACCAGGCTGATTCGAGACATTCTAAGTGTAATTCTGCAAGCGCCTGACCGAAGACAGCAACGGGCCTGAGACCTCCCTAAACTGCTCCGAGATTCAGTGAGAAGCAAGCGAGTTATTACCTGCACTGCCGTGGCCGGGCCGTCAGGATCCCCCAGGAGGCCTGGCCCGAGACTCCCTCCAGGTCTCAGGCTCCCCTCCTTTCCCCCAAGGCCTTGCCTGCCCAGGTGGTTTTGTGCCTCCAAACTTGCCGAATTAGAACATTCTTAAATTTAAAAGGGAATTTTACTGCCGTGAGGGGACCGGGTTGGCTATCACATTTGGGCTTTTTCCGTAAACCAAGTTGTCAGTGGCGTTGTGCCAGCAGGCTAGCTCCCTCCGTTTCCCTCTGTGTCAAGAGCATTCTCAACCCCGGTTGACCTCCTGGTCGCATCATGATCCCCAGGAGGACAGGCAGCTCCAGACTCCACTTCTCCACGTAGCCTGTCACTGGAGGCTCCCTCCAAGGAAGCGAAGAAAGAAATCAGACCGACAGACAGAAACAAAACAAAGGCTCCTGGACTGGAGCAGAAAAACAGAACTGCGTCTGCTCCGTGACTGACATGGCGCTGATGCAGGAAGATCCAGACAGCGCCCAGGAGCAATCTAATGACGGCATTGAGCAGATTTTGGAGACAGAGTCCACTCCAGAGATCAGTTGTATTTTTTATACCCGTGTGTGATGAAAATCTGAAATGAAGCAATCCAACTCACAATAACATTAATGAAATAAGCATTAATTGAACAAAAAAGTTCAATATTTGAGCCCTGGAAGTCCCAACACATTGTTGAAAGAAATGAAAAATCTATATAAATGTAAAAATCCAGTGTGCTCATTAATTAGAAGATTGAATCTTGTTAAGGTAGAAATTATATCCAAACTGATCTGTGAATTTCTATCACAATCCCAGCTGGCTTCTTTGTAGAAATTGATGAGCTTAACTTAAAATCCATTTTAAGATTCAAGGAACCAAGAATATAGCCCAAACAAGTCCTGCCAATGAACAACCAAGTTAGAGAGTCATACTTGTCAATCAAAAAATTGTTATGACTAAACCATTATAGTGAAGATGCGGGGGCCTTGTATCCGGAACATGTGAGGAATTATTAACACGTGAGTAGTGAAAAAGAATATCACGTTAAAAAGAAATTGACCACGTTTTGAATAGACATTTCTCCTAAGGAAAGACTCACAAGTGCCTTGAAGGACGTGAACAAGCGCACCCACCCCACTGTTGTTGTTGGTGCCCTCAAGCTGGTTCTGGGGCAGGGGCACCAGTGCCGGCCAGCTCCTGCGCCACTTCCAGACGGTCGCATTTCTGACCCTGAGTTGTCACCTGTTAGCTTCCGTCAGAGGCCCCGTGATCATGCGCGTGGTGTCTGAGCTCCGTGTGGCCACTGCTGTACGTTGTCTAACCCAGATGAGAGGTAGAGAGAGCAGTGGAAGAGGCGGTTGCCATCAGAATTGGTAAAGAAGGTTAGAGAGCGGAGGCATGTCTGACCTCAGCCTCATAAGAATCGGCCGTCAACAGGTGTCAAGTTTGAATCTCTGTGATGTTAGTCTTTTTGTGTGCCAACATGGCACCTGTAAGCAGATGTGGGTAGAGTTCAGCCTGTCAGTCAGGTCCCAGCCTGATGACCTCCTTTGGAAGTGCAACAGAGATGGCTACTTCTCTGGAAGTGTCTCTCTTGCTCAATCTCTGTCTTGACCTTCCTACTTGCTGACCAGAGCCCCTAGACACTTCCATTGACATTGGACCCACCTGACTCTGCTCCCACCGGCCTGTGATCTTCCTGCATTCTGCATCGTTGCATGTGGCTGCATGAGTCTGAGGAGGGACTTGTGGACTAGTATCAGACTTGAGTTGGACTGGGCTGGGATGTTTTCTTGATAGACAATGACTTGTTTCTCTTACACATACATGAGTGTCGCTCGATTTGTTTCTCTGGTCCACCCGGCCTCACCCGTTCTTCCCCTTATGAAGTTCAACCCCACTGCCATCGAGTGCACTCTGACTCACGGGCCCCCGAGTAGAGTTTCCAAGGCTGTGCATCATTATGGCAGCAGACAGCCTCACCTTGCTCCCAAGGAGCAGCTGGTGGGTGTGCACTGCCAACCTGGCAGTGGACAGTCTGAGCACCGTCACAGTCCGAGATCACATCTGACCCCCATGCCACTCCAAATGGCTGAGCATCTCTGCGGTGGTGTGTCCCTCCCAGCGTCTTCCTTTGCTCCCCACAGAATTCTTGGGCTCTTGCAGTTCTCCTCTGTGGCTTTCTACCTGCGGTCTCTGTGGGTCTTTGTGGGTCTACCTGCGGTCTCTGCGGGTCATTAGAATGCTGGACTTTGTCCTCTTCAGCCTCCTTGAAGACCTGGTGTCCAGCTCTGTCACGTCACCAGCTCCGCCATCCACTGCAGCTGCTCTTCGTTCAAGAGCAAGTTTGAGAGTCTCGCCTCACACCATTATGGTTCCCCCCACACCCCCCCACTGTTTTTAATGACCTTTCGCTTTCTTCATGTCTCATG
>NW_022103898.1:3867702-3870595 GCF_000313985.2 Echinops telfairi | reverse complement strand
GTGCTCACGGTCACACCGTCGCCTCAGGGTCTTTGTAGTTAGGTTCTTCCAGCTTGGGTGTGCTCACGGTCACACCGTCGCCTCATGGTCTTTGTAGTTGGGTTCTTCCAGCTTCAGGCTGAGCTTAGGGATCTGTGCTTGTCTGCCCTCGGCCCCTGGCCGTGTTATGATGGACGAGGCTGAGCTTCTCCACTGCCTCCCTCGTAGATGAGTCCGTTGATTCCTGGGAATTCCATCCGGAGAGTTCCACTTGCACGATGTCTGCTCGCAGTTGGTGCTGTTGAGAACAGGCATTTGCAGTGGATGCGAGCTGGGCTTGCAGGACTCCGGCAGGTGATCTCTGTCGTGTCCATCAGCGAGGCTAGTGGGTCTTCCAGCTGCGGGTCCCAGGAGTTTCAGTGCGTCTCAATCCGTCCCGCACGGCAGAGTTGGGCAGAAATGTTCCATCTCCTGAGCTTTCGCATTCATGCTTGGTGTCTAAGGTAGAACTAAGTAACTTGGCCTTCCGTGTAGGCATGCGGATGTCGCCCGGGACTGGCAGTGTTCTCCAGCACAGGCCTTGGAATGCTGGTTTGTGTGACGACGAAGGCAACCTCGTTTTCCTTCCCTTGCTCATTCCCAGTATTCCCAGGACTCACACGCTTGTCCAATTGAAAATGGCCAGTGTTGGGCCATTGCAGCTCACTGATGCCTCGGCCGTCAGTCCCCAAGCGTGCCATGGCTGCTTGGCCACTCCCAATTCCCCTTGACCCGTGCTGTGTGCAGCCCACGTCCTGATGGGCGTTTGCAGCTACGTTTCCCCAATGTGCCTGCGTTGTGCCCCACCAGCAAAGGAAGGTACCCAGAGCGCTGCCCTCACCCACTTTGTTAAGGTGGAGGCGGCTTTGTGGGGACTGCTCTTCCCAGTTACCGCGGGAGTGGCTCCACTGTGCCCGCCGGTGCTGCCTCCTCGGGTCACTACTCTGCTGGCCCCCCTCCTGCTCGTTGTCCTGAGGCTCTGCTGTAGCGTGTTCTTCATGGGTGACCCCGCTTGCTTTGGAAATAATGGTGGCGTAGCTTCCAGCATCAGAGCAACACGCCAGCCACCACAGAGGACAGGCGGACCGAAGACTGGTGGCCCTTCATCCTCAAACCAGAAAGCTGCCGTCGGGAGATTCTGAACCTGCAGTTTCTGAGCCTGCGAATCTGTAGGGATCCCCATCTTTCTCCAGCAGAGCGGCGGTGGGCTTGAACTGCCTGTCCTGCTGTTATGCATCTAGCGCCTACCCTGCAGCACCGCCAGTGATGGCGTCACTAACAGCTGTAAGATGGCATCCTCGTGTTGGTGCTGGAACACCATCCTCCAAGCTGGCTCTGGCTCGCAGCAGCCCTGTGGGCTTTTCCAGGCTGCCAGTCGACCAGGAAGCAGTCGGCCATGTCTTCCTGGTCCTGTGACCTGCCGCCTCTGTGCTTAGCTGCCAAGTGCTGTGTCCAGGGCTGGTGGAAACGTAGAGCCGGGTGGCCCTGCCAGGAAGCGTCTGTGAGATCAGTCTCCTCAAACTGAGGACAAGTCACCAGGCTGGCCCCTTCAGCACGCCGAGCGCCAAGAGTCAGGTAGCCACTCCGTAGCCAGCACTGCCCCTTGTTGGTTTCTGAAGCTGTCAGTTCTTCAGGAGCAGGAGCCTCTTTTTCACCCAGAGCCACTAGTGGGTTTGAACCACTGACTGTATGATTGGCAGCTCAGTGCATAGTCCACGGCGCTGCCAGGGCTCCTGGTGCATGCTGTTGTGCTGATGGCCGAAGGACATTGCAGACCGTGACAGGAGGCCACATGCAGGATGCTTGTGTCCATGGGGGCTGCCAGGCCCAGCGAGGCTGTGTGGACCAACTGGGCGCCTGGGGGTGGGATGTCTTGCAGAGACGCTGCCCAGAGTGGGGCGAGGTGCTGGTCCAAGAGCCTGGTGCCTGTTCTGAGAGCCACAGGCACACGGCTTCCCCTGGCTGGGGGGCTGAAGCTTAGAACCACAGGAGAAGGCCCCTCTACCCTCTTTGCGGGGGGCTGAGATCTGCAGGTTTCGGAGGCCCAGCAGAAGGCTACGTCCCCAACCTGAGTCCATGTGTGTGTGTGTGTGTGTGTGTGCCCTTTCCCCACCCTGCCTTTCAGGAGATCACACAGTCCACTCCCACCAGCTCCTGCTCGGGGTGGCCCTGCACAGCGGGGCTCACTAGGACTGGGGGCAGCCAGGCCCGGGGGCACGGAGTGACCCAGTGAGGGGCTCAGGCACGGAGGGAGCAGTTAATGCACTCCCCGTATTGACGTCTGCGTTTTCAGCCTGGAGGCAGCGTGCTGAGCTGCCTCATTAGAAGGCGGTGGTAGCACGGGTGTGTGTGCGGAATAAAGACCTAGGGTCCAGCGGGAGCCCTGGAGCTCTGCACGTGCTCCTGCTGCAGAGGTGAGCGTGAGCCGCCCCGGCCCCCCACCCCCACCCCAGGCTTGGCACAAGTAGTGGTCCTGGATCTGAGATCCTGCTCCCCGCCGCCCGCTGAGCTGGCCCCACTCCTGCCTGCCTGTGGAGTGAGCTGCTGCTCACGGGCAGTCAGGACCCCGGTGGCGCTGTGGGATAACGGCAGGGCCGCTCCAGGGCCAGGACGGAGCTGAGGCTGGCTGCTCTCGCATAGACCAGCAGGTTCAGAAACCACACAGGCTCACTGGGAGTCGGAATTGACTGGATGGCAGGCTGTGGGTTTTGGAATTGCCACATAATTTGATATTTTGAAAACACTGAAGGGTGAATTCATAGGGAAAAAAATAGTAACAATTTAAGTCTGGAAAAGCCCAGCCTGGAACTGTCACGCTCATCGTGTGTGTGTGTGTGTGTGTGTGTGTGTGTGTGTGTGTGTGTGTGTGTGTGTG
>NW_022103898.1:3859786-3867556 GCF_000313985.2 Echinops telfairi | reverse complement strand
TGTCTACTGTCACCCACAGCCTTCTGCAAGCCAGATTCTCAGACTTTGGGCTCTGATGCTAACCCCGCCTCCACCTTCCCAGGACTGCTTCCCAGTCCTTCGGTGACTGATGTTGCTGGCCTCCGCCCTGTGGACTTAGTTGACCTCACGGTTTGTTGGCTGCTTGTTTGGGGACAAGCTTTAAGACCCTGATGCTCTTTTATCTGATAGCCGGGCCCCACTTTGCTGCAGCACCCATCTCCTCCGCGCTCCCTTCGTAAGGGCGAGCATTGTGCATGCCGTGAGTGGAGAAGGTCAGACCCAGACCCGCGTTTGGCTTGAACAGTCAAGACTGTCGGCAGAGCCCCTTGTGATGCAGGCTCGACCTCATCTGCTTTCCAAAATTGCCCATGATTTTGGTTTCTATTGTTTTGTTAGGTGTCTGTTCGTAGATATTAGGGGGTATCTCAGAGGAGTTAGGTCATTGGGGTCACCCTCTCAGAGTTGTGCTATATATTTTTTTCATTTATCGGCACATGAAACCCAGGATTGATGAGCCTATAGAGATAGCAGGTAGAATAATGGACTCGGGGAGGAGGAGGAGGGTACCGTGGTGGTGGCGGGGGAAGGGGAGGCGACGTCAAGGAGCCCATGTAGATAAGAAATGTTTGGAAATTGATGGTGGTAGTAAGTGCGCAGTCTGCTAGACGTGATTGGAGTCATGCAGCTGCCCCCTTCTCCTCTGGCCCCTCCCCTGTCGGTGGCACTGTCTTTGTTGTTGTCATCTGATAACCGGAAACTACTAACTCAGCGGTGATCCTGTGCAGAGACTCTGGTGCTGGGCGATTCCCCTTGCTTTCTGAGAGGGGATTCGGACACTTGAAGGCTTTCTGAGTAGTGGAGGGGCCTGCAGTCTTTTCAGACCCCTCCCCCGGGTGAGCTCTGAATGAGTGCGGGGCTGGGCAGGCACAGAGAACCCCCTGGAGCGTGGTCTGAGCATCCTGCTAAGTGTCAGGTCAAACCCAGCTCTTCACAGGGACCACCCCTCCAGGACACAGGCTCCACCACAGCCGCACGACAGCAGAAACACAGGATCTGGGAACTTACCAGGAGAAATCAGGCTGGTCACCTCGCGCACAGGGCCACGGCCAGAGCCTGTGACAGCATGTTGCTGATGGTGAAGTTAGAGTCCCCAACTGCCTGCTCTGCGGGGATCCCCAGCCAGCCTGAGTGGACCCTCTTCTTGGAGTGGGCGTGAGGGTTGGGGACAGGCTTCTTGAGGTGAGCTGGCCAGCTGTCTGCATGGGTGGGTAACCCAGAAGGAACGGGCACCAGCTGACACGGGGTGGCCTGCGTCGAACACAGAATCCCCTCTTTGGGCGGGCACCTGGCTCCTTTGAGTGTCTCCCTCACAGGTCACAGTTCCCAGTGGCCACCAGCTGATGGGGCTTGTGCAGCCCAGCACGGGGTTCTTGCGTGCCCATGTCACCCCAAACCTAAGAACCTCACGAGGTGGAGGGAAGGACGGCGCTTGTAAAATGTGGTCCAGAGGCCCAGCTGCCGGAGCCCCAGAGGAAGTTGGGGTGAGTGCCAGCACTTTCAGGGCTCCTTGTGGGAGTAAGTAGAGGGGCATGAGATGGTGGTGCAGTTGTTTCCTCGCACCAGCTGCCTACCTCCCCTCGGAGGTCTGATGGCTGTGTGTGCCAACATTCATGGTTCTCTGAGGCAAAGCTTTGCCCATGGCGCCAGGTGTCCACGTGGCTCCATGAGGGTCTCCGACTGACTGACCGACCGACTACACAGGTGGCCGTTTGCCAAGCAGCTTTGCCTCCTGCGGTGACTGCCCACAGCTAGGGCATCAGTCCAGTGACAACATGGCTGATGAAGAAGTGCCACTGTCCCCGAGTGGGCGCAGGGGTACAACAGACGCAGGGGCCACTGGCTGCCTCCAGAGGAGCTTCCCGTGTCTGCCTTTGGATGATGTGGTTTGTTCAGAGGCCCCAGAAGCCAGGCAACAGCAGAGTGGACGTCCTTTTGGAAGCGGAAACTGATGAGGGCCTGTGTCGCTCGCTGTGGTTTGCATCAGTGGCAGCGTGAACCCGGGGGTCATGGTGGAAGTGGGGGTGCGACAGCCACAGGTGGAGAGCAGAGACAGGGCAGGGGTGCCCGGTTCTTAGAAAATGCTCAGCCGTTCTGTGGGCCAGATGCTCCTAGCGTGGGAACTTCTCATTTGCTTCCATCTCACGGGGAGACTTCGTCTCATGTGTTTTGCATGTGTTGTCAGGGGAGACCAGTCCCTGGAGAAGGAGGGACGTCACGCTTGGTCAAGCACAGGGGCGGTGAGAGAGAGGAAGACCCTCAACAAGATGGACAGACCCTGTGGCTGCAACAGTGGGTTTGAACAGATCAGCGATTGTGAAGATGGTGCAGGGCTGGGTGGTAGTTCATTTGTTATTGTATGTGGGGTTGGCGTGAGTGGGAACCAACCACATGGCACCTGGTGGCAGCAGCAACAACAGCAGCAGCATGTACAGCAAGAGCAAAAACAGCAGCCGCCGCAGCGGAGGCAGCCAGACATCTGGCATAGGGTGAGGGAGCCGCGTGGCTTGCAGGCGAAGGGGATTTTTCAATATGGCTTCTCTCGCCAATGTCTCTGCCTCCCTCCACGCGACCTTTTCCTGTGTGAGTCGGTGAGAAGGGGCCGAGGATACGGATTCGAGTCGCCTGGGGGTGACTGTGAGCCCGAGTTCCTCCGCTAATCCAGCAAACCCACTGCCATTGAGTAGAGGCCGGCTCACCGCGGCCTCCAGGACAGGCTAGAACCGCACCGTGCATTCCCAGAACGTTTCCCTGAGTAGAACGGCCCTTCTCCTTCTGAAGAACGGGCTGGTGGTTCACACCGCAGACCTTGCCGATCACAACCCAACATGTAACCTTGACACCACCAGAGCTGGCATCGTGCTGTGTAAAGCGAGCCCTCTGAGAAGCAGGGGGAGGGGTCTCATGACCAGCAAGAGCCAGGAGTGGAGCACATCCCCTGGACCCGAGATCCCTGCACAGTGAACCTCGTGGATCCAGGTGAAGCTGTACCATCAGAGGGCCAGCAGCAGGACCAGGAGCCAGAGCGTGGAACAGAGTGATGGACTTCCTGATCCACACAGCAGGTCAAACTGAGGGCTTTTGTGCAGGAGGCTGGCCTGCAGAGTGGGGGGCCTCTGGGCACTTAATTGGGGAGCTGGACTTGCAGACCCACGGAAGTGGAGCTGAGTGCCTTCAGGCTGAGGCTTACTAGGGTGTGTGCCTCTGGGCTCTTTACTCGGGAGGGAAGCTGGGTGTGCTGACCCAGGGAGCTTGAGCCGATGCCTTTGGGTTGAGGCTGACAATGGAGGGGTGTGCCCTGTGTCCTGACGAATGACTCCGCCCTGAGTATTCTCGCTGGCATTACAACCTGTTGACTTCCTTAAGAACCCTTTCATCATGGAGTTTGTCTGTGAGTTCTGCATGGCCATTGCCATGGATATTGGAAGCCTGAGTGGGGAACTAGAGATCAAGTGGGGAGTATTAATTACACAGCCCACCTCTGTTTTCTGCGCTTGGCTCTCCCTCCCGGCTCTGCTCTCTGTCCTTGGCCCCATTCCTCAGGAACCACCTTGATCGTGGGCACTCCTGGCCGCCAGAGTGCTGTGTTGACACCCTTGTCCTTGCTAAAAGCTGCTGGCCCGTCAGCACCCAGCTCTCACACTACACCCCAGGTTTTCACAAGGAGCTCATCAGGCCTTTCTTCCTAGTCTTTCACAGTCTGCACAAACCCGACTCCATGCTCACAGTGACTCTATAGTCTGAATGCTCTGCCCCAAACCCACTCATCGTCATAGCAGCAAGCTCACATCCACTGTTGGGGGCTGCCTGGGAGGGTGTTGGCTGGACCCGAACTGCCTCCTGTATGAAGGGGAGGAGGGCTTGCTGTGGCTTCTTCTCTCTCCAGCGGTTAATTATTGCCAGTGTCAGACTGCTCATCCCCACCCCGCCGGGCCCGCCTCCCTGAGGAACTGGCCCCGTGAATGAGTGCCCTTTAAAAGATGCACCAGCAGCTGGGGACAGGCTCCTCACCATGGTGACTGCAGGGTCCCCTCCCACCCAGAGTGTGCGGAGGGCTTCAGGTAGGGCCTTGTCAGCTGTGGCTTCCAGATGGTTCCACCCAGCTCCTGGAGCACAGACTGGACCCCCAGCTGAGGGCAGGGCATCTTTTCACTGCCTAGGATCTGTGCTGGGGCTCCGCCCTGCATTTGTGGCTCAGCCAGGCAGCAGGGTGGTCTTGGCAAGAGAATGTGTGATATTCACCCTCTCTGTGCCGCCCACTGCCCACTGCCCACTGCCAGGACCACGACGTTTCCAACTGCCGCCCAGGAGCGGGAAGCTCTGCCGCCCTTCCTCAGGGAGGAAGTAGGCCGGCCTTAGAGACAGTGGAAAGTTCAGTTGAATTCTGCAGGTGTGTGGTCATGTGACCAATAATAGACTTCAGGTGTGTGCATTCGCGTGCGCACATGCGCGCATGTGTATCTACACACACAGACAGTTCAGGAAGTTTGTAGAAAGTCACACACACACAGTTCAGGAAGTTTGTAGAAAGTCACACACACACATACACACACACACACACACCAGGAAGTTTGTAGAAAGTCCGTGTACACACACACACACACACACACACACACACACACACACACACACACACACACACACACAGAGTTCAGGAAGTTTGTAGAAAGTCCATGACCCGTTGGTGTGAAGCCCCTCCTCTGGCAGGAGGGTGCAACCTGTGGTTTTCTCTCAGCCGTTCCTGGGCTCCCAGCTCTTCCCTCAGCAGCCAGGCGGGCGACTTTGGCAGAGCAAGACGCCACACCATTATCCGATGGCCCTCAGGTGAAAGCAGCCTGGGAGCGGCGCTGAGGACGCTAATGATGATGGGGAAATGGATCATAAGAGGGGCTTCTCAGCCTGGGGGGAGGGTATTTTCTGAACAGCTAGCCTGGCGTCCGCGAGCACACTGTCCATTTCTAAGGACAGGGAAATGTGGTTTCTCCTCCCGCCATCCTTCAGGAGCAAGAGCGTCACGGCACGCTACCATGGACAGCATCCGGCCGGCCCCCTGTGCTGAGGGGTCCATAGGGCAGTGCTCATGGTGCTTTCTGACCTGTGTGGAGCAGACTGGACTTGATACGGAGCCACAGATGGGCACATGCTGAAGGCGCGGTGCTTTCCAGAGGGGATTTGAGGAAATGAAAACATCCATCGCTTGGCCATTCTAATTGGTGTTTATCTCCCCAAACATGCAAATTCCTTGCAATTACAGAGCAATTCAACAACATGACAGGCCACCTGTGTTCTCGAAAGCATTGCGTTTGCAGCTTCAAGGTGGACTGCAAGGGAGGCAGCGCTGCAAGCTGCTGGTCAAGTGTCTGAGCTCTGTGTGGCGCCCGCGTGCTAACAGTGCGCGCTTAGAACAGCTAGGGCCAGGCAGACAGGTAACACCTGCCTTCAAAGTCATCTGCCTTCACGGTGAGGACCCATGCAGCAGCAGGATTGGAGGAAGGCTTATCAGCGACCCAAGATACGCGATGCCTCGGTCTTGCTTTCTGACAGTGCGGGGGACAGGAAGCGCTTGCTGGTGGAGATGAAGGGTTCAGCCTCCAGTGTGGAGTCCCACTCCACTGGACCAAGAGGTGACGTCGTGGTAAATGGGGGAGAGGTTGAAGCTGCCAAGGGTTTGTCTTGCTTGGATCCCTACCATTGCTCCTGGAAGTAGCGGTCACGAGATGAACCTCCAGTAACAGCAGTGCTTGACACTTCCATACTTTCTGTGTCACGTGTCCATCAGCCCCGTGTGATCCATGCTGAAGGCCGCAGTCTTTGATCTTCATCAGCAAGCCCTCCTCCCTCCAGTCACCTGGCCGTGCCATCTGCATATTGCAGATTGCTCTTAACCCTTCCTCCGCCCCGATGCTGCCCTGTTCTCCTGTGACCCAGCTGCTCAGTGTGCAGATTGACCAGAAATGGCGAGAGGATGCTTCCTGAGTTTGGGCCATGCCCTGGTTCCATTCACACCTAGACATCAGACGAAGAGGATGTCTGCTCCCCATGTAATGGATGGACACAGTGGTGCCAACCATGGGCTCCAACGTAAGAACCGTGGTGAAGCGGGGGATGGGGCAGGCCTGGGTGGGGCTTGGTTCTCTGTACGCAGAGGGGTCACTGTGGGCCGGAGCCGGCTCGATGGCACCCAGCAAATCCAACAGCGTGGGCTTTGATGCAGTTGGTGGGACAGCTGTGAGACTTTGGTGGGGGAAGGCCTGTGTTTTCAGATGGACTCCGTTACATGCCTGAACAGTTGCGGCTGCTCCCGGGCTCTCGGGCTGGGCCCTTCCATAGGCAGCTCTGCAGGCTGGTCTTCCAGCACCTCTGGGTGGATTTGAACATGTGTGATGTGGTGGTGGTGGTGTGTGTGTGTGTGCAGTTGTGGGTAGTTGCTGTCAAGTCAATTTCCGCCCATGGCAACCCCAGGTGTAAGGGTGGAGAGCAGCTCCAGGACTCTCGGGCTGGGCCCTGGCAGAGGCCGCTCTCCAGGCCTGCCTCTCTCTGCTAAGCCCTATACCTGCAGCACCACCAGGCCATGCGTGCTCAGTGCTTCACCTGGTGTGAGAAACTCAGGCAGAGGGCCTCCAGTGCCCCTTGTCCAGTGCCAGAGGCCACTGCTGGGCATGCTCCTCCCAACCTTCTGCGGACAGCCGCACCCCCGTTCGCCACCCCTCCCAGCCTCCTCCGGCTTCCTTTGCCGCAGGGAAGCCAGAGCAGTTACTTAGGAAGTTCCTCCTGGCATGGGAAGCCAATGGCTCTGTCATCAGGGCCACGTCCCAGGCTGACCAAGAGAGACAAGGTGTGGGCGGAGCACCCCCCCCCACCCCCCCGCTGTACCCTGTAGCAGGGGCAGCTTTGTGTTTGAGGACTGGCAGCAGCAGGCTGGCAGTGAGCCTGGGCAGGTGTCAGAGAGGAGAGAGCTAATTGCACTTGTTCCGCGCTGAGGGAAGTGCGCCCCTCGGCCAGCCCTCTCTGTCTCCATGTCGCGGTCCAGAGCAGCAGGACCCGCTGGGACCCCATTGTGCTCTTTCCTCATGTGGCACTGCCCTGCAGCCATTCTCCAGGTCACCACCACCAGGACAGCCTCCTCTTCAGTGTCCCGTACTCACTGCCCAGCACGGCTAGTGCCACGGGGGCCGGCTCAGGCCCTGGTTGGAGGGGCAGGTGGTAAGCCTTGCACCCTATCCACGAGCCTCGCATCCGCCTGCACCGAGCTGCGTGTGTTCTGTTGATCTGCTGCCTTCTGAGGTGTCCAGAGGGGCCCTGCTGACACATGGTGACCTGCTCAGCTGCCCAGTGAGCTTCCTCTGGACAGGCCTCCCGCGGGGCTCCTTGCAGCCCACCTGTCTGCTCCTCATCTCTGAGGCCACGCTGCCGCCTGTCCTCCCTGGACCTGGGGCTATCTGTCACATGCTTGGCTTGCAGCCTGGTCTTCCTTCCAGACCAAGGGCTCCTGAAGGCCAGAGTCCTGTCCGAGGGCCAGACCCCCCCACCCCCACCCCCCCAGGGCCTTGCCCCTGGGCACCCTTCTGGGTTGCAGCATCTGTGAGCACCAGACTGTGCAGACCAGGACTGTCGCCAGGCCTTTCCTCCAAGGTGCCTCGGGGTGGGTCTGCATCTACAGGCGAGCGCGAGACATGAGAGCGAGAGAGAGAG
>NW_022103898.1:3856051-3859680 GCF_000313985.2 Echinops telfairi | reverse complement strand
AGATTGATGTCATCACTGCTGTTTAGTCTGTCCTCCTCCTGGCCTCCGACCCCACTGCCGTCAGCCCAGTGTCCAGCTCCCTGACAGTCAGGCCCTCCCCTGACGCCCGTGAGAGCCCAGTGAGTTGAGTGGAGGCGGACGTCAGGACAGAATGACCAGGGACTATCCAGGCCCAGCAGCCCCTACGGCACACAGCTGGCCCCTCTGCCCACCAGGACCCAGTTGGAGTGAACGCTGCACAGGTCAGCCCTGCACGTCTGTGGTGGCGTTTTTCCGGGTAAATCGGCGAGTCGATTCAAAGCCCCCGTGCAGTTGGCGTGGCTGTGAGCGCACCCCATGGAGGGCAAAGGCTGCACCCCAGGATCTTCCATTGGGACGTCCTCTTGGCTTTGGGAGGGAAGGGGTTACCCTGGTGGTGGTTTGTGGAACCACCAAAAGTTATTTATAGCCCATGTCAGGAGCAATTAAACTGATTGATGATTAAGAAAGTTTAATAGTTGAATAATAAGATGCAGTTCTTGACAGCTATTTTTCTCATTTGGAAGCATATTTTACGAGTCTAATAACAACATTAAAGATGGGCTGTATAATATGTTGTGGTGTAATTATCCGGCGGTAATATGATATTCAGTTGAGTGGTACATGGTATGTTACTTATAAAAAATTAAAATACCAATTACCATTTTTTTGATTTATTATCACTGGGGTTTGTTAATTTTGACTTCAGCCCAAGCAGGGTTAATTAGTACATATTGATCTATTTGATTAGAAGTGCGCCAGTGTTGAATTGAGGCAGAAAGGTCAGAAAAACGAGTGCTTTCCATGGCTGTCACCGTCATAGTCATAACACCCCCAGCACCCCGTTTGTGTGGAAGGGTTTGATTGGCACCATGCTCCCCCCGCACCTGTGCCGCATCTACATTTGAAACCAGCCCAGACACCTGATCTCTTTCCCGGGCTCCTGTTTATCTTTGAGCCATTGGTGAAAAAGCAAACAGTAGCGAGAAGAAAGCTCTGGAAAGTAAGGAGCGGTGCTGTAAAGTAAGGAACACAAATGACCAACAAGCCGAAAACAGCCCAGGGAAGCCTGGTCTCACAAGTCGTGAAAATGCAAATGGAACCCCTAAAGCCAAGTGAAGGGGACCCTGCTGGGTCCCCACAGGGCCCCTCCCGGAAGCAGAAAGAGGCGTGGCTACTAAAGGCCCAAACCAACCCAGGGGAACTGGAGATCAGCTGGGGACCCGCAGATGCCTCCTTTCAACACCAGGAGGTTGAAACCCTGAACCATGAGACGTGTGCAAGGGCCCGGTGTCCTCAGGCCACTGGCCCGACTTCAGGAGGGCAGGGAAGAATCGTCCCGGCTGAGGACCACGTTGTGGCGATGGACTTTGCTAGGAGGGTAACAGACCACAGGGAGGCTGGATGGGCAGGAACAGGAAGAACGCGGCGTGGTTCTTGGGTCAGGACAGCTGCTGCCTGGCCTCTGCCTTGCTCAGACAGGGCTGGGAAGTGCTCACTGCCCACGTATGCCTCCAGATGCCCACTCTCCTGGGGCCCTGTCCAGGGTGCTCAGCTGTCTCACCCAGGGTGTGGCAGGACCATACAATTACCCCGCCCTGCCCGCCCACTGTGGTCACTGGCCCTTCCCACCATACCCACTGGCCCCTCCCACTGTAGCCACCTAGCTCCACCCACTGGGCTGCCTGGCTCACAGCCTGTTGACCTGCCTGGAGCCTGCCTCATGGTTTTGCTGCTGTATCTGTGCCCCGAGCCCTGCTGTGCTGGCAGCTGCTTCTTGCCAAAGGGCTCCTCCTGCCTCCTGGGTCTAGGAGGTTCTCAGCACCAGGCCCAGAGTGCGCTCAGTGAGCCCATCCCTGCCCTGTCCCTCATCGGCTTCACCCCGACAAGCCTGGATGTGACCAGGAAGCACCAGTCCCAGGAAGGACATCCCATGTGGAGCAGTAGAGGGGCAGGGACAAAGGGGGAAGACCCTGATGAGATGGACAGGTGGGCTGTGCCACAGCACCAGCAGCTGTGGCTCAGCCCCTCCCTCCAGACCACCCCCACACTCTGCTCCCCTGCACCTGGGCTCTGGTCCCAGGGGAACATGCGTGGGCGGCCCTTCCCAGGGCTTGGGAGCTGGGGTGGTGTATACATCTCCAAGGAAGAGCATTTCACACAGTGATTTAAAGACCTGCTTATCCTTTGAGGAATTAGTTAGACTTAATTAGATCAAGGGAGTAAATCAATGTAATGGATTGATTTACGATCAGTTTTCTTTTTGAGATAATCAGGAGCCCAGAAAGCCTATTCTCCAGGTCAGGAAGAGTGGGTCTCGGCAGGACCCTGCCTGCTCGGGAACCTGGCGTCAGCGGGACACTCAGAACGGAAGTGTCACATGGTGTCCTCCCCAGGAAGCAGCCATGGACACCAGATTTGAGCACCGAGCCTGTGGGCAGGAGCACGAGGGCTCCAAACATGGTGTCCACTGTGTTGCGAGGGCCACCCTCTGTGGAGGTGTGTGGAGAGAGGGCCCCAGCCCCCTGTGATGCGTCCACCACCATTGGATCTGCAGGACGCTGCACCCACTGGCCTGTGATCTTCCTGCTTTCTGCATCACTGCTGTGGCTGTGTGAGTCTGAAGAGGGACTTGTGGACTAGTATTGGACTTAAGGACTCGATCTGGCCTGGGCTGGGATGTTTTCTCCATATACAATGACTTCTTGATAGAAAGCTCTCTCTTACCTACACGAGTGCCTCTGGGTTTGGTTCTCTAGTCGACCCGGCTCACACAGCTCCCCATTATGTGAAGAGCTTAACTGCAGTGTTTGTGTGGGGTGGGCGATTAGCATCGTCATCACAACAGCAGCTTGCCACGCCCAGGTGCCGCTGTCTGCCCAGGGTGACGGTGCCTACGCCTTGGCAGAATCCTCTGGAGGCACGGGAACTGTGCGCATGGGTCTGTCACCCTGTGCCCCAGCCACTCAGCTGCCCCGTCGGGAGCAGGACTGTGTGTCAGAGCGTGTGCGAGCACTCCCAGACACTGATGAGATCCGGCTCCGGTTCCCTGGCACCCTAGCTGTTGGGGAGGCCTCCCGAAGCAGAATGCTGGGTCACAGTTGGGGAGAACCCCCACACTGCTACGCCTAGCAGCCCACTGGTGATATGTGAAGGTTCCTGTCGCCCCACTTCCTTGCCAACACTTCCTGCCTTCTTTATATGCGTGTCCACCCCATTGACATATGTGAAGATAATCATCCTTGCAAATGTGAGGGAGGGGTCCCACTTCCTTTTCTGCTGGATCCTCTTGTCTTTGGGCGTGGCTACATGGACAGGGCTTTAACCCCAGAGCCCTGCAGATACTCTGGACTGTTAGTTATATCCCTGTGTGCCTTCTTCTTCCCAGATGGAACAGCTTCCATTCTTTTGAAGGCTTCCCATAGCTGCCTGTTCATCACTTTTCCACCCATTCTTTTATCCACTCATCCACCCATCCCTCCCTCCCTCTGCCACCCTTCCATCCATCCAACCATCCATCCATCCATCCATCCATCCATCCATCCATCCATCCATCCATCCAATCACTCCTCCTCCCTTCCCTCCCTCCCTCCATCCATCCATCATCACTC